>NC_043716.1:25388778-25413650 GCF_006229205.1 Suricata suricatta
GACCACTTTCTTACACCATACACAAAAATCAACTCAAAATGGCTGAAGAACTTGAATGTGAGACAGGAAACCATCCAAACCCTCGAGGAGAAAGTAGGAAACAACCTCCTTAACCTCAACTGCAGCAATTTCCTACTCGACACATCCCCAAAAGCAAGGGAAATGAAAGCAAAACTGAACTCTTGTGACCTCATCAAGTTAAAAAGCTGCTGCCCTGCAAAGGAAACAATCAAGAAAACGAATAGGCAACTGACAGAATGGGAAAAGATAGTTGCAAATGACATATCAGATAAAGGGCTAGTATCCAAAATCTACAAGGAACTCACAAAACTCCATACCCAAAAAACAAATAACCCAGTGAAGAAATGGACAGAAGACATAAACAGACATTTCTCCAAAGAGGACATCCAGATGGCCTACAGGTACATGAAACGATGCTCAACATCACTCATCATCAGGGAAACACAAATGAAAATCACACTGAGATACCACCTCACGCCAGTCAAAGTGGCTATAATGAACAAATCAAGAGATTACAGATGCTCATGAAGGTATGGAGAGATGGGCACCCTCCTACACTGTTGGGAATGTAAACTGGTGCAGCTGCCCTGGAAAACAGTATGGAGGTTCCTCAAAAAACTGTTGATAGAACTCCCCTATGACCCAGCAATAGCACTGCTGGGGATTTACAAATCCAAGGGATACAGAAATGCTGATGCATAGGAGCACATGTACCCCAATGTTCATAGCAGCACTGTCAACAATACCCAAAACATGGAAAGAACCGAAATGTCCATCACCTGATGAGTGGATCAAGAAGATGTGGTGTATATGTATGTATATATATATATATATATATATACATACATACACACAATGGAGTATTACATGGCAATGAGGAAGAGTGAAATCTGGCCATTTGTAGCAAAGTGGATGGACCTTGAGGGGGTCATGCTAAACGAATAAGTCAGGCAGAGAAGGACAGATACCATATGTTTGCACTCATAGGTCTAACAGGAGAACAGGAGAAACTTAATGGAGGACCATGGGGAGGGGAAGAGGGAAAGAGAGTTGGGGAGAGACAGGGATGCAAAACTTGAGAGACTATTGAATGCTGAAAATGAACTGAGGGTTGATGGGAAAGAGGGAGGGGGGAAAAGAGGTGGTGGGGATGGAGGAGGGTACTTGTGGGGAAGACCACTGGGTGTTGTATGGAAACCAATTTGACAATAAACTATTTATAAAAAAAAGAAAAAAAGAAAATAAAATGATGAAATGGTGACCGAGCATTTATTACCAAGAATTTATGCGTGCCCATATGAGCAGACTATGTAGGTGCCCCCTTTTCAAATGTAATTTCTAAAGCTGTAAGGTTCATAAAGAAATAGCAACTTACCTATAAAGGAAGGCTACACAAATGGGGAAACAATAGACTTTAATAATATGGAAGCCTAGGGAAAAAAGATTCCAGGTGAGAACAATCCATACTATAGAATGCTACAAAAATTTCAAGTAAGACAAGATTGAAAAGTTCCATTTATTCATATATTCAATAATATTTCTTGAGTTCTTAGTATATACCAAGAACTATAGAAGTCATGAGGATACAGTAATATAACCAAAATAGTCCCTATTGATATTGAGTATAGTGGAAGAAACATTAAATAGCTAATTTAAGAAATAAGTATTCAGAGATTCCAGTGCCAGCCAAGGAGTAGTCCATTAAAGCCTGTCTCCACTGCTGGATGAAATGCAAAATCCACTACCTGAGCATTCTGAAAAAGAAAGCAAAAGCAGTATTGGGGAGAAGAATCTAATGGGAAGAGGGGTCCATATGAGAGATAGCTTCACTTGTGTGTGTGTGTGTGTTGGGGGGTTGGAGAGAGAATGTTAAAGGAGGATGGGTGGCCCAGTGAAGCTATGGGAGTGGCAGCACAGACAGCTACAACTCCTTAAAAAGCCCCTGTCTTTGGAGACAGAAAAACTGAGAAAATGGGTCCTTGTATTTTAAAGAGTTGTGGAAGAGAAATCCCCATTTTTCCCTCTTGTTGTGGCACGGGCAAGTAATACTCCTGGAGAAAAAAAAACCATCATTCCAGCTGTAGAACAGAGGCAGGAGGTTGAAGAGAATCTTAGAGAAAAGAGAGCTGGAGAAGGATTCTCTTAGTTCTGTGTACAAATCTGAATATATCCAGAGCTCATTTCTGAGGCACACATATACAAAACACTCAAAGCAGCAGAGCAAACTCCTTGAGAACTGAATGGCAATATAAAGCAAACCACAAGTCCAACACTAACCCCTGAGTAGCACATATGTAGTACAGATCTAAAAGAACTGCATAGGCCTTGAAAACTGTCCTAACATTAGAATCCATAAGAGAAAAAAGTCAAGATAGACCTTGCAGTCTCAATCCAACCCCGGTAACAGACTGCTGAAAATAACAATAAAAATCAATATTCTTCAGACGATTTTAAAAGGATCTAGACTATCACAAAATGTTCAGAAAGAGTTTTTCCTGATGGGCATTCACATCTCCTATCTCAATGTGCCCTCAAATTTCCACAGTGATTTTCCACAGAGCTGTGCCCCCTACAGGCACCCCAGTGCCCTTCAGTGGCCATCATCCATGCGTTGGAAAAAAATGAAATACAGAGATTGCTATCATTCATTGTTCAGTTCTTCCACCACTGCTAGGAAACAGTATACAAATCAGCCCACCTAGCTGGTTTTTATCTTCCAGATCAGAGTGGTGGTCTTCCAAACAGAATGTTGTCCTTTACCTTACAACTACCATCCATGAACCAGGGAGATATTTGTTGGTCAGTTGAGAGATGTTCATTGGGCACAATCCAAGTGATGACAGAATCTGGTGGCTCCTGACAGTTTCAAAGTCGGGCCTAGGGGAAAAGAGACTCCCTACTTGTGAGTACACAATCCTTGCATCCTACAGGTAGTATGACCCTGAATAAACCATTTCCATTTTTTTAATGTTTATTTAGTTTTGAGAGAGAGAGAGACAGAGGCAGAGACAGAGAAAGAGAGACAGACAGTGAACAGGGGAGGGGCAGAGGAAGAGGGAGATACAGAATCCGAAGCAAGCTTCAGGCTCTGAGCTGTCCCTACAGAGCCCGATACAGGGCTCAAATCCACAGACAGCAAGATCATGACCTGAGCCGAAGTCGGACACTCAACTGACTGAGCCACTCAGGCGCCCCAACCATTTCCATTTTATTATGGAACTGTTCTGGGCACTGCCCTCCTCAGTACAGTGTTTTCCAACATCAACCAAGACAACAAAGGGATTTTAGGTTTCAAGACTATTTAATGTCTTTAGTCATAAGGGCAGTTTTTTGGTTTTTTTCTTGAGAGAGTGAGCAAGCACGTGCCGTGCATGAAGTGGAGGGGCAGAGGGAGAGAGGAAAAGAATCTCAAGTAGGCTCCACACCCAATGTGAAGTCTGACACAGGGCTCAATTCCATGACTGTGATACCATGACCTGAGCCAAAATCAAGAGCTGGATGCTCAACCAACTGAGCCACCCAGGTGCCCCACAATGGCCATTTTAATTAATGTCTGATAGCAATCTAGTAATTGCCCTTCAAATGGGAATTCTCCAGACCAAAGTCCCAGTAGTCAGTTCTAAGAGGTGCTCTTAGGCTTTTGTGATAAGCCCCAGTGTATGCTCCACATACAGTTACTGCACAAAGAATTTGTTCATATCAGCACTCCAGGTTCTACTTTATATTGTTTGGATTCATGCAGTCTTATTGATTCTCATTTAGCATGTCCAATTAATATTGCTTGAAGGGCAGATTTACATGCCTTCTATTTTACAATAATAAGTAGGTGAAATATTCCCCAATCAGATATGATGTTCATCCCCATAATGCCATCAGGTAAAAGAGGCACAACCACTTCACATAAGGCCTGTTGAAATATATCATATTGTCCTCCAAATTTTCACCTTAATCCCATCAGCCTTTACATTCTTAGCTGTAGCCTCCATTCAGACTTCATTAGCAGGTTCTGGTTTTATTTCTATTTTATTAAAATTTTTAACATTTTATTTATTCTTAGAGAGACAGAGCATGAGTGGGTGAAGGGCACAGAGAGAGAGGGACACAGAATCTGAAGCAGGCTCTAGGCTCTGAGCTGTCAGCACAGAGTCCAACACAGGGCTTGAACCCACAAATCATGAGATCATGACCTGAGCCTAAGTCAGATACTTAACCAACTCAGCCAAACAAGTGCCCTCAGGTTCTGGTTTTATAACATTAACTATGGAAGGCATTCCCTAGTCATACCTAACATTCATTCCTATAAAACATTCAAATAGAGCAGACACAATTTCTTTGCATAAAGCCTGTTTCAACATTCTAATTTTTATAATCCCATCAACTCTTATATTTCTATATTTTTTCAAACTGACTGTAGTCCAAGTTAGGGCTTCATAAACATGTTTCCATAGCACACATGGAACGCTGTTGCAAAGGAGTACCAGAAATTTCTCTATCCCCTGATCACGTTGCCCACATAAGTTCATATGGCCTCAGGGGTCGGGCCAGAGAATCTGGGCCTCTAGAGTTAAAACTTTACCTTGATTAATATAGCTAACCTTCACCCCAAGCCAATTCTGGATAGGGTTTTTCACTGTAATCTGTATCTTCTGACTTTTTAAATTCCTCCAAACTTAGGTAAATGAAGCAGACTTGTTTGGAGCCTTTCAACATTGATGGACTAACAGGGAATCCCACTGGTCCACTCAATCTCGATAGTGCTGTATCAACACCTTTGTTTCAACATCATCAATATTCACCACTCTCCTCCCTTTTCTCAAAAACCATCCACAAACTTCCACTCTGCTGAGACAAGTCTGACTCTTCCCTCTGTTTTTCCATTTTTCTTGTTAATTAAAGATCTTGTTTTCAGTAAAACCTATATTGGGAAGCTCATACAGCCAATCTGATAGGATTTCTCACCATGTTGTTTGATTTTTGCAACAGCAAAGTTACATGGAGTGCCCTACAACAGAGGCCTCCTTAATCACAGCATCTACCATAACTTGAGTAATGAGCATATTCATCAAGTGAATATCCCAGTCATCACAGAGCCAGTCCCACATGGCTTGCATACAAAGCACATCAGCTGCTTCATTTGAGATTGGTTTCACTTGGCAATTATAGGAGGAGTTAGTCCCCCCTTTCTCAGAAAAACACACTTTAAGTGGCTTTTAACCAGTCCACCAGGACGGCTGTTCCCTTGGGAGTAACCACCTGTGTGTCTGAATCATGTAGAGCCATCTGTGATTGTTTAACAGTGAGCTTCAGGTCCTGTACCAACCCAAACAAACTCTTCTACTCAGCAGCATTTAAAACCAAGGATACTTCTCCTAATTTAGTTACTCTTACAATCCATTTTAATAAAGGTTCTTCAGGAAGCTGATGATACTAATCTATAAAATGAGACAAATCCTACACTACTGTCCTCAGTGGTTACTTGGTTTTGCCTTCCCCCGCCCATGTTGATTACCTTGTTGGTGACCAGAAGTATTAGAGGTAATTTCTATTGTTCTGGCATATTTTTTCCCTTTGTGGACAGTTCTAAGGCTCGTGGATGAAGCTCAGACCAACCAAAATCTGAGCTTAGTGCAGCATCAAAGCCTAACCTCACTTTCCTTCATTTCAGATATTACAGATAACAATAACCAAGGGATTGTGCGGTTAACGTGTTTCTGATTTTGCATTTTCTTACATATCCACAATAAGCACCTCTACAGGAACTGGGTCTACCATCATTTCTAAATGCCACTGGTAATTTTTACCTTTAGTGACTGATTGCAGTGCAGCTGCAGTTTCATACTATGGGTGACTAGGTAGCCATCCAGGCATCAGAGGTTTCTCATCCCCAACCCTTTCATCCTTTCTCTTCATAAACCACGTTTCCTTGAGCCAAGGGCCATTTTAGCAAATCTCATTTTTCTAACACCAACTAAAGGAAAACTGTTTCTCTGCCCACAAAACACTTCTGACACCAAGTGTATGAAGATTTTTTTTTTAAGCACATAACCTAATTTTCCAACTCTGGATACAAACTGGGTATCCTATAATTAGTCAGACACCACAGACTTAAGGACTCAGTCCCACAAGGCTATCCTCAATTCTGATGCCAGTCACAAGTAATGAGTCCCCAAGAGGCCCAGATTTTTGCCTGACTTGGCTATGAAGTCAAGGGGTCCTATAATCACCCCCTCAGAATTAGAAATTTGCTAGAATGGTTTGCAAAACTCAAGGAAAGATGTACTGATGTTTACCAGTTTCTCATAAAGGATACTGTTATGGATACAAGCAGTCAGATGAGGAGGTAAACAGGGCAAAGTCTAAAAAGTCCCATGTGTAGGAGCATCTGCCCCTGTGGGATTGGGGTACACCACCTTCCTGGCCAAGTGGATGTGTACAGCAACCCAGAAGCTCTTCTTGTAGTTTAGGAATTTTTATGGAGGGATTTTAAGTAGGCATGATTCCATATTACATCAGTTTCCATCTTCTCTTCTCTTTCCTGAGGATGGAGGGGAGGACTGAAAGGGCTAAGCGAATCATAGCTTGGTATTTCTGATGACCAGTCCCAATCCTGAAACTATCCAGGAGCTAGCCAAGAGTCACCTCTTTAGAGCAAAAATGCTCCAATCACCCAGCAAATTCCAAAGGGTTTAGAACCTCCGTGTAAGATATTCCTATCACTTCCATCACTCAGGAAATTATAATGGTTTTAGAAACTGTATCAGGAACCAGGGGCAGAAACCAAATATACATTTCTTATTATATCACACTGTTATTATCATTATGCTCTGTAAGATAAAAGTGAACATGCTTAAAAATGGAAAGACAGAAGTTCTCAGCAGAGAAAAAGAAATTATGGAAAAGAAACAAATAGAAATTTTAAAACCGAGAAATATATCAAAATAAAAAATTTCACTGGATAATATCAATAACAGAATAAGGGTGATAGAGGAACTTGAAGACCGATCAACAGAAACTATCCAGTCTGAAGAACAGAGGTGGAAAATGAAGACAGCCTCTGGGTCCTGTGGGACAAATATCAGATGGTGTAACATTCATGTCACTGGAATTCCAGAAAGGTACATTAGTTTCTATGTAAAGGTACACTGGAGGTATATTACTCTCCTGTTGATGCTATATCAAATTACCACAAACTATGTGGCTTAAAACAACAGAAATCATTCCCTCACAGTTCTGGAAGCCAGAAGTCTGAAATTAAGGGGTCAGAAGAGCTGCAATCCCTCTGGAGGCTCTAGGAGAGAATCCATTCTTTGCCACTTCCAGCTTGTGGCAGCTGTCAGCATTCCTTAGCTTGTGGTCATTTCTCTCTCTACTCCCATCTTCACACTGCCCTCACCTCTGTGTTTCTTTGTGTTATCTCCTTTGCTTCTCTCTTATAAGGACACGTCATGGCATTTAGGGCTCACTTAAAAAAATCTAGAGTAACTGCCTTATCTCAAAAATCCTTACATTAATTATATTAGCAAAGACCCTTTTTCCAAAGAAAGTAATATTTGAAGTTCTAGGATTAAGTCTTGATATCCCTTGGAAACCATCAGTCGACCTACTATAGGAGAGTCTGGTGCACACAAAAAAATGTTTTTGAAGACGTTACCAAAACCTCCACAAAATTTGGTAAAAGATGTAAATTTACAGATCCACTGAGAATCTTAAATCTGAGTGAATCTCAAACAGGATAAACTCACCAAAAAACACTCCCAAAGACATCATTATAAAACTACTGGATATACAAATACCAAATCATAATGTTGTACACCTGAAACTAACAATAATGTTGTATGTCAATTATACCTCAATTAGACAAGAATAACTGTAGAAACTCAAGATAAAGAAAAAAATCTTGAGAGTACTAGATGAAAGTAAGACATAACATATAGAGGAACAAATGTTTGAATGACTATAGATTTCTCTTCGGAAACCTTGGAAGAGTAAAAACAAGGAGACATCTGTAAAATGCTGAAAGAAACTATCTATCCAAAATTAGTTTTCAACCAAAGTATCTTTCATTAATGAAAGTAAAATAAAGACATTATCAGAATAAGGAAAATTAAGAGAATACATTTCCAGGAGCCCTGCACTAATAGAAATAAAAGTTCTTCAGGATAAAGGGAAATGATACCAGAGTGAAACTTAGAACTTTAGAAATGAAAGAAAAGCAAAAGAAATGTAAAATAGGTATATAAATGTAAAAAAAAAATTTTTTTTCATTAAATTTCTTTAAAATTTGTATAACTATTATAAGTTATACATTATATTATATATATAACTTTTATGTATAAGTTATATATACTAGAACATCATCTGATGTAGTTTTCAAATGACAGAAATGTAATCAACATGTTAATTAGAAGGGAGGAAAACAAAGGCACCTATAAGGATGTAAGATTTTGACATTTTACTTGAAATAAACTGTGAAAAGTTAGGGATATATAGTATAATCCTCAAAGAACTATTAAAAACAATGTATCTCCAAGAACATATACAAATGGCTAACAAGCACATGAAAAGATGCTCTACATCACTAATCATCATGGAAATGCAAGGGGCACGTGGGGGGCTTAGTCGGTTGAGCATCCAACTTTGGCTCAGGTCATGATCTCATTGCTCCTGGGTTCAAGCCCCACATTGGGCTCTGTGCTGACAGCTCAGAGCCTGGAGCCTGCTTCAGATTCTGTCTCTTCCCCTCTCTATGTCCCTCCCATGCTCCTGCTCTGTCTCTCTCTGTTTAAGGGGAAAAAAAAGAAATGCAAATGCAAATCAAGCCATAATGATTACATGTCAATTATTTCTCAATAAAGCTGGATAAAAGAAAACCACAATGAGATAACATCTCACATCTATAAAAATGGGTGTTATTTAACATTTTTTTTATGTTTATTTATTTTTGAGAGAAAGAGCATGAGTGGGGGAGGGGCAGAAAGAGAAAGGGAGACACAGAATCTGAAGCAGGCTCCAGGCTTTGAGCTGTCAGCACACAGCCCAACGCAGAGCTCAAACTCACAAACTGTGAGACATGACCTGAGCTTAAGTTGGACGCCCAACTGACTGAGCCACCCAGGAGCCCCCAAAATGGTTGTTATTTCAAAAAGGAAGGAGGAAAGGAGGGAAAGGGAAAAAAAAAACAGGTGGGGTAAAGATGCAGAGAAATTAGAACTCTGGTATACTGTTGGAGATAATGTAAGATAGTGTAGTTGCTAAGGAAAACAGATGGCAGTTCCTGAAAACATTAAAAACTGATATAGCAATTCCACTTCTGGGGTATGTCCAAAATAACTGAAAGCCGAATCTCAAAGAGATAGTTTTATACCCATATTTACGGCAGATTATTCAAAAGAGCCTAAAGGTAGAAGGAACCAAGTGTCCATCAGCAGATGAATGAATAAACAAATGAGGTATACAAAGTAGAATATTATTCAGCCTTAAACAGGAAGTAAAGTCTAATACATGCTACAACATGGAGGAATTTTGAGGATATTATGCCAATTGAAACAAGCCAGTCACAAAGGCAAACCCTGTATAAATCCATTTGTATGAGATATCTAGAGGAGTCAAATTAATAGAAACACAGGGGCCCCTGGGTGGCTCAGTTGGCTAAGCCTCCGACTTCGGCTCAGGTCAGATCTCACGTTTGTGGGTTCGAGCCCCGCGTCAGGCTCTGTGCTGACAGCTAGCTCAGAGCCTGGAGCCTGCTTCCAGTTCTGTGTCTCCTTCTCTCTCTGCCCCTCCCCCTCTCATGCTCTGTCTCTCTCTCTGTATCAAAAATAAATAAAACATTTAAAAAATTAATAGAAACACAAAGTAGAATGGTGTTTGCCAGAGCTTGGGAGGAGGGAGAATGGGGAGTTACTGCTTAATGGGTTTCAGTTTCACAAGATGGATAAGTTCAGAATGGTTGCACTACAGTGTGAATATACTTAACAATACTGAAGTATACACCTAAAAATAGTTAATATAGTAAACTTTATGTTTTGTGTATTTTACCATAACTAAAAATTAGAAAATGAAAAAGTATTTCTAAACAGTGATATAACCAAAAAGCCAATAGATTAATTATAATGGAATACTAAAAATATCCAATCCAAAAGAAGGCAGAAAAGGTGAAAGAGAAAAATAAAAAGAAGAAATAAACAGAAAAATTAGTAAAAGGGTAACCTAAGTCTAATAGCATCAACTATTATAAATGTAAATGGTCAAAACATACCAATTAAAAGCAAAAATTGTCAGAATGAGTTTTTTTTAAAGATTCAACTAAAATAAAATAACCAACCTAAAGATGCATTAGGAGTAAAAGGATAGGAAAAACACTAATCAAAAGAAGTGGAGTTGCTACGTACCATTATGGATAAAGAGGGATATTATACAATGTTAACAATGTTAAAAAGATCAAATTGCCAAGAAGACATAAGAATTGTAAACATGAAAAAAACTGCAATTGTGTATGTATCTAAAAATACATCTTCAAAATACATGAAGCAAAAACTAAAGAACTGGAAAGATAAACCAAAATTATTATAATATTTGGAGGGGCGCCTGGGGGGCTCAGTCAGTTGAGTGTCCGACTTCGGCTCAGGTCATGATCTTGCAGTCTGTGGATTTGAGCCCTGTACCGGGCTCTGTAGGGACAGCTCAGAGCCTGAAGCTTGCTTCGGATTCTGTATCTCCCTCTTCCTCTGCCCCTCCCCTGTTCACTCTCTGTGAACTGTGGAATGAACTCCTAAGTGAGATCCACAAAATCTTTCATGTTCTAGCTGTGACTTACTCTTACTATGCCCTCATGTGCACCCTACTCTTTCAGAAACAAAAAACTAAGTTCTTCAAAGGGCCACAGTGTTTCAATACTAGGCCTTTCCACCTAATGTTGTCTCTATCTGGAATATCCTGTTACTGCTTATGTCCTACCAAATTTTGACATATTCTTCAAGATTCATCTCAAATACCACAAATTTAATGAAGCAGCTCCTGCCTGACAAAGTTAAATGTTCCATTTCTTGCTTCCACTGCATTTCATACAACCTTCAATTATAGTGTGTATTCCAGTACACTATAATTATTTGTTTAGAGTCTTGTCTAACTACTTACTTCACTGTGGGAGAAGGACTATATCTTTTTTAATATCTATCTCTCCAACATTTAGGAAAATTCTTGACATTTAGTAAGTACTCATTAACTGTTGTTTAATTGATTCATTCCCAACATTCTAGACGCTAGTGGAAAGAAAATTTATCAGATAAGTCTTCCATTGTCAAATCTTGTCATCAAGTCAGTACTCTTCTTCAAATGTTACTTTGCAGTGAAGTTGTTTGGGTAGAACGCAGTTCCGAGTATACTAAACCTTCAATCTGTACTAATACACCTGTAATGTGTAATGAGTGTGAAAATGAGAATTTAAACATTACAGTGAGGTGTATTAATGTACTAAATTTAAAATGTACCTAATGTACTAAAACTATCAATGTACTAAAACAGATTGATGCCCCATTGTAGCTACAGCTGGATTAAGTGAGACTTACGCTCTGTTTCCCTAAACTATTATACATTTTAAAGTTTAAAATAAGAATATCCATGTTGTAGCTGGAGTGACAGAATATACACACAGATAAGTCTCCTTGAAAAATTTACCGCAGTCCAGAGCCTGGCCCTCTGCCTTTGCTACTGTCCTAATATTTGTGTCCCTTAAAAAATTCATACATTGAAATCCTAACACTCAACGTGATGGTATTAGAAGGTGGAGGCAGGTGATTAGGTCATGAGGGCAGAGCTCTTATGAATGAGATTTCAAAGCTCCTTCCACCCTTCCACCACTTGAGGACACAGCAAAAAGACTAGGAAACAGATACTAAAGGAAACAAATACTTACCAGACACCAAATCTGCCAGAACCTTGCGTTGGACTTTGTAGGCTCCTGAACTGTGAGAAGTAACTTTGTTTATAGCTTTGCAGCTCAAATGGGCTAAGACAGCCTTACTAACCCAGAAATCTAATTTATCAGGAAGACTTACGTTTAAAAAAAAAAAAAAGCCAGTATCTTAACAGAATCAGATCTAATGCCAGTGAGGGGGGAGGAGAGCACTTCTCTAACCAAGGAAAATAGTTTGGTGATAGAACTAATCTGACTTAAGTACAGCCTCAACGGCATAATTGAGGTTAAACAGTGGACTCAGCTGTATTCTGATATAGGAGACAATGAAGTGCAAAGAAGCTCATGATTAAGGCGCCTCAGAAAGTACAAACCACTAAACTGATTTGGGCCAAGTTGTGAATGATTTTAAGTCAGGCAGTGACCAATAAAAAGACCAAGCATCACTTTTTCCACTAGATGGTCGACCCATAACATACATATGCACATTGTCTGTTGTAGTGAGGAAAGAAAACCCCTTGCCAAGTAAGTTCGGTGCACATGGCATGGAATATTTAATTCCAAGACTGGAGAAATTTACTTGACGTCAATTTCTATAAATTAAAGGTAAAAAGCTTGCGGTTCAGAATAGAAAGGCTTTTGGTAGTGGTAGTGGGGGGGAGGTTCATGGATACATTTAATATCACTTAAAATACATTTTGGCCGGAGCTCAAGAGGTGGGCTTTTCTGTTTTGTTTTATTTAAACGTTTTCTTAATAAACCTTTCATTTTAGAACTTCCAGCGAAGATAGCAGAGTTCCTGTTATACCCCATACATGACCGTTTTTAAATCTAATTTCCATCGCCCCCAACTCTCTCTCGACTTCTTTGCTTGTTCTCGCCTCAGATTTTGGCAGACCCTAGCTAACACAGTGCAACTCTAGAATCGTAACGGAAACCCAGTTCACTTAATTAAAACGTCACCGCCCAGCCACACCTGTCAGGGCTTGAGCTCGAGAGACCCGAACGCGAAAACTCGAAAGCTCTCGCTCCGCCCCGCTCTTCTCGAGACGCAGGCACCCCTAAGCCGACGTGGCTCCTCCAACTCAGGTCCCCGGACACCAGCGGGAAGCGGACCGGGCGGGGGGGGGGGGGTAGCCAGCCTCCAGAGGGGAGGCGCCCAGGACCCCGCGGGACCAGCCGGGGCCGGCTTAGGACAACCCCCAACGTCCGGCCTCTCCTGCGGGGGGAGGTTCCCGGAGCCAAACCCTGTTTAACCTCCAAACGTTCAGATCTCTGAGGCGTCTGGCGGATTGCGCAGAAATACGCACACAGGTGGCGGCGGCTTATTGTTTAATGCGGACGCCTGCGGGACGGCCTCACGCAGGGCCCACTGCTCTCCACAGCCACCACCCCCAGGCGGCTTCGCCGGCGCAGCCAGTCCTAGAGCGCGTTGCGCGGGGAGCGGGCGCGCGCGCGTGAGGACGTCCGGGGAGCGCGCGCGCCGCCGCCACTGGCGAGCTCCGCCGGATTTGCCGGTGGTGTGGTTTGAAGGGGATGGCCTTGACTGGAGGCCTCGAGGCGGGGTCTCCCTCTGTTCCTGCAGTCGCTGCCGGGGCCACCGTTCACTCATCGTCATGAGAGGTGAGGCCTGGGGGAAGCGGCCCGGGGAAGCGAGGGGCCAGGGCGAATGGGCTCTGGGAGAATTAAGTGAGGTGCTCGAAGCTCGAACGTGGGTGGAAAACTCTGTCCTGGGGATTCCGGAAGAGTTGTGTGCGTTTATTTTTCGTAGTTTTTCGTCCCCTTTCTTGCTTGTGCTTGGAGGAAAGTGGGAAGGTTCTACGTTTATATTTATGGAAAAAGATACAGAAATGGTCCCGTCCGACGTCAGTCTTCGGAGGTGTGAGGGAATAAGTAACACCTGTGGCTTCGAGCGTCGGTGAAAGGCTTTAGTGAAACCATTAAAAACCACACCACCATACAGTAATTGGGGGAAAAAAAAGTTCAAACTTAAGAAAGAGATAGAATGACAGAACACACCCGGACATTCACCCTAGCTTCCTCCTACAGAAATGGCAGTCTGGGATAAGGCTCTGCTTTTCGTCTGCTGTCATTCCGACTCTGGCATCTTCAAAGGCTGCCACACTGGTCATTTAGGGATCCTTTCCTGCCAGTGTCCTTTATCCTTCCCACCTCCCAACCCCCAGTGGTGGTGGCATTTTTAATGGGCAGACTATATAACGATTCTTACTCAGACTAAAGAGTTACCTAGCAATTACATGGCGACTCCCCAAGTCTCCCAAATTTAAGGGTGTTTGGGTAGCACTCATTTGTGGGGGAAGGTAATACTTTTGGTATTAATTATTAGAAATCTTTTTGGCCTTGGGAAAGCTATTTCAGTATAAAACGATATCTGTAGGTCACTTAAGTGACATGTTTATTATTAGTTCTCCTTGATGATACTTAAAACAATTTTTTTAAATGTTTGCTTTTGAGAGAAAGAAAGCACCTAAGCAGGGGAGGGGCAGAGAGAGGAAGACATAGAATCTGAAGCAGGCTCCAGCCTCCCAGCTGTCAGCGCAGAGCCCTTTGCAGGGCTGGAACTCATGAACCCATGAGATCATGACCTGAGCTGAAGTTGAACGCTCAACGGACTGAGCCACCCAGGCGCCCCATCCATGATGATGCTTTAAAAGGCACTAAGATTTAATGTTTTCTTCTCCTTAGCCTTTCTAAACATTAAAAAATACTGTCTCACTCTTAGGAAGTGTAGAATCTCCACCAGAGATGAAACTGCTCCAGTTGGGCAAAGTAAATGTCCTGAAGTATCCAAGTATGAATTAGTACATTATTAATATCTGCTGGGCACCCATATTTTGACTATTTTGCTGTTTCCTTCTGTCATTAAAAGAGGGAACATCTGAAAGTCAATTTTTTGTAGCAGATGTTCCCTAAAAAATAGTTTGAGTCCTGCAGCAGAGCCTTGGCATTAAGGGAAGAGGGATGCCTAGTTACAAATGATGGATAACCGGAGGATAATTCATCTCCTGTGACTTTTGGTCTGTGCTGCAGTGAATAAAGATTCCTGCTGGGCAATGTATTGCTTGTATTTAATTGTTCACTTAAAATATTTCCTGCCCTTTGATTTTTAGGAGATAGAGCTCCGAAGCAAAGAAATCTGGATCACAGAAAAAGTATTCAAGGGTCATGCAAGCCAACTGTAGCCAACTGCACAGCCCTCCAGGAGCTGCAGGCAGTGAGGATGCCTCAGCTTCCCAATGTGTTCATACAAGATTGATAGGAGAAGGTTCTTGTCTTCATTCTGGAGATGTTCGTATCCAGATGAACTCCATACCTAAAGAATGTGCTGAAAACCCAGGCTCCCGAAGTGTAAGGTCGAGTGTCCATAGCTGTACCCATGGATGTATACATAGTCGATTACGGAGTCATTCCCACAATGAAGCAAGGCATTCTGATGAGACTGCTACAGAGTCTGGAGATCATGGTAGTAGCTCTTTCTCAGAATTCCGGTATCTCTTCAAGTGGTTGCACAAAAGTCTTCCGTATGTTTTGATTCTGGGTGTCAAACTTGTTATGCAGCATATAACAGGTAGGGTATAATAAAACATTGCATTGTTTCATTGCTAAATTCAGTTAATCTTATTTCTTTATTGGTAATCTGTTTGAACCTCTGTATTTTGTTAACTTTTAAAATTGTATGTTTCCTGTAAATTCATGTTATTGTGTTAGCTCTTGGATTTTTTTTTTCCCCTTCAATTAACTGGAACTTATTTCCTAACAGGAATTTCTCTTGGAATTGGGCTGCTTACAACTTTTATGTATGCAAACAAAAGCATTGTAAATCAGGTTTTTCTAAGAGTAAGTATAACAAGTAATTTTAAAAGACATTTACTGTTTCTGTGGAATTAATTATATACTCACTTTTGAGAGAAATAGAAATTAAGATCATTTTCTTGACAAAGATGTTATAGCATCCATGATATATTAAATTTTGTTATCTAAATGATCTGTCCTAATGAAAAATTGTTTCACCTTATTTTCTTTGTGTGTTGAGTCTCTGATAGAAAAACTAGGCAGGATTAAAAGGTTTAGAATGCACTATTTGATCTTATTTGTTAAGTGCCTTCATATTTTGAGTGAATTTTACCATCATTAAAAACTTTCTCTGTTGCCCTATACAATCTAAAGTAGTTCAATAAAATGTACATTGAATGGGTATAGAACTATTAGGGCTCCCTTTTTTAAAGAAAATTAAACCCAAGAAGTTTTTCCATAACATAAATTATAAATTATTAGTCATATAAGTTACCATAAAAAATAGGATTCATTTATAGAATTTCACCTTCAACTTTAAAGGGCTCTATCTGTGTAAAGGATCATGCATTCTGACTTGGATATTTGTAGTTAGAATCTACCAAACCATAAAAATTTAATTCGGGATTTAAAATTAGTAAAACTGTTAATTAAAATAGTAATTCAGACAATTTTATAAGTGAGATTAATAACAGATTATCTCACTAAAATCTTATTGAATTGTTTGAAAAATTTTAAAGTTACTCTTACAAGTCCTGACAACTTAGCATTTTTTAAAGTTCTCTTTTGTCAGGGAGACAAAAACAGGGAGCAGCAGAGGTAAAGTTTGTACTTGGATGGACCTTTATGTCGTTTGTAGATTTGGCTTCTTGGAAACCTGGGTAATGTGGATAATGTTTTTTATACAGTGAAGAAAATTGTAATTTAAAAATTTGTTTATTCTGTTTTGTTCCCTAAAGATTCATAGAGTATGATGATGTACAATTTAAGTGTATTTTTATTAAGATTATTAAAATGTTTTAAGATCATAAATTAGTCATTAAAGTAAAATAGTTTAATGATATTTATAATTCTGACATAATTCATAGTAACAAATTATAAAATTGTTTATTTTCCAGGAAAGGTGCTCAAAGATTCAGTGTGCTTGGCTACTGGTATTCTTAGCAGGATCTTCTGTTCTTTTATATTACACCTTTCATTCTCAGTCACTTTATTACAGGTAATTTGAGGCCCAAATACACAATCACATTTTTTATGTAAAAATGTATTCCATAGCACTTTACATATATCTTAACTTGCACATATTTACTGTTAAAGTTCAATTTTTACCCATCCCTCTCCTTCTAAGATAATAGCTCTAAGTGACTTATTCAGCTTCATATACTAAGTGCCTTGGCTCATAGCAGGTACTATTTAATTTTTGATACATAAATTTTTATTTATGTAATCAATGGTTTTAAATACCATTAGGTGTTGGTGGTGGCTTTTTAAAATTTTTATTTATTTTTGGCAAAATTTTATATATTTAGGATGTATAGCATAATGTTTTGATATATGTATACATTGTGAAATGATTACCACAATCAAGCTAATTAACATGTCCATCACTTAGTTACTTGTGTTTTGTGTGTGTGTGTGTGTGTGTGTGTGTGTGTGTGTGGTGAGAACACATGATCTTTGTTTCTAGAAGGAAGGAGACTTTCTAAAGGATAGTAATTAATTTTCCATGTCAGATGGAAGTGTTCTGAATTTTTAGCTTTAATGAGATGATTAGAAGTCCTGGTTTCAGCGGAGTTGGGAGAGATGTGGACAAATCTGGGACATAGTTTGTAGGAGAAACCAATACCACTCAGATTGGATTGGATGGGTAGATGGGGGGGAAAGAATCAAGAATGACACCTGGGATTTAGTCTTGGCAGCTGGCTGGATGGTGGCGCATTTGTGGGCTAGGGAAGACTGGAGAAAGAACTGGTTTTGAGGGGCAAATCAGTTTTGCTTTCAACATGTTAAGTTTGAGAGGCCATGTAAACTCTTAAAGTTATTGTAGCTATATGTCATGAGCCTGTTGTCAAGGTCAGTGCTTTAAATTTTGGTGTTATCTGGCATATGCTTGATGCCTAAAAACCATGGACCTCACCAAGGCTAATCAGGAAAGAAAGCGTAGACAGAGGAGAGGGCCCAGGACTGGACATGACCACAATTAATCAGAGGAGGAGCAGCAAAGAATATTTAAGGAACCATCAGTTACATAATGAGAACAACTAAGAGAGTGTGATGTTAGAAGTCTAAGAAGAAAATAATTCAGGGAGGGAAGGGGGAAAATGAGAAGTGACCTTTGAGGTTAGCAAGACAAAAGGAATTGGTGATCTTGACAAGAGCAGTTCAGTGGAAAGGAGGAGATGGAACCCTGACTGGAGTTGGTTGAGAAGAGAATGGTGGATGTCTAGTAGTTAGTGAATTCTTTAGATTACAGGGTAGCTATCCAACCCTGATATGCTACAAAGACCGTTCTTTTTCTTTATTATGTGGAGGAAAGATTTGAAATTCAAGCATTTGAGAAGTCTCTTTAAAATAAGTAAAATGATTTTTCATTTTATTTACATGAACTCTCACATCCTGCCAAACTCACATTTTTAACATGTAAAATTAAAGTAAAATATTTGGTAGCAAATTTAAAAACCCCTATCAAAACCTGACCTTTGTATGTTGCTCTGGTAAGTTTTGATGTTTTTCTCTTGGTAGCTTAATTTTTTTAAATCCTACTTTGGACCATTCGAGCTTCTGGGAAGTACTTTGGATTATTGGAATTACAGACTTCATTCTGAAATTCTTCTTCATGGGCTTAAAATGCCTGATTTTGTTGATGCCTTCTTTCATCATGCCTTTTAAGTCTAAGGTAAGAAACTAACATGTTTTACGGGAACAATATTAGCAAACCATATTAATGCATGTAGTCTTTGTTGAGATGACTCTTTTGTAACTTTTGAGTATCCTAAATAGCCTAATTTTAATTACTTGTATTAGTTCAAACTAGAAACCATTTGTTCAATGACCTGAACTTAAATATGAATCTGTTCCAATAAAATCAGAATTATATTTGCTTCAGAATAATCCTCACATCACATACAGAAAAATACTATGTAGATTTGTACCTCTTTTCTCCTCCAGGGCTTTATCAATTAATGATTTATGACTGCCTACAGGCAGTTTTTCATGTGTTTTTTTCTCATATTCAGTAAAAATTTTATAGTTATTTGAGTCATTATGCCATATAGTCATGATCATCTCAGTCCAATATGAAATATTTGTGCTATGTATGTAAGTAGCTTATATAGCCCTGCTTTTTTTTTTCCCTTTCTTTTCAGGGTTACTGGTATATGCTCTTAGAAGAATTATGTCAGTATTACCGAACTTTTGTTCCCATACCAGTTTGGTTTCGTTACCTTGTAAGCTATGGGGAGTTTGGTAATGTGACTAGACGGAGTCTTGGAATCTTGCTGGCTTTACTCTACCTCATACTAAAAGTGGGTAATATTATAAATCTTGTCATTGTATAATGATTCATATGATGATGACAGATTAAAAATTTTTTTTAATTTAACTTTTTAAAAATTTATTATTAAGAGACAGAGAAAGAGCATAGGTGGGGGGAGGTGCAGAGAGGGGGAGACACAGAGTTGGAAGCAGGCTCCAGGCTCCGAGCTGTCAGCACAGAGCCCGACGTGGAACCTGAACTCACAAACCACAGCCTGAGCTCACAGACCTGAGCTGAAGTTGACACTCAACCGACTGAGCCACCCAGGTGCCCCAATGACAACAAATTTTAATACTACTGCTTTTCTCCTTGACTGTTTTATAGTTTATCTTCATATCACTAGTTTGAAGTAATGACAGGTTCTGTATGTATTTAGAAATGGAAAAATGGAAATATATGTCTTTATTTTAATCTAGTGGTTCTTAGATTTGATTGGGGCAGTGAAGCTCCACATAGCATGAGTACAATAGAACATATTCATCCCCAACAGTAGCATCTGTCATACACAAAACTATTGTCCTGCTCCTCAAATTAATATGAAACTTTAAAAAATCTAAGTACTTTAAAAAGTGCCTTGTCTTTGACAGTTATATTTATCTTAACTAAATTGTAACTCTATTCAAATGTACTTCAAGAGTTGGCTGAAATCTATAAATTTAAAAGGGATGAGAGGATGGGCAAACTTGTGGAAAAGAGTGGAAGATAAAAAGTTGGCTGAAATCAATAAATGGAGTAAAATATTCCATAATTGGACTTTAAATATATTTACAATGAAATGAATATGCAATGAGCTCTAAGTTAATACCAGTATTTGATATGATGGGATTTTAGCTTTAATCTCTGGGCTTAAAAAAGTTTTAATGTACATATTTTAATTTTTTTAACATTCATTTATTTTTGAGAGACAACATGAGTAGGGTAGGAGCAGAGACATGCAGACACACACATACACACACTCCAAAGTAGGCTCCAGGGCTAAGCTGTCAGCGCAGAGCCCAACACAGGGCTCGAACTCAAGAACCACGAGATGATGACCTGAGTTCAAGTCAGACAATCAAGTGAGCCACCCAGGTGCCCCTTTAATGTATATTTTTGAGAGAGAAAGAGAGCATGCGCATGTGCGCATGCACAAGAACGGAGGAGGCGCAGAGAGGGAGGGAGAGACAGAATCTGAAGCAGGCTCCAGGCTGTCAACACAGAGCCTCATGTGGGGCTTGAAGCCATGAATTGGGAGATCATGACCTGAGCCAAAGTCAGACACGCTTAATCAACTGAGCCACCGAGGCACCCCTCTAGGTTTAACAAGGCTCCTTGAATTCAGTAATTCTCTCTTCCTCTTTCAGCTTTTGGACTTTTTTGGACATCTGAGAACTTTCCGACAGGTTTTGCGAATATTTTTTACACGACCAGTAAGTACTTTTTATCAGTTAACACTTTTTACCTTTCTTGTTTCTTTCTTTTTTGATTGAAGGTTTATTTTTGAGAGAAAGAGTGAAGCGGGACAGGGGCAAAGAGAGGGGGACAGAGGATCTGAAGGCAGCTCTACACTAACAAGAACAAGCCTGATGCGGGCCTCAAACTCACTAACCATGAGATCATGACCTCAGCCGAAGTCAAGCCTAAGTTAACTGCTCAACTGACTAAGCCACCCAGGCGCCTACTTTTTTACATTATAAAAATGTTTTTTAAAAAATGTTTTAGTTCATGAATTTTACAAGTATGGATTCCATGGGGCACTTGGCAGGCTCAGTCTGTAGATCATGTGTGTGACTCTTGATCTTGGGTCTTGAGTTCAAGCCCCATGTAGGGTGTAGAGCTTACTTCTAAAAAAAAAAATGTGGATTTCATAATCATATGCTTTTTTAGTACTTTTGCCCATGGGGCTATGATCAGTTTTTTTTTTTTAATGTTCATTTTGAGAGTTTAGAAAGCATATATACACATGGGGAAGGGATAAAGAGCATCCCAAGTAAGTTCCGCACAATCAGCCAGCTTGATCTCATGAACCCTGAGATCATGACCTGAGCCTAATCAGGAGTCCATGCTTAACTAAGTCATCCAGACACCCCTCTATGATTAGTTTCTTGACTTGCAGGTTGACAACTACCTGATAGTTCATGCAATGCCAATATTTTTTAATATTGCTTCTTGCCCTTCAGATCACTTGACATAAGGATTTAGATACATTCCCTTAAAAATCTTGTCATGAACTTTTGTCCTCTTCCTTTTTTAAAATTCACAAATGGTGGGTTTGTGTACTTCCATTAAGTGCTTATTCAGCTCCTGTAAGACTGCTCTCATTGTAATTTACTGTGTATGAGAAAAGCTCATTACCAAAAATGTCCCTTAAAATTTTCTTGCTGAAAAAATTTCCTGACCAGTAGTCAATTTTGTATGCACAAGTTCTCAAGTTCTCATTTAACAATAAGTTGAACTTAAGTTAAATAAGTGTCAACTATAAAGTGTCAACTGTAAACTTATTACATGATTGCACTGATGTTACAGATTGCAGAGAAAGGCTCATTTGCTTTTTAGTAGTCTCAAAGGTTTTCAGTACTTAGATGTGGACGCCCTTTGGCTAGATAGAACTAGTAATGTTTTTCATTTTTAAAGTCAGCTCACAACTCCAAGATCAGGAGTTGCATGTTCTACAAGCTGAGCCAGCCAGCTGCCCCTCAACCTGGTAATTTAATAACAAGTTTTGCTGCATCCTATTCAAACTTCTTTCTTTAGACAAGATATAATAAAATTAAGAATTCTGTTTTGATGAAGTTTATTCAATTGATTATCAGCCATTTTACTATAATTTAGTAAAGCTTGTGCTGAAATACTTTGATTTTCTTTGTAAGGCATAAAGAGAAATCATAGTAACTGATACTCTCTGATTTATTCTTGAGTCTCAGGAATACATGTTTACACGTGTTCCTTAACTTTGCCAGAGAAATGGCAATCACCAGTAAGAGAAGCCTTCACCTGAAGGGAGTCTGTAAAATCCCAGACAGGAGTGTTGTTTGTTTTTAAGTTTATTTATTTTTGAGAGAGAGAGAGAGAGTGGGGGAGAGGCAGAGAGAGGGAGAGAGAGAATGTCAAGCAGGCTCTGCACTGTCAGCATGGAGCCCGATGTGGGGCGCAGACCCATAAACCATGAGATCATGACCTGAGCCCAAACCAAGAGTTGGATGGAAGCTCAACTGACCAAGCCACCCAGGTGCCCCCAGAAGCGCTGTTTTAAAAACTGTCCACTATGTGTCTGCAGTGTACTCCGCTAAATGACAGTTTAATGATGGTAAATTGGCACTAGGATCATCCATCCGTATTCTGATTTGTTTCTGGAATCTTGACCATCACCAGACCCAAAACAGAAATCTTATTTTTAAATATTTTTATCCTTTGAGTCTTAGTTTGATGTTGTTAACTCTCAGTATTTAGGAAAAGAAGTTTAGATCCTATCTTTGGTTGTTGAGTCAATAAGTCATGCTGTGCTCTCATTACCAGGACTGAACTTGGGTATACTTACTTCTCTTCAGCTACTTTGTCCTCATCATTTCTACAAAAATGTGATCTCATTTGCAAAATTTTGTCATGTCTAGTTAATGACTAAATTCTACTGAATTTGGTGAGGAAGTTAGTATGGTCTTAGAGATCAAAGACTTTCAAGGACTTTAGTAGGAGAAAAGGAAATTCAAAAAATTGTGTTACTCAGTCTGTTACTTTTGACAGTATAACTCTATCCATGACATTTCTTTTGTAAAATTTTATTTTTTACTAGTAATAAGTATTCTCTGACTTTTGTGATAATTGAGGATGACAATTCAAATTATTTTTAAATTAGTAACAGAACATGTTCAGTGGTCCCCAAAACCTAGAAAACTTTAAAATTAGACTCGTGGGACTTATCTCAGTATGTCTGGATCTACTGAGTCCATCTCCAGTGTGGAGTAGAGAAATGTATTTTTAAAGCTATCTCCACATGAGTTACATTCAGACAGCCAAGCTCTGAATGGACTGTTTTGAACCACTGCCATAGGTAATATGTGTTATTTGGCAATACTGGGCCACATAATACATGAATATAGAGCTTATAGTAGTTATATTTCAGTTTGCTTAAGTCTCTTAATCCAGTTGAATTTCTAGCACGGTCATGTGGAGTTCAATAAATCTCACAATCTTCCAAGATCCTATTATGTATCTAATGAGTTCATCTTGATGCATGCAATCCAAGACACACATGGTGCTACATATGTAGTTCAGTTTTGAAATGTTTGTATCCTTCAGCACTTTTTTCAAATGCCTAGTTCAAGGGAGATTTGAGGATTACAGCATCACCTATGTATTTGAGAAACAGGAAAGAAAGAGATTTGTAGATGAACAGAACTTTTTATCTTCAGAGTTATGGAGTGGCTGCCAGCAAGAGACAGTGTTCCGATGTGGATGATATTTGTTCAATATGTCAAGCTGAATTTCAAAAACCAGTTCTGCTCATCTGTCAGGTAAGTAGATGTGTTAAGCATACCCAATACAGCATTTCTCCAACTCACAGTTGTATTTATGTTAGCTATAAGGAAAAATCTACAGTGTTTGGCATAATACAGTATTCAGGACACATACTGTAAATTTCTTACCTGTTATTAGGGGTTTGGTAGATTAGCCAAACCTTGTCTCTTATGTTCTAATGATTTGTATGCAGAGGAGTATATGTGGGTGGAAAATAATTCAGAGGGCAGACTGGATATGAAAATGACTGGAAAACAGGCTACTTTTAACTGGATACTAGTCTTTAAGAGTAACACCAGCATCTGCTATTTGATTGTGTAAGGCCTTTTGTATACTTGATGGCAGTTGTTCTCAAACACTTTAAGCTAGGAGGTCATAATACTTGATCTTAAAGTTATCACCCAAGGATAGCTACATAGATAGGACAGTCAAAAGAACACTGGTGGCTCTTCCACTAATACCGCTTTGTGTTCTTGAATGTTAGTCATACTTTGTTTTCTCATTTGTAAAATGAAGGGATTAGTGCTCTCCAAAATTCCTTTTCAGCTCGAGTATGATTCTTTGCAATGTGATGATTTTAAAATTAAAATGTTAAATATAAAATCTGATTCCTAATTCCTTTACAGCATATATTTTGTGAAGAATGCATCACCTTATGGTTTAACCGAGAGAAGACGTGTCCACTGTGCAGAACTGTGATCTCAGACCATATAAACAAATGGAAAGATGGAGCCACTTCATCCCACCTTCAGATGTACTAAGTCACATAAACTATGAAGGCCACAAAACACCGATTTCATTCGGTTACACTGAGTGTTGATAAAGACATGAGAAGGGGTTTTCAGGACTAGACATTAAGGAAAATGTTTCCAAGTGGTTTTAGACTATTATATTAATAAGACTTAAGTGTGTAGTCTAATTTATCAAAAGATTAAATGAAAGACCCTTATGTTTTAAAAAATATGTAAGTAATATTCAACCTAATGAACATGGAACATCTATTCTGTCCGAATTATTTGACGGGTGGTTGCAGTGTTAAATTGTGAACGTTTTCTCATTGTTACAAAAATGGCAATTGGGTAACTAAAACTAGTG
>NC_043716.1:25413750-25424223 GCF_006229205.1 Suricata suricatta
TAAGACTTAAGTGTGTAGTCTAATTTATCAAAAGATTAAATGAAAGACCCTTATGTTTTAAAAAATATGTAAGTAATATTCAACCTAATGAACATGGAACATCTATTCTGTCCGAATTATTTGACGGGTGGTTGCAGTGTTAAATTGTGAACGTTTTCTCATTGTTACAAAAATGGCAATTGGGTAACTAAAACTAGTGGTTTAAGAGGAACTCAGGTATTCTTTCCTGACATTGTTTTCAGAATAAAGAATATTTTTCATAGTATTTTAAGATACACATTATTTGAAAGTAGGATTTTCTTTAGCATTGACTTTTATAATTCCCATTCTAAAAATTCTTAAAATTTTCATAAAGCTTGTATTTTTCAATGAAAGTCTAAATACTATTTTTTACCTGTAAACAATCAGATTTTCTAAGTGAAGATTAAATTTACTGAGGATGGTCTATTTTAATATTGTATTGTTCTCTGTAATATGATCATTCAATTGAGAAATGATTATTTGAATTGTTTGTGGACCTCACACATACAATCCTGCTGTCAGCTTTAATATTCATGATCTTGCTTTCTGTGTAGTGCCATGAACTATCTTGAAGTAACTATTAAAATAACTGACATGGATTACAGAATAGCTGGCTCTTCTGATGACTTGAATAGTTTGACAGATGAGACCCACTCACACTCTTACAAAAGAATTACCCTTAAAACCAGTCTCCTCCAAAGAGTTTTGAAGTTTTATGCTTCAGTCATTGTTAGTTGGGAGATTAGAGCTTGCACTCAGAGACCTGCACCAAAAGCTCTGGGTAGGGTAGCTTGTTTGCCTCTAGGTATTTGTGCAGGTGATGGAAAAGGGAATGAGGCATTCTCTCTTCCCATGAAACCTTTAAGGCAGAATCAAATCTAAAACATAAGTATGAAAGGCTAATGATATCTAGAGCATCAGTTCTTAAAAAAAATTTTTTTTTAAATAGAGTATCACTTCTGCCCGTTTGTTCAGTTACCATTAATCAGTTTGCACCCAAAGAAAAGATAGTGGAAAGGAGAAGTTGGGAGGTAGAAAACAAATCTGGCAGTATTAAACTCTAAGCCAGAATATGGGTATTAATCCATAAAAGGATAGTGACCAATCAGCTACAGATTAAATCATTTTCATGCCTATATGGCCACCCAAATGGACAGAAGAACATTAGAAAGCCTGTAACTATTTTTCCTATAGGTAAATAGTACCAGGGAAGTGCAACTGTTTCTATTCAGTGTTGACATATTTAACTCTATTACCTAATTTGAGAACAATTGCAAATATTGAAACAAGCTTATTTGGCCTTAAATCGCCTTCTTGGCTGTGGTGAGCCAACAATCATTTATACAGTAGGAGCTGGGTGAGAGAGGTAATTAGGGATTAGAATTTGCATGTGAAAGACATGGGTGCTGAACTCCTATTACACAAGAATAACATCTTACTAAATGGGTTATTGTAGCCCTATTAAAATACCTACTCTTCTAACTCTGTGGCTATATGGATAGCTTTTTTTCTTAATATGATTTAATAAAAAAAGAAAGGTCCATAAAAGACAGTTGGGGTTTTGCTTTTAATGAATAAAAAAGCAGTTCACATAGGAATTTAAAAGGGGGTGGGGGGAATGTAACAGGAGAGCTATGCCATCTACCAAAAACACTGATGAATTGGAAGCATTTCTCTACTTTCTCAAAAATGGGAATAAGGATTCAAAAACCCACTTATTCTGTGAACTCAGATCACACCCTCTTAAAGATCATTTTATCGGCATTAAGAACTGCAACTATGGGGCACCTGGGTGGTTCAGTCCAACTCTTGGTTTCAGCTCAGGTCATGATCTCACCATTTTTGAGTTCAAACCCCGGGCCAGGCTCTGCACTGACTGCTTGGGATTCTCGCTCTCCACCCCCTTTGCGCCCCACCCCCCACTCACGTTCTCTCAAAAAAAAAAAGGCTGCAACTATGTTTAATAAAAAAGTCAGTTTGAGAACTTCATTAGAGAAATCATCCAAGAGTGACAGAACTCCAGCAAGTAAGTGGCTTATACAAAGCACCCATCTCATACTAGATGTGTTGAGACAGTAGGTAAAAACAGATTGGGGCATGACATTATGTAGCACATGCACATCCAGTAATCAAATGTAGCTGACAAGTGTGGCTGAACAAACTTGTTAGGACAAGAAAGTCCTTCTAGTGTATCTGCAATGAAGCTAGTTTTCACATAATTTTCCACATAAGCTTTTTTTTTAAAGCAACCAATTCAACTATTGGACAGAACGTGGAAATTACAAGTGTGTAGCATTGTAACATTTAATATATATTAATACTAAAACGTTATATATTTAAGTGCTTCAATTTCTCAGCAGAAAGTTTTAGAATTGTTAGCCCTCACAATACAAGTAGTTTACTAAATAATGAGAACCTGAATATATCTGGTATGTTAATGGAAATAATTATTGAAACCATTTGTGCACCTGATAGTTATTTCTTCCTATCTTAGAATAAAAAAAATCACTTCTATTTTATGTTCATTCAAATTTGCATTTAATTTCTATTTACATTCATTCAATCCAAAATCAAATATTTAATACAGCAAACTAAATACAAGATGAAAAGCAGAAAAATGTGTTACCCTCATAGCACTCCTAATAAGGCAGCTGAAGAATTTATTTACTCTGATAGATGCAAAGCCAACTTGGGATAGGAATAAAATAATAGTTTAAAGAACAAACACAGATGAACCCATTTTTCAGATGTTACTTCAAATGATCCACTGAGATAACACTTGTGCTATATAGTGATAAATTAAAAATCACACAAACAAGTTTTATATCAGTAACAGACCACAGGTCATGGTGTGACAAATACTTTTATGATTGTTCAGTCCAGTTTGCTACTGTCTACTCCTATGAAAAAGGGTAGAAGCTTGGATACTGACTGAGGTTTTTGAGAAATTACCACTTTCAAAGCCTCAAAATCCATTTTTTCATAAATTCAACATTTCTCATGGGAATAATCTTAGATCTAACCCCTATAGACTACGAACCACATGACTGAGTAACCAAAATAGGTCTTATATTAAATATAAAATTGAAGGCTCAGGGCGCTTGGGTGGCCCAGTTGGTTAAGCGTCTAACTTCAGCTCAGGTCAAGATCTCACAATTTGTGAGATCAAGCCCTGCATGGGGCTCTGTGCTGACAGCTCAGAGCCTGGAGCCCACTTTGGATTCTGTGTCTCCCTCTCCCTCTGCCCTTGCCCTACTCACACTCTCTCTCTCTCTCTCTCTCAAAAATAAATAAACATTTAAGAAAATCTTTGTTTAAACTAAAATAAAATTGAAGGCTCAGTATATTGATACTATTGAAGATGTGTATTGCTTATAATCATTTATTAAAGAATGTTGAATTTATGGAATATAATACATGCATTCTTACCTCCCTCCCCCCAATTATCTTCTATCTCAAAAAATAGTATGGAAAGAAATCTACTTGAAGGATTCAAATTACGTGAGACCATAAAGGGGAAAAAGAGTAACATGATTTTCCAAAATATCTGTTCAGGGTCAATAATTCTTTACATTGTTAATCACAGCTGGTTTATAAATCCCAGTTTATTCTGTAATGCTACAAACCTTATAAAATCAAAATTAGTAAAGTTCAGTTCTCAGTGATTATATTTTAATTAAAAAACAACATATATAAAGTAAAAAAATATCCTGTAATAGCTGATTTTAAAGAAAATAAGTGATGAAAGGAAAGCACTTAATCTCTTTTATACACTTACCTGGAATAATCATAAAGAACCCTCTTAAAAACTTAAGACTAGTAATATTGACATCATACATTTTGAACTATGCTTGGATTTTTACAAATAAATACAGGGTAAGCCATATTGCATAGGTGTGTGCTTTCTGTCTGTGACACTAAAAGTGGCACTTGACATGTTTCACAGTCAGAGTAGGGATATCCATTTATGAAACAATTTTTCAATAAACTTGCCTCAGCATAGGAAATTAATTTCACTCAATGTGAAGTCTGAAAACTATTTGTATGGATGGTAGATATGTAATTAATGCATTTTATGCAGAAAATTCGCGGTGTGTGCCACTACTGCTGGCAGTACTAGTTATGAAAATAGTTTAACTATGGGGTGGTTATATAGCCAGCCAATCACAGTGCAAATGTTACTAGCAAATAGGACTGAGGAGGAATAATTTGATGTACAAATTTCGCTGGAATTTGGTTAGGCAGTCAACACTACAGTTAGTAAACACATTTGAAAACAAGTATCAGAGTAGCAAAAGCCATTTACAGTCTGAAATAAAGTCTATACTTATCACCATAGTTTTGGGGTTCTGTCTTTTCAGACATCAACTGTCGGAGAACAAAGCTCTGTACCTTAACTGTAATCTCTGCCCTTATCATTTATTGTAGCTTCTAAATTACTAGCTACAGTTACAAAGTTCTCAGTAGGCTGCTGCAATAGAGGAGGAGGAGGTCTAGAGGAAGCGATTAAAACAAAAAAAAAAAAGGGAAGAAAGAAAAGAAAAAGGTTTTCTGTCCAAAGATGAACTGTTATCGATTTCTTCATTTATTGCCAAAATTGAAAAGGTATATTTCCAATTACTTTTCATGGTTCTATTTTGCTCAGTGTCATAGGATTTCATCTCATCTCACTTGGATTGCCGTTTAAATAAGCAAAGCTTTGCTCTTTTCTGACTGAATTCAACATGCATAAAGAATCTTATGGCTTGGATCCTATGGCTCAAAAAGGTTTGAAGAACACAGCAAGCAGCATCTATTTAAAAAAATTGTAGGGTTGCAAAATATTACAAATTGACTTTGCACACTCAGAAGACATTATAAAAAACAAACAAAAAGAGGTGATAAGACTCAACTGCATGATCATCTATTATACCAGTATGCACTGAAATGTATTTTTATAAAGCTCTGCAGATATTAAACCCTTTCACCAGCTAAAGTCATGGAAATGCTCTCTTTAAGGCAGGAAGTATTTAAGAAAGGTAAAGTCACCTTTATTTTTATTCTTTGTACCTGTATATCACTTATGTAGATTTTGTTACAATTTCAAAAACATAATGTCTTGTTCACATGTTTCTTAAATTAAGCCACTAAGTTTTCTTATTCACTGTGGAAGACATTCATCAAAAGGCCATCAAATGTTTTTACAATCAAAAAATGTAGCCCCAGTATAGGAGAAAGAAACTCTTTTTCCTTTTGAAACTGCTGAGGAAAAAAAATGTAAGGAAGGTAGCAAAAACAGTTAAAAGTAAAACATAAAATCTTAACAATTTGCTGCTAAGAGATTAGACACAGAGAGTGGAACATGACAACACCCTCTTCCCCTGGATCTCCCTCTCTCCCCCACTTTACTGCCCTCAGTATGCATTTTATCCTGACTCTTTTCCATCCTTCTTCAACCATGGGCTGAAAATATTTGGCGTCTTGAACCAAATACTGGTGTAAGAACAGGTGGTGGTATTTTTCCAGTGCAACGCAGGCCCGGGACAAGGATGCAATGTAGGACATACAAATTATGCCCATTCCAAAGCTTCCAGTTAAGCTTAGCACATAGCAGTACTGCAAGTATAAATGATTAAATAGATTTTTTTCCTAGTATTACAGACAGGTATTGCAGCTGGGTTACTGAGAATAAACCCCAGGTCCACCCCAACCCCTCAAACGAGCCACAGCTGTGGTTAACAATGATTCATTTGCATTTTTATTATTTCACCAAGAGAAGAAACAGAAGTTGTCTGGCTTTCTTCACACCAACCAATAATTTTGCATTTTAAAGTTGGGATGTTTTCCATAATGAGCTGAATCAAAAATCTATTTGAAAAATATATATTTATATAAAAAAAAGATTCAGGTTGTTTGCACGTAAAACATCAACTGTTAAGTTTCTTTTGTCTTTGATTCCATGTTGCTGGAAAAAGTTTGAACAAGCTTGCATGCTAATTTGTCCTTAGTTGCAAGTATTACAGGCAATTTCATACTTTGCCTAATGAAAGGATAACCCTTCTTCGACACAATCAGAACTCAACAGTGATTCAGAAGCAACATCCTACCCTTAATACTGTCAGTTTTGAGCCATCAACATGAAAATCCTTGATAAGGTTGAGAAGATGTCGCTAAGAATCAATTAATTGATGTGCCTAAGAGTTCCACAATACTATTATGCTTAAGGTTTGTTTGTTTTTTTTTTTTTGCACCATTGATTGATTTTTTTTAAATCCATGTTTATTTTTCCTCTGTCCAAAGTGTTCAATGTAATGACACAGACTCTTCGAAACTGTCTTTGAGTCTTCTTGTTTCACTTTACAGGATGGTCACACATCCCTTCCCCACCCTTTTCTTGCCTTAAATTCATTAAAATCATTGCTTTGTCATAGATTCATACGTAGGTGCTCTGGTCGTTTGGAGATCATGGGAAAAGCTTGTTTTTTGTACGGCCCAGAGTTTGGCTGCCGGATGGGAAGTGGTGCTGAAGCTTCCCCACTCATTGTCACATCCATTTGCTCTACTCCACTTGTTTCCATTGGGTATTCCACAGGCGGCTGCGCATTTGCTGTGCTGGCTGAGGCGCCTCTTCCCCAGAAATCCCCAGGAGAAAATTTGACTGGGCTTTAAGACAAAAAAGATCTATCATTCATTTATCTCAAGGATTATCTCATCAAGAAGTATTTCCCTTATATTTAAAGGGAATGGGATAATATGACATTTATTTTCATTTAATTTTATTTTTGTGTGAATTAGTACAAAGGCTAAAGTTGAGCCATCGCTCCCCTAGACTAACTGCTAGCATTTCCTGACTGGTCTCTTTATCCCTGCCCTCTGTAAAATTCTCAATGATACTTTTTTTTTTAAGTCACTGTACTTCCCTACTTACAACAGCTTCCCACTGCATTTAGGATAAAGTACTTCTCCAAACCTTTCTTGTCACTCACCACATGTCAGTCAGGAATGCTGACCACCCTTTCATTACAAATACCAAGATTTTTCCTCCCTTGGGGCTTTTGCACGGGCTGTGGCTGTACCTGTAACACCTTGTACTTCTATTTTTTGTATGGGTGGCTTTTTCTCTTCATTCTTAGGTGCTACTTCACCAGAGAGGCCTTCCCCTGACCGCCAGGAATAGAAGCCCCTTGGTATTCTCTGCTCTCCACCACCACACTCTTGATTTTTCTTCATATAGGACTTGAACACTACTCGTGCTACGTATTTCTTGTATTTCCTTCTTTGGTTATTGTGACTCTCTTCTCACACAACTGTAAGCTTCATCAGAACAAGGACGAGTCCTACGTTAATCACAAGTCCCCAGCGTGTAGCACAGCCTCGGGCACAAAATAAATGTTGAATGAATGGATAAAGAAGACTTTGCCAAAGCAGCAGCTTACTTTCTTTCACAGGAGGGAACGTGCTCGATACAGCACTCAATGGAAGGTGATGTAGTTGCTGTGCTTATGTCAACCACAGAGAGTACGACAGCTCTTCATTTATGTAACCTGGCACACATCTAAGTGATGCTCTTCTAGGTTAACAGAAACAAAAGACAGAAAGACAGAAAGAACAACAAAGTCTGAATACCTGACAGGTGTTCGCGGGCTGCCAATAAATCTTCGAGGTGATCGGATTTTTGGTTCAAAGGAAAATTTTTCTTTTACACTTTCAAGTACAGATGGAGCAACATATGTAAAACCCTGAAAGACAGAAAAAGTAGGCTGCAGAATGGCATTTTGTCATATAAATCAAGAAAATGTGGTTTCGGTCTCTGACACACCAACACAACACCCAAAATCATCGCTCTGTATACGACCATCTCTTCAGTCTCATTCCACACCTGTTAGCTTCTTTCCAACCATTTCTTGAGTCACAGACCTCAAGAAGGCAGAAACTTATCAGGCCACATATGCCAGCAAACAATATTCCACTCTACTGAAAGGAGTAGAACAAAACAGGAAATTGTAAGCTCCATATTAAGATAGTAAATACGATATATGCAAAGAAAATTCTAGTGTTTCTAGCCACATGCACACAAGCAACTAAGACTATCACCCCCCAGTTTCTCATTATTAGGCAAAAGTGAAAATAGAATTCTTTAACTTGGCTTGTGTGATCTTTCTGGTTTTATACCAATGACTGAATAGATTTGGTATTTTCATGATTTAAAAAACCCTCAATTATATACAAGAGGTAATTATGCAGTTTCGCTAGCTTTAGTTCTTGGGCCTCGCTACTAGGCTACCAGTTGTCATTTCTCTTGCTGTCAATGTTGAACTCTTCATCAATCATTCCTCCACCTATCTACTTATTATTCCAGCACCTATAAACAAGCATATGAATGACAGTAAACGAACTCAACAAGGCTCTGGGTGAAGTCCTAAAGAGGGAGGACAATTCTATGGTGCATATGCTTTGTGACAGGTATGGACTTCAGAAGCATTTCCCCAAACAGTCTAGTGAACTAAAGCCATAACTACCAAGAGGACCAGGCTGTACCTTAATTATCTTTGAATTTCCTTTAGTTCTGTGAGAGGAATTTAAATAATTATTGAGCTGAAGTTGCCATAACTACATTCCCCAGGTAACTGGGATGTTACTGTTCTTTATTAATTTCTAAAGAGATCGACTTTATGTATAGAAATCTGGCTACAACCTAACAAATGAATTATTCTTGTGTTTACTAGCGGGCCAATTTAAGTAATTATGAAAAGTTCAATAATACTTTAACTGGCAATGAGAGCCTAGTTATGTAACTTTTGCCACCACAACTTTGGATTTCTTTGTAGCGAGATAAGACATTTCTAGACTGTTTTTTAGGGGGGGAAAATGTCAAACTAGTTGAAACTCTGAAATGCCCAACTAAGGAAAAGTTCTCTGTATTAAATCAAAGGTATAAACTGCACATAAGTAGAAAACAAAATTCCACATAAGAGAAAAAAGAAAGCTATCCCAGAATTTAAATGAGTCATGTTGGGGTGCTTGGGCGGCTCAGGTCATGACCCTATGGTTCCTAAGTTCGAACCCCGCATCAGGCTCTGTGCTGACAACTCAGAGCCTGGAGCCTGCTTTGGACTCTGTGTCTCCCTCTCTATCTGCTCCTCTCCCACTCCTGTACTGTCTCTGTCTCTCAAAAATAAATGTTAAAAAAAATTAAAAAAGAAAAACAAAATGAATCCTATCTACCTCACTAACCAAACACAAGATATTTTACCAAGAAGCATACAATGACTTTGCATCATGTAGACATAAAGTTAACAACATGTATTCATATTTCATCCCTTGCATAATTAAAAATACTATAAAAGTATATTTTGCATATATGCTCTATTCTTATATCACCATATAATCATACACTTACAATATTACTATGCAATGTTAGTTACTCAAAGCCATACTGTAGTATGGTGATTTAACAGTAATTTTGGCCATATACAATTTTTGCATCCATGCTAACTTTAGAATTTACCCTCCACCCCAAGGATACAACACTATTGTGTATTATACTCTGAACAGCACAAAAAATTTTGAGAATTAAGTTGGTGATAAACGTAGTGAACTCATAAATAGAAAAAACAAAAACAAAAAAAACCCTTCCAGATGCTTACTTTCTCCATATTCCATTTTCCCTAGAGGTAATCCAAAAAGAAATGACAAAGGATAATGACAAGTAACAACCCAAAAAAAGATATAAAATGAAGTTTTTGATCAAAATGTAAAAGATCTTAAAAAAAAATCTAAAAGCTTTTTTCTACCTAAAGAGGCAAGGTATAAAACAATACAGATACTTCTGCAGTGACAATTAATTTCTTTACTATTTCAAATCAACCAATATACTTTGATGACAAATATTCACTTAATATTAACAGGCTAAAACTCCCCTACAAAGTTACACTAAAAGTACCAAAACTTTGTAGCTATCTCAGGAATAGAGTAGTTACAGTGAGCTCTTCTCCTACACGTAACTGTGTGACTTTCAACTGAGATTTTGCTCAGCCAAACATCATCTGAAGTCTGGCCCATGTATACTCCAAAGAATTATACTTAGCAAGCTAGAAAACTTAATAATAGCATCTCAGGTTGTCTACATGAACTGCAAAGCAAGCAAACTGAATTTTCTTATTGAAAGGGGCCCATCCTAGTACTTAAATTTCTCAGGGCAATATGAAATTCCTTCACTTACCAGAAAGACTTGGTTGGCACTTTCACTGAGAGTTGAGTCATCTGGGCTGTCAACAGGTGTCTGACGTGTAAACTTTGAATCAAACTGACTCACATCCTCCTCAGATTGCTTTACGAAAAAACAAAATGATTAGAAAATGATGAATGTCTACATTATATATATCACATTACTTGCATTAGAGAAGACTCTAGATAGAACTCTTTTCACAGGATATGGCTGTTAATAAAATATCAGTGTACTCTTAGCAGGCA
>NC_043716.1:25424323-25427128 GCF_006229205.1 Suricata suricatta
ACCTGAGTGGCTCAGTCAGTTGTGGCCAACTTTTTTTTTTTTTTTTAAGTTTACTTATTTATTTTGAGAGAGGGAGGGAGGGAGGAAGAGGGGAAAAGAGAGAGAGAGGAGGGGAGGGGAGGGAAGAGAAAGAGAGACGGGGGGGGGGGGGGGGGGGGGGGGGGGGGGGGGGGGGGGGGGGGGGGGGGGGGGGGGGGGGGGGGGGGGTTGCAGGGAATTCCAAGCAGGCTCTGCACTGTCAGTGTGGAGCCCAACATGCGGCTCAAGTGAGATCATGACCTGAGCTGAAATCAAGAGTCGAACACTTAACTAACTGAGCTACCCAGGCACCCCCAGCATCTTCCTAAGTGTTTATTTCTGAGAGAGAAAGAGAGAGACACAGAGAGAGAGGGAGACAGAGGATCTGAAGAGGGCTCTGTGCCAACAACACAGAGTCCAACGTAAGGCTTGACCTCATGAACTATGAGATTGTGACTTGAACTGAAGTTGGACACTTAACCAACTGAGCCACCCAGGCACCCCAAGCATGTGACTCTCGGTTTGGGCTCAGGTCATGTCCTCACAGTTGAGGGATCGAGCCTCACTTCGGGCTCTGCGTTGGGCATGGAACATGCTTGGGATTCTCCTTCCCTCTCCCTCTGCTCCTCCCACGTGCACTCTCACATTCCCACTGTCTCCAAAAAAATCTGAATGTCGATCTTCCCCACTTACAAAGCTTCAGTGTGCCTAGTCCACTGGCTAAATTCCTTGTTCGATATAATTTGCTCAGCTGGCCACTGCAGTTTTATAATAAACCTAAGAAACTACTGAAGCAGAGATATAACACAAAACTCATTTGTAAGATGTTCTTAAGTTTCTTCCCATAGCTTATTTCATCCCTTTAGACTTCTCAGAGAGCAACAGTAACATTCTACTCTGTGTGAGGACATTTTCTTATGAAAAACATCACCTAAATCTAACTACATGTTTCCTTAATTCCTTCTCTGGTACAACAGACTTTGTGGTCATGTCAAAAGAGCTAAGGAACCAATATGAGGAAGCACCCAGTGTCCAAAGATGGTAAAAGGTGAGCATCACTAAAGATTACTGCTATGGACTGAAACACAAATATATTAAAAGCCATGAGTTCATAATTATACTTTAAAAATAACAGTATTAATATAAGACAATTTTGCAAACCCCTAATGAAATTTTGAAACGAGGCCAGAGTTTCTCCATCTCAGCACTACTGACATTGTGGGGTTGGTAACTCCTGCTGTAGGGGCCTGTCCTGTGTAACATAGCATGTTTAGGAGCAGCTCTGGCCTCCAGCCACTGCATTCCAGGAGTGTCCCCTCCCCAAGCTGGGAAAACTTGTCTCCAGACCTTGCCAAACTGACCTTAGCTGATAATCACTGATGTAGGCAATGATCAATGACCACTAACATTCTAAAACAAAAACAAAACATATTATGCCTACTGACCAAAATACACACCATCAAAAGTTTAATCTAAATCAGATTAAGCATTTAAATCTAACTACTAGGTTTTGGAAACACAGAGACCAGATGAATATGGTCAATGACACTATGGGGCTAAAATCAGCAAAATCAAAATGTGAGGAACCTACAGGACAAATGGCCCAGTCTTTTCAGTAAGGCCTCAGGAGAGGAATTGAGAGGGGGGTGTCATCTACCAGGGAAAAGAAAACTAAGAGACATAGTAACCAAACTGTATATAGACCTTGATTGACTCATCACTGAAAGAAACCAACTGAGCCACCCAGGAGGGAAAAGAAAACAAAAGAATCTGGGGAAATTATCATCACAACTAACAAGCTGACAGCACAGCAGTTGTATTTATGTTTAAATAAGATGACCTGACAAGCTAGACAACTGGTATAGGAGGGTTAATTATCCTCCTCACAATTGTATATGTGAGTATTTTAAAGCAAGTCACCCTGTGCTCCAAGACCAAATTCTCCTCCTCCTCCTCCTCCTCCTCCACCTTCATTTAAAGAAATAGAAAAGAAACGACCTCACATTCTGAGGTGGGAGAAAGACAAGAACACACAAACTCATTTATTCACTAAACATGCTGTAATGGTTTGAGTGTGTCCCCCAGGACCTCCGAATGAAATGTTTGTTTTGAATGAGAGTCAATGAAGATGTAATTAATTAAGATGAGGTCATTCTGAAGCAGGGAAGATCCTAATTCAGAAAGAGTGGTGTTCTGATAAAAAGGGAAAATCTGGACACAGATCTGCACAAAAGGAGAATGCAAACATAAAGGCAGAGATCGGGTGATGTACCTACAAGCCAAGGGTCGCCAAAGACTGTTATTAGCAAACCACCAAAAGCTAGGAAAGTGGCACAGAGTGAAACACAAGTCTCTCATAGCCTTCAGAAGAAACCAAGCCTGTCAACACCCTTAATCTTGGACATCTGTTCTCCAGAGCTGTAATACAATAAACTTCTGCTTTAAGCCACCTAGTCTGTGGTACTTTGTCACAGCAACCCTAGCAAACTCATACACATATATGCTGTATTTTGAAGAAAAAACTTCCAGAAGATTCGATTCAAAATAAGGTTGAATTGTAAGGTAACATTTACCCTGATGACTGTTTTGCTATGAATATAAATATTAAATCACTATGCTGTATGCCTGAAACTCATATATGATATGTCAACGAAACCTCAATTAGAAATAAAAAATAAAATAGGGGCGCCTGGCTGGCTCAGTCTGAAGAGCATGAGGCTCTTGGATCTCAGGGTTGTGAGGTCAAGCCCCATATGGGATGCAGAGATTACTTAAATAAATAGAACT
>NC_043716.1:25427228-25601642 GCF_006229205.1 Suricata suricatta
AACAAAAAAGTTCCAACTACCTGAAACATTTTTCTTTAGCAACCAACTTAAAAATAGTTAAAATGGGGGCACCTGGGTGGCTCAGTTGGTTTAGCGTCCAACTTTGCCTCAGGTCATGACTTTACAGTTTGTGGGTTTGAGCCCCACACTGGACTTTGCATTGACAGCAGGGACCCTGCTTCAGATTCTCTGCCTTCCTCTTTCTCTGCCCCCTCCCACCCTCCCTGCTCACACTTTCTTTTTCTCTCTCAACAATAAACGTTTAAAAAAAAGGTAATACAGTCATCAATTGCTGCTGGTGGTAAGTCCTTGAAAAGACAGCATAGTATAAAGAGTCTCAAGAGGAGATAAACCAGTTTTCTGAATTGTTAATATAAACAAAATGTTTCTGAATGCTCCGAGATTTGCTTATTCTAAAAAAGCATGAGGTCCTTCAAATTACACGTTTTTGTGTATACACACCAACAGAGGTTTAAAGGGGGGCTCCACCTTCCGAGCTAGCAGTTCTTCCCAGTTAATATGCCTGAAGAACGGATGAGCCTAGGAAAAAAGAGCCGAAAGAAAAGTCAAGGGGCACAGACTTCCCTGCATTGACAAAGTAGCTGCCTATTTCAAGTTACCAATCACCAAACAAGCTGGACTTTAAACAACTACATACAAGCTTCACAAATACACAAAATTAGCACTATCTTCCCCTCAAACCACCAAACAGGTCAATCCCTACTTGAACTTCTCCAGCATCCCCAGGACCAGCTCCAAGACGAGAAGCAGCATTTCTTTTCAGCAGCTTTAGGGAGGGGGAGAAAAGTGATGAACCTTAGTCAAATTGATTGCTTTTTATTTATAAAATTTGCTTGTCTATATTGCTAATCTATTTTGAGAAAATACGATTTATTAATTACTACTAAGTACTGTTTAGAAATAAAAAGGAAAGAAAATCTTCAAACAAAGTTGTACTTTACCTGCAAAACCTGTAGGCTTTCTTTTTTAATATATGTGTATGATTCTTTATTCAAAATGTATATTCAATTATATCTACTTAAATCCCAGTAGTTGAGGCTTCCTGTTTGGTGCCCTACCTTTTTAAGCAGATCTCTGGCTTCTTGTGTGAGGTAGGGAGGCAAATTGAGTTTACATTTGAGTATTTTGTCAATTGTTTTCTTTCTATTCTCCCCAGTGAACGGGGGCTAGGAGTAGAAGAGAGTGAGAAAAATCAGCATATAAAAAAATAAAATTACCGCTTTCCTGAATTACTTATGCATAGACATCAGAAATATAAGCTATGATATGGGCTAGCGGCTAAAGACCTGTCCTTTTTAAGCAACGGGGCAGAAGAAACCGGGCTTCCACTATTAGCTTTGTGCATGGCTGAGCCATGTGATTATATGCTTTACTTTCTCTACAAAATAAGGGCAGGACCTATTATACCTATGTCACAGGACTGCCGTGACAGACCATTTAAACAAAAATGTTTTTAAAAGTATCAAGCGCATTAGCATGATTTGTTTTTAAAGGACTCCATCAGTAACAGTTTTAGAAAGCACAGGAAAGGTCTCTTGCTACAATGATCTGTAACCACTCAGCACAGACCAGAACACATGCAGCTTTTAACTGTGCACCTACTGCTCCAGTCAGCATGTCGTACATTAATGCTCCCAAACTCCACCAATCCACAGCACGATTGTGGCCACTCCTCATCAAGATTTCAGGGGCCCTACAATGAGAAAAATAATGCGCCTAAAAAATTCACCCACTTGCATACCATCTGAATTAGAATTTTAAAAACCATATACGGAGCCAATTGGTGCTATAGGAACCGCGGCACACTATTACGTAAGCCAGGTAGAAGGTAGCTGTTGCCCCCAAACCGGTTATACTTTTTTCAACATGCAGCTCACATGTATTCTATTGTTCCACAAAATGTGTGTGTGACTGTTCCATCATGAATAGATTCTTTGCATAGTCCAAAGTCTGTTAGTTTCACATGACCTACAATGAAAGATCAGAGCATGGTTACTGCGAGAACTCTGAGTATGTGCAGTGTTTGAATGCATCACACAAGATAATAATTCATGCTTCCATTTCACTTTTCCTGCCTTAAATATTTTTTTTGAAGATACAAAGAACTAGTAAGGGGCCATCCATAAAATGAGATGCTAACTCCGTAGGAGGCTAGCGCAGTCACCTTTGGCCAAAGATATAATCTACCTAGCAAAGGGAAAAAGAAAAAAGAGAAAAAAAACTAAAACAGCTTGTGCAAGGCTCAGGCTTTACCTATACCTAGAATCCTCTACCAGCCAGAGACAGTAGCACTGGGAAAAATTCTCCAATCTGCCTTAAGTAAACAAACACTAATAAAGATGCTGTACCTTTCAAACAGAGGTGTTAACACTATACTTCAAATATGTAACTTTTACCACAGTGAACTGTGTGGAGAATTTTTTTAATGGTCTCAGAAAGTCACTGTAACAAGTTAGCTTATTCTGCCAATACTGCCAGTTCAGAAAAAGAAATGAAATTGCTATATGGCATGGGACCTTCTTCTCTTACCCAGAAAGTAAAAACCTGACACAAAGAACATTTCAGTTCAAGTTTGGCTTTACTGAACTGTTATTAGATATCCCGTGGTTCACAACACAAGGGACCCTGTTTCAAAGAAAAGAAAACGCAACGGCCTAATTCAAATGTAAATGGGCACTTTACTCTGACACAGGAGAAATATGACCTGTATTTTCACAGAACCACCTGACACACTTAAGTTTATGGATCAAAGAAGTTAACTAGTCACTTCCCTATTCTATCCTTTGCCTTAGAATTCAGAATCAGAATCTAGGTTTGGGGGAATGGGAGTAGAACTGGGAGGGAGAGGGAAATACATAGATTCCCAGGATATATTTGGTTAAGTACAGCATTTCTCCTGAAAAAAGAAGGAAGAAAGGAAGGAAGGCGGAAGGAAGGGGAAAAAACACAATTTGAAACAGATTTATACTAGCATCAGTTGTCCACACACCATTTCCTGTCCAAGAATTTGAAACTCTTAACCACCTGGTGTATCATTTTGTAGACCTCGGGGGATCAGCCATTGCTACCAAGCACTCCAACAGCCTGGCTGGCTGACTGAACTGCAAAGTCTACACAGCCCGCATTACTCTTGCATCAATCAAACTGTCTGTAGCAGCATGCAGTTGTAATCAAGACTCAGTCTGCTCTACCTATCGTTGTAGAGAATATTGGCCTTTCTGATTATTATGTTTGTTGTTACAAACAGCAAGAACAAACTGATGCCTACATCAAACATTTCCTTCCCAAGGCTATACCAAATATTTTTGATCAATTCTAATCCTTTCTTTTTTTATAGCATTAAGAAAATTTATCATAAAAAGTATTGCTTCTAATATTTATATATTTTTATCCTTAAGGAAAACTCAACTTACAGAGCTAAGACTTACTTTCCAATTTAAGGAACAAACCAAAATTAGAGTTTGGACTAGCTTTTGGCTCACCATATGGTATGTAAAGATTTCAAAAGAATTACAAGCTAGAAAGAGCAAGGATTAAACCGAAAGAGTTGAGTAGCCAATTATCCTTAACTCCCCTTAATCTCATCAATCACAAATACCTAAATCTCAACAAGTATTATGATGCCATAAATTCTGAGGGAGGAATGAATAATAATAGATACATGACTATGGGGCTCTGAAAAATGACCGTGTGTGGGAGGATTTTAAGATGATTATTTACTATAGAATTGTTTACGGTATATCTCCACCTTGGTGATTAAGCATGATATTCTCCGGCTTCAGGTCTCTGTAGATGATCCCCTTTTGATGTAAATGCCCCAAAGCCATGGAGATTTCTGCCAAGTAAAAGCTGGAAACAAAAGTGATTTTATAAAATTAAAAAGAGTAATACACTCAAAGCAGTTTATGTATGGAGCAAAATTCCTTGAAAGAAATAGACATGCACCAAAGACCAAATTAGTGGGGATGGGGGTGGGGATGGGAGGAAAGAGATGGCATAGGATGCTGCCAAAAGGCATGATGACATTTATGTTTCACTTATTTAGTGAAACTATAAAATGTTTAATTTCATCATTAGAACATACTGCTAAAATTGCAAAGAAGTCCAGAAAAGGCCAAACTGTCACTGGTTTTTGTTCCGTTTGTGTAGGAATTGGGCCAATAGTCATTCAGATCAAAGCAATTTTCTCCCACCCACCCCCAATTTTAAAATCCCACAGGACATAGAAACTTTGTTATTCTCAGAGATCAAATTTTAGTTTCAAAAGAATCCTTATAAATAACCTGATCCTTAGAAGCCCACTCATCCCTTAAAACAGCTGCTATTTATATACAGTTCATGCCCACAGTATCTGCCCTCCCTCTTGCCAGCCAGCCCACAACTATAAACTGTGTGACACTCAAATTTATCTACCTCAAAAGAATAAAGGGCTGAGTCAACCCTGTCTGGATTCGAAAAGCACAAGGCACTGCAATACTGGCTGCATAACAATGTTGCAATCCTGCAGATTACGCCAGGATGGAGAGGGTGTGTCCTAGAGGACTGAGGCAGTTTCACAGCCAGCAGGACCACAAACATAGCCTCCAACATGGCTCAGAGAGCCTCCTCCAAAAAAGGGCACTTCATCCCTAAGGCTCTTAAATGCAGCTTCTGTGTTAGAAAAGGCCTGAAATTAAACAATGGAATGCAGTTTGGTAATTAAGGTAGAAAAAACATTTAAGTGTTTTCTATTCAATTAATGTGTAGGATAAACTGATTTACTGTTACCCAATACTGTCCTCTCACAAAAGGATGTGTATATTTTTAATTTGAAGCAGATGCCATCTTAAGAAATATAAGGGTAGATCCCATCCTGGCCATAGAATCAATCCACAGATGATGTGTGCCGGTTTATCACCTCCCTAAGACTGCACCTTGGGAACTGGAAAGTCTAAAAAAAAAGAGGAGATGATTTCTGATACTTTCCATTGTTCCACACATAAAGTTTCACCGGAAAACCACACTCACCCACAGCCAAGGCAGGCAGCTTACCAATTCAAGGAAAGAAAGCCCCAGTGAGAATGGTTCTGTTAGGAAGTGGCGTGAAGAGCGTTCCACCCAAGGCCTGGGGGCAAAGGAATGATGTGACCTCCAAAAGCTGCCCGTCCCATAGGTGCTTCTCCCCCTTGAAGTCCTGAGTGACTGACTGGCTCCAGAACAGTTCACTGAATCATTTGGCCGCCCGCAGCGGGAGCCGGGCTCTGCTTTTAATTGTGTGAGTCATTACCTGCATCCATGCAGCCACAAACGTGTCACTTACCAGGCTGTGTCTTCCATAAATATTCCTTCTCTTTCTAACTGCATAAATAATTCTCCTCCTGTAAAAAAAAGGAAAAGACATTAGAAATAAAACACTCTTCATTTCCAAACCATTTCTAATGAAAGAGCTGTGCTTTCCTTTTAACCATAATTAAAAGACATCAGTTCCTTAAAAATAAACGGTCCTAAAAACTACAGGTTTAAAACTAAGTCTTCAGGATTCTATTTTTAGCAGTGTTCTTATTATGTGAAATATATAAGTTTTGGAATTCTAAGTTTTACATCTATAAACTTCAAAATAGTGATCGATTCCAGACCTGAGGTTATAAAAAATCTTGGTTAAAGCTTCTCTAACAGCTTACCCTAAGCAGAAAAATGTTAGTATATAATTGAGCCACCTTTACAAATTAAAATTAGCAAATGCTCTTATTCCATATTTTCAGAACTCTTAATCTAGAGGAACCTGACAGCAGCTTTGTTAAAACCATGGCACTATTCTGAATATTAAAATAAGTAATGATAATAAAGAATTACATCCCACTGAATAATCTTAGAATCCATTGAGTCCACAATGATGTAAATCAATGAAGAGATCAATAGATTTTTTAAATGGGAGAGAAGGGAAAGTTCTTCATTACAGTAAAATTCCAAATAATAAATGAATGAGGCATGATGGAATAAGAAAAATCAGTTGGCAATCATCATAATTAAGTGTTTCAAGCAAGAATCAATGAATGCTAAAACTGTATGTGAAAGTTTGATGAGAGACGAGATATTTAAATAATCCAGAAGTATCTCAAGATACTTATTCATTACAAAGGGAAAACTTCACCAGGGGAAAAAACTGGCAGACACCACCTTATACGTGATGAAAGTTAACATCAACAGTAATGGGACAAAGATATAAATATCATGTACCTCCTGATCTGACAGAGAAGGACAGTGTCACTTCGATGGTCCTCCCAAAAATGCATGACCTGAATCTAATGTTGAGGAAACATCAGATAAGCCCAAATTGATGTGTTCTACAAAATAACTGCCTTATTCGCTTCAAAAATGCTAAGGTCAAGAAAGACAAAGAAAGAATGAAGAACTATTCCAGATTAAAAGAAACAGAGATATTACTGTATCAATGTTAATTTCCTATTTTTGATCCTCTTAATAGAGCTAAGTAAGATACTGTCATTGATTTTAGAAACTATACACTAAAGTATTTAGAGGCAATGGAAAACCATGTCTGCAACTCTCTTGAGCAGTCCAGAAAAAAAATGTATATACAAATACATGTGTGTATGTATATATGTATATACACATATGTGTGTGTACATATGTATATACACGTACACACATACACATATACACACGCACATATGCAATGCATATATACACATAAAGAGGGAGAGAAAAAGAAGGATGAAACAAAACTGGTAAAATGAGAACACTTGGGGAATCTAGGTGAAGGATGTGTGAAAATTCTTTGTACTATTTCCACAACTTTTCTGTGTAAATCTGAAATTATATCAAAATAAAGTTACCAAAAAATGAAAAAAATGGCAAAAGTCACAATAAAGTGAACTAAATTCTACAGCTTTCTGTTCCATGTTGCAGACTATTGTGAAATCTGTTATTCAGAAAACTCACATGTGTTTGCTGGAAATAGATACTTGGGATCTAGAAATGATAAGGAAGCAACAAGTTTCTAGGAGGTGGTAAACCCTAGAAATTGTGGATGTTTTCCAATGTAAACTGCATAGTCTATTAAAAAAGCTGCATTAAACCAAAAAATTCTTCTCTTTAGAGATGCAATTCCAAAAATATTCAATATCTTAAACAATACTCTCAATAAGTTTTCCACTTCAATTTAGAAAAAATGCTTTCATGATTCATGTAAATTATAGTTTCTTACCCAAGTGTAGTCAATGTGATGTCTATCAATTAGGTGTTTGTTATTTTATGTAACTGATTACATAGGGATAAGGATTAAGATAAAATTTTACAGACAGGGAAAAAAACTTTAACCTTTAAAGTTTCCTTCATATCTTTCTGCCAAAAGAAATATTCAGTCTCATCTGAATTCCTTATGTCAATGTATTTGTCAATTTTAAGAATAATTAATCACATTGAGGAAAAGCATTTTTCCATTGGAAAATAATTTTGACCCAGTTTCTGGAGCAAATGCAAATAATTACACCAAACTGAGTGTACTGACCGCTGAGATACTCAAGGATGAGGTAGAGTTTTCCACCAGTCTGAAAGGCATAAATTAAATCCACAATGAAGGGATGCTTTACTTCCTCCAGAATATTCCGTTCTGCTTTTGTATGAGCTGTATCTTTAGCATTTCTTACTATCATTGCCTAAAGGAAAAGAGATGATCTATAAGAACATTAACAGTAGACATTTTTACTCTATCGTATCTGAAAAATCTATTTTGTGCTTTTCTTGCCAATATTAAACTATTAATCACAGTTCCCACTAAAGACAGAGAAAGGACTAACAGAAGCCATTCACTTCTCATATACATCTGCACTGTCTAGACTCTTTGAGGTGAACACGTAAATGAAAACTAAAGATACTTTTAAAAAAATGTAAACAGATCAAGTTTATTCATATTCACTAGCTGTTGAATGTCTACTATACTGTAGGCTCTGGAACTAGAAAGCAGAACTAACAGAAGTCTCCAGCCTATAGGAGTCCGGAGTCCCAGGGAAGAGAGAGAAGTCAATGCAGGTAAGCACAAGGTGCTACGGGAGAATGGAGAACTGCATCTGACCTGGAAGAAGAGTTCCTGGAGGTGGCAATACCTAAGGTGTTTCATGAAAAATACTTAAAATGAAATGCAGAGCATAAAAAAAGGCATTTCTAGTGTAAAAGAGGCTTGACAGGACGTATCTAGGGAATCTGGAAGTAGTTCAGTATGGTAAGAAGCGGCTAGAGATTAGGCTGGAGATGTAGGTGGAGACCAGGAAATATAAGGCCTAGGCATCTAGGCAAAAGCATTTGCATCTTAGAGGCACAAAAGAAATGTTAAGGTTAGAAAAATGAATACCCCTTGGCTTTAAGACAGACAGTTTTAGTAGCAGTGTGTAGTTTTAGGGAAGAAATAAGACCAATTTAGAGGCTAGTACACTAACCTAAGCAAAGTAAGACCTTAGGTAGAGCCTTACTGTAACTAAGAAAATGCAGTTGGGGGAAAAAAAAGATAAAGATGCATCATCAGCACTTGCTGACTGACTAGGTATGAGAAGAAATGATGATACCATGGTTTCTGCATAAGTAATAGGATAGATAATGGTTATCATTCAATAACAGGGCATAGAAGTCAAGAAAAAAAGTTTTGGGAAAAACGATGCACTGTTTTAGGGATGTTAAGTCTGTTTAAATTATAGGACTATGTTCTGGTATATGTAACATGAAAAAGCATATACACAGGTTATCGGTTGCAAAGTGGAAAGTTGGAAACAACCTAAGTGCCCATGCATAGAATACTGAATACCTAATGTGTAAAAGAATGGGGAATATCTCCATGAAAGCAAGGTGCAAAAGAGCATTTATAGCATAGCAGTATCACAGGATGTTATTTTTGCGTAAGAAAAGGGATATAAGAATATATATATATCTCCTTGTATGTTTAGTAATTAACACAACTAAGATAAACCAAATGCTAATGACAAATAGAAAGGTAAGAAAGGAAATCAGACTCCTCAGTATACCTTCTGAGTAAAACCTCAAAGGTTTTAGCATTCATTTTTTTTTCTGTACCTAAACCATATATTACTGTGATTATAAAATGGAGGTTTTTGAATTCTGAACAATGTCAATGCTTAATACATTCCAAAAGTAAAATTAAATCAACAGGGATGGGGAGGGAAATAAAATTGAACACAATAGAAATACAAAAATGTAACTGAATATTATACTGAGAATTTTAGCACAGGAGAAAAATGATATTTAAATAACTTTACAATAACATAAATAAATAAATAACTTTACACTGCAGTCTTAATGACGTATATGTAAGTATAACAAAAATTGCAAAGAAATCCTAAACCACACTTAGCAGGTAACTGCTGGTAGTATCAGCATTATATTTCTCAAACTATTACGCATGTATTGTACAACTGAGCAAACAAGTAAATTTATTGATGTTGCTACCAAGCTTCTCACTGTGGAAAAACAGAGATGCAAATATGGATTGAGAGAAGAAAATCCCTATGGAACTGGACTGGAATCGGGGACATCAATTTGAAGCCATGATTTAAAAACAAAAATCTCCTTGCTCTGCCCACTGGAAGAGCCAGAAACAATGACACCTTAGTAGTAAGGAGCACAGGTGACACCCAGATATTGGTTTCTCCACCAATAAAAGAAACCAGGGTTCCTTAGAGAAAAAGGTCATTCTAAGCCAGGGTCAGGGAAAATGCAAGGTAAATCTGGAGCACTCTATTATACCAGGAAGTACTAAAAAACTGACAAAGATATGTCAAAAGAACATAAAAGCTATCTTAATAGAGAGCTCTCTAGCAAAATTTGAGACAATTTGAGAACCAAAGTGAACGATGAAATGGATAACACACTAAAAACCAAAAGTCCATATTGACTCAAAAAATTTTTAAAGTATGAAAAACTCTTCTTTGTAGAAGAATGACAACTAATATAGAAACAATATGATAAAAATAGAAAAGTCTCCATTCTGTAATCACACTAGTAATACTTGATGGGGATAAGAAACAAAGGATGATAAAACCACTGGGTAAAAGATTATTAGGATAGGGGAGCCTGGCTGGCTTGGTCAGTGGAACATGCAAGTCTTGGTCATGAGTTCGAGTTCCACGTTGGGCACAGAGATTACTTTAAAAAATTACTAGACTAGACTATTCATATCCCTAAATAGTATACCATAGATGCTTATTAATTTAGGGGTGCCTGGGTGACTCAGTCGGTTAAGCATCCAACTTCAGCTCAGATCATGATTTCATGGTTCATGAGTTTGAGCCCCACGTCAGTCTCTGTGCTGACCGTTCAGAGCCTGGAGCCTGCTTTGGATTCTGTGTCTCCCTTTCTCTCTGCCCCTCTCCTACTTGCACTCTGTCTCTGTCTCTCAGAAATAAACAAACATTAAAAAATGTTTTTACTAAATAATAATTTCAAAGAGAAAAGGATACCTGTACTATGGAAAGTCTGTCAGACACTACCTTAACCAAGTGAGCAAACTCACTTTCACCAAATAACAGGATAGAACGACATAATGTACTTCCTGACCCCATGCACTGAGGACATAATATTCCTGGAAAAAGTATTTAACCTAAATTTACAATGTACATGTTTTCATAAGTAAACAATGAAATATATCCAAATTAAGGAATACTGTGCAAATTAACTGACCTGAGCTCTTACACATGAAAATGCCCTTACTCTTTAAGGCGCCTGGGTGGCTTAGTCAGTTAAGTGTCTGACTCTTAATTTTGGCTCAGATCCCATAGTTCAGGAGATAGAGTTCATACATTGGGCTGAAGCACGAAGCCTGCTTGGGATTCTCTCTCTGCCCCTCCCTCCTCACTCTCTCAGTCTCTCAAAATAAATAAACTTTAAAAAGAAAGAGAGAGGGGCACCTGGGTGGCTCAGTCAGTTAAGTGTCTGACTTTGGCTCAGGTCATGATCTCAGGATTTGTGAGTTTAAGTCCCGAGTTGGGCTGTGGGCTGACAGCTCGGAGCCTGAAGCCTGCTTCAGAGTCTGTGTCTCCCTCTCTCTCTCTGCCCCTCCCCTGCAAACGCTCTCTCTCTCAAAAGTAAATAAATGATAAAAAATTTTTTTAAAAAGAGAGAGAGACAAAGAAAATAAGAGTAAAACACCATGATAGCTAGAATAACTTTCAAATTTACATGTATGTGGAAGGGATGAAGAAAGTAGGGGTAGACAAAGAGAATATGGCAAACTTAATTGGTGTTCACTGTACTATTCTCACAACTCTTTGGAAAGTTTGAAAAACTTGAAAGACACATTATTTTTTAACTACTCAGGAAGTTTGAGGTTGTTGGTTTTTTGTTTTTGTTTTTTTTTTAGTTTATTTATTCTGATAGCAAGAGAGACACGAGGGGTGAGCAGGGAGGCAGAGAGGAAGAGTCCTTCAAACAGGTTCTGTACTGACAGAGGCTCAAACTCATGAACGGTGAGATCATGACCTGAGTCAAAACCAAGAGTCAGATGCTTCACCAACAGAGCCACCCAGGCATTTTTAAATAAGACATTCTGAGAAAGTTTGAAAGCAAAAGCCTAAGAGATAAGATGCAGAATCAGTAAAGCAGAATCACAGAAGTCATGGGAACAGTTTCAAAATGCTATTGTCAATAGGTTCAATACAACAGAGAGCTAAATCAAAGATGAATTAAATAAAGACCATTGGATTCAGCCATTAGGAGATTGGTGGTGACCTAGGGGACAAGACTTCCATGAAACAGTAGAGTCATTAGGTCAAAATATAGTGAGGAAAAAAACCAAAAAGCAGTAAGACATGACTTCTCAAGAAACTCAGCTACGAAAGACCAAGAGAGTGGAAGTCAGAGGGAGACTCCATAAAGGAAGGATTTGTTTTACTAAATATGGCAAAGATATAAATATACTGAAACAAAGAAAGAAGTTGGGATAGAGGATGGGCAGAGAGAAAGAAGTGACAAAGACCACATACAGGCAGACAGAGAGATGAGATCCAAAACATAAAGAAAGGGTTTAACCTCAGAAAGGAGGAAGAATAATACATCTCCCACAACACTGGAAAGAAGGAAATAAAGACAGGTGAAAATGCAGATTGATATGGTACTAGGGGTAGGGATCAGAACAGGAAGTGGAAGGAAATCACATGTGCCAGCCTCAAACAGGAAGAGAGGCAGTCTATTAAAAGAGGAGAGATGGACTGATAGCAAAGTTATAGAGAATGGAATGAGTTGTCTAAGGACATGTAAAAAATAGTGGGCGAGTACTGAGGGTCCAAACAGGTTGGGGACTATGAATTTGTTCCAGCAGCGATCTACAAGTTTGTGTGACTTCTGCCAGCAATGTGCCAGCAACTGAGATACAGGAATAAAGGAGCATTAACAACTAAATTAAGATTAGGACTTTCCTAAACATAAGGTCAACGGGGCTAGCAAGTGACTGAAATGGCAGATTATGCTGATTAGGCTGGATCAAAACAAAGTGAAATAAGAAGGGGGTTAGGAACTTGAGAAAAAAGCCAAAAAGGCCAAAGGACTAAAAGAGTTAGGGTCAAAGACCAGGCATTGTGGGAATAAAGAAGCAAGAAAGTTATTGTTGCCTTATAACCCGATACTTCAGAGGTGGAGAACACAGCCTTCGAGGCTGGTAAGGTGCAATGGATGTGAAGGCTGATGGCGTTGAGATCAAAGAATTAGAAAGCCAGGCTATGGATTACTTATTTAATACAAGGAGAGTGAAGACATCCAGGATGACAAGGCTTAGGAGTGAAGAAAAAAAAATGACAAAAGGTGAGAGAGGCCCCAACCTCAAAGTAGAAAGGATTTTGACCACAGTATAAAAGAGAAATGGTAACAATAAGCTTATCAGTTATTCTCTTGAATTATATAGTAAGTAGAGTGATAGGCAGAGACTACATTTGCCTCAAACGCTAACTCCTAGTAACTAGCATAATGGCTGGCACACTGCTGGTTTTCAACTGATTCAATAAAAGAAGGAATGGAAGAAGTATGACCAATCTGTGAACCAGAAGCCTTTAGCCAAAGGGCCTAAAATTTACAGTGTGGTCTGAACTCATGCCATAGGCAATAGTATTTTGCTTCCAGGATACATTTTTGTTGCAACTGGTAAGAAAGAGAAATAGTCTTTTCCTCAAGATTCCACCATGAGAAAATACCCAAATGGTACCATTCCTGTAAAAAAAAAAAAATAAATCCCAAGAGACTGTCCAAATGCACACCTCATTTAAGATAAAGAGATACCTAGGTCTACTTTGATTTCATCTTCAAGGATGGAAAGAGGTATGTTTTTACCACATACCAAGTTCAGCAGCATTAGTATGCTTTGCTTCCAGGATAATAAAGTTAGAATAAACACACTCAAAGGCAGCATGCAGTCATCTTATCTAGTCAGGAATCAAAATTATGGACTTAACCTTAGCAACCTCTTTCATTATTTACCCAGTGAGCTTATTTTCAGGGACGACAAGGGAAAAATGAGACGGTATCTGATTCTATAGCCAGGCTTAGGGAAAGAAAAACCCTGGGAGCAGACGGAGTACTAAGCAAACAGAAAGGCAAGCAAGTTAGGTCTTAGAATTCTGGGCCCAAAAAGAAGGTCTGACATTTAGCAATAATTAAATCTACGGATTTCCTAATATATTGCACCCATCCACCATCAGCAGAAAAAAACAACATCTTCTTCTTTTCATTAAAGAAACCCATGCCAGAAATATACTTCACTCAAGACAGAATTAGGAATATGGTCAGCCCTGATTATAAAATATATCAAAAGGTGGAGGAGGGCACTTGTAGGGATGAGCACTGGATGGTCTATGGAAACCAACTTGACAATAAACTATAAAAAGTAAAAAATAAAAAAATTATATCAAAAGGAATTAACCTAAGAATCTTGACCAGCACTTCTTTCAACATTTTGAAAACAACTATTATTACACTGTCTCCAATTCTATACCTAACAAGTTTTACAGATCAAACTGATTAATTGCAAGTGTTTCCAATGGGAAAGTCAGACAGTAGATTAATTCTGACTTACTGATACAGAAACTGATGTTCAGAATATCTAAACTGCTGGAGTGCCTGGGTGGCTCAGTTAAGTGTCCAACTCTTGATTTTGGTTCAGGTCACAATCTCACAGTTTGTGAAACTGAGCCCCACTGACAGGGCAGAGCCTGTTTGGGTTTCTCTCTCCCCCCTCCTCTCTGCCCCTGCCCTGCTCACACACAGGGATGCACCCTCTCTCTCTCTCTCTCTCAAAAAAAAAAAAAAAGAATATCTAAATTGGTTCTTTAAGACAATCACCAGGGTGGGGGCACCTGGATGGCTCAGTCAGTTAAGTGGCCGATTTCAGCTCATGTCATGATCTCACTGCTCATGAGTTTGAGCCCTGTGTTAGGCTCTGTGCTGACAGCCTAGAGCCTAGAGCCTGCTTCAGATTCTGTCTCCGTCTCTCTGCCCCTCCCTGATCTTTCAATCGCTCTCTGTCTCTCTCTCTCTCAAATATAAATAAACATTAAAAAAGAGAGAGAGAGAGAGAGAGAGAATCACCAGAAGCCTGGCTGGGTCAGTTGGAAGAGTATGGGACTCTTGATCTTAGGGCCATGAATGCAAGCCCCATGTTATGTAGAGATTATTTAAAAAACAAAAAAACCTTAATAAAAAAAAGACAATCACCAATAAAGTGTGGTCATAACATTTGTTCCTCATCTTTAAAAGTAATAAATCATACATACTGCCTAAGTAAAAATCAGGAAGAAGATAAAGACCAAAGTATTACAAACTCTGTAATTTTTGTTAAAAGTCATTTTGATTGTCTTTCAATAGTTTTCTACCAAGACTCATTTTAAATCAGTGTGATCTTTTCAGAAATCAGTTCCAAACAAAAGAACAAGAAACCAAACGCACATAATCCTTTTTCAATAAAACTAGAAAATGCATCTAACTCCACACCTCAAAAGATGAAAACACAGCAAGATAAAGCAATGGTACATGACTCCATAGAGTAGGGTATTATCAAGCCTAAATGCCTGCACAAGGAAATAACTCAAAAGAAGTTGATTTCATCTATAGAATCCTAACAGGTTCAAAAATTAGAGACAAAAATAAAAAGCAAGGAAAAAAATATATGAGTCATTAGAGACTACAGAAGGTAGAGGACTAAAAACACCATTTGGAAAGGTGTACTCTCCAGAAAGAGTGAAAGATCAAGGAAATACTTGACTTCAGTGAACGTCTGCATGCTCAAAATGTAAGATCGCCCTCATTCAGTTCCAGGGTGCTCTTTCTAGGCAAAAGAATAGAGGCTCTTTCTCAGCACCAACTGACCTACAGACAAATATTTAAAGGGTCTCCGTCAGTTGCCAGCCAACTACATGACTCTCCTACACAGATGGAACTTGTGATCAGCTTTTCAGAGTTCCAGTCTCAAATATCAACAATCAGTGAAGGACACCAGCCATCTAAAGAAGGCCTTTGATATGGGAGAGACTAAATCAAACCCAAAGAAAAAAAAACTTAGAAAAGAGATAAAATGCACAGGACAAAAGAACATTTCAAAGTATCATTAATCCTTCAGAGGAACAAGAAAACATACTCTACTCACACACACAAAAAGCTATAAAAAGAAAAAAAACAACAGAGTTCTGGGGAACCACAAACATGATAGGTTAATAAAAATCAGTAAAAGGATTAGAAAATAAATTTCTAGAAAAAGCTCAGAAAGTAAACAAAAAGGCAAAAAATGGACAAATGGAAAAGATAAGAAAAATAGATGACCAGTTCAGGAGGGAAAACACCTAAGTAGATATCCAAGAAAATAGCAGAGGGGTAAATTATCAGAGTTCATATAAGAAAATCTCCTAGGGCTGAAGGATTCAGACTTTTAAGACTGAAAGAGTAAAAATAAAATAATAAGGATCAAACACAAGATAATACATCATTGTAAAAAATTAGAACAGCAATCAAAAGAAAATCTTAGATATCTTTAAAGAAAAATAGACCTCTAAAGGAATAATGAGAATCAGTATGACAAGGGACTCCTCAATAGAAACACTCAAGGCTAGAGGGAAATTAAGCAAAATCTTAGATGAAAATGATTTTCAACTTCAAAACCACACCCAATCAAACAACTGTAAGGGTGTAAGACGGAAATTTTCAAATACGCAATCATTTCCCAAAATTATTACCTTCATGCACCCGTTCTTGGGAAACCACTAGTAGATGGTCACCAAAGGAGGGAACGAAGGCATAAACTAAGAAAAAGGAAGCTATGGGATGAAGGAAATAAAGAATCAACACTGACAGAGCCAAGGGGATTCCAAGGATTTGGTCAAAGTCCAGTAACAGCAGCTATGCCTAGAAAGCTACCAAGAGGGGCAAGAACCAGGGAGCAGAAGGTTCCGATGGGATGTCTACAGGGAAATAAATGAAACTGACAGACCACCTAATAAGTGGGACCACAGAACACTGGCTTGAGCAGAGTTGTTGGAAGGTATGAGAAGACAATAGTAGACTCAAAGAAAATGAAGCAAAATATGAGGATGGGGAGAAAGAAGAAGTGAACGAGAGTAGGGTGGAAGTCAATACATAAATCTTAACCTGCTGAATTAAGTGATAGCAGAATATTCTTATTACTTAGAACTATGGAGACCAGAACAAAGAGCCAAGGGTTACCTCAGAGGAAAATTAAAAGACCTCTCCTTTCCACCTTCACCAAGCAGAAATAACAGGAATAACAATAATGAAACATATCATATTCTAAGAGGACTTACTGTGTTAGAAATACATTTTCTTGACTAAGAATTTTAGGCCAAAATGTGGGTTTTATAGCAATTAAGAATAAAGTTGGTGGGGGAACTCCTGGCTGGCTCAGCTGATGAAGCATGCAACTTTTTTTTAACGTTTATTTTTGAGACAGACAGAGCGTGAGCAGGGGAAGGGCAGAGAGAGGAGACACAGAATCTGAAGCAGGCTCCAGGCTCTGAGCTGGCAGCACAGAGCGAGATGCAGTGCTTGAACTCACCAACTGCGAGATCACGAACCGTGAGATCATGACCTGAGCTGAAGTCAGCTGCTTAACCAACTGAGCCACCCAGGTGCCCCAAAGCATGCAACTCTTGATCTCAAAGTCATGGAGTTGAACACCCACGTTAGCCGTGGAGCATACTTTAAAAAAAGAGAGAGAGAGAGAGAGAGAGAGAGAGAAAGAAAGAAAAAGAAAACAAAGATGGGGATAAGGGAGAGAGAAGGAAAGAAGGAATCACCTTTTTAAGCACCTTCATGGCAAATATTTTCCCAGTATTTGCTCCTGTTACTTTTCGTACTTGAAAAACCTGAATAAAAAATACAAGTGTGTGTGTGTTATTAAAAGCTAAATATGCTAGCCACACTCCCTTAATTCCTATTTACAGGAAACAAATGATAATAGATTATATTCTTATAGAAATTAGTAACATAAAGTGTGCCAAAATGATGAGCTAAAAGAACAGATTATATTAAAGATTTAGTAGTGAAACCTGCTACACAACATGGGTCCGTCCTATTTGGTCTGCTCACTTATGGTGGCAAAGGTGGTCAGTGACCATCCAATGATGAGCATTCTATTTAACTTCATACATAAAATCCAAGTTTGCAGAAGCAGGATACCAAAATTAAAAATTATAAAATATCTTATAAATTTCTCCCAGGAATGCCTCTGTTCTTGCTTCACATAAAACTTTAATAATAATCGACAGGGGATTACCATTTACCTATTCCTTAAAATGGCTAGCTATATAAAACATTATCATGCAACAGCTAAAGTAATGTGAGACTCTAAGTACATGTGTTGCGTGTTCAAGATAATCAGAAAACATTAGAATGTGTCCTTAAGCCTAAGAATAAACTACAAATGTCATGCTATGAAAAATTTAACACTGCACAACAGCATAAATAGTACTTAAACTTAATCCTAACTAATAAAATGGTATCCAAATTCTATTTTTTGATAGAGAATAGCTAGGTATACATTTTCTTGAGCAGAACACACAAAGGTAAGGTCATAAATTAGAAAGCCTTGAGCAGAACTATGAAACTAAGAAGTTCTCTTCATTTTTCTTCTCCCTTCTTAGATTCTTCAGTTTCCCTAACTATTGCTCAAAATACTGCAGGTCAAAGAATACCAATTCAGGTTTAGGTCTCAGTAACCGATGACAATTTAATGTGCCATGCCGCCTGAAAGGAGTGGTTGTTAAGAGGATACTTACACGGGATACCATTTAACCAAAGGAAGGAAGGAATCCTCTAATAATAGACTTTGCCTGGCATAGTTGCCTACTTATTTATGCAATAAATATCAACTGAATGCCCATTATCAGGCTTTTATGCGTATGATGGTAGGAAGAGAACTTCTTTACATCCCTCAAATAATAGCTTGTTGAAGTGACCATATCCTCTGCTGACAGTTAGCAAACAAAGATTGAACAAGACTACTGAACCAGGGCATAACAATTAATCTACCCAAGACAGACAACAGATCTCACTTTCAAAAATTCTTCCTACCTTTCCATAGCCCCCTTTACCAAGTACTCGAAGTAGCTCAAAACATTCTGGTCTGATTTTTTCTGGCCCTCTGTTCACACTAGTTTCCGAAATTTCAAATTTCTCACAATGTTCCATACCACTGGGAAGAAAAGAAAAACCAAAAGTAAATTCTCAACACGTTAAATTACCTTTAATATACTGTAATTGTAATCCAAGTAAGTAAAAAGGAGAAGGTACATAACAGCAAATTTACTACCTGTGCTCCAAAAACTAACAATTCAGTGACATAGTAGGTCAAGATTAGGATGGCTTGATAACTGTCTGTTTACAAAATGTGCTACTATTTATTTTTGTAAGCATCAAGCACCCTCAAACTAAGATAAATTAGGACCAGGTTTTTACATTGACAAAGGAAAAAAGTCTTCTGGTTATCCTTATTTAGTTCATTCAGAATGTCTATGACATTAGGTAGCATCCAACTTCATTTGGCAACTTCAGAAAATCTGGGAACTTTCTCAGGCATCTGGATGGTTCCGTCAGTTAAGCATCTGACTTTGGCTCAGGTCACGATCTCGCAGTTTGTGAGTTTGAGCCCTGCATCAGGCTCTGTGCTGACAGCTCAGAGCCTGGAGCCTGCTTCAGATTCTGCGTCTCCCTCTCTCTCTGCCCCTCACCTGTGAGCTCTCTCTCTCAAAAATAAATATTAAAAATTAAAAAGAAAAAAAAACTGGGGCGCCTGGGTGGATCAGTCAATTAAGCGTCCGGCTTCAGCTCAGGTCATGATCTGACAGTTTGTGGGTTCAAGCCCCGCATCAGGCTCTGTGCTGACAGCTAGCTCAGAGCCTGGAGCCTGCTTTGGAATCTGTAGCTCGCTCTCTCTCTCTCTCTCTCTCTCTCTCTCTCTCTGACCCTCCCCTGCTAGTGCTCTTTGTCTCTCAAAAATAAATAAAAAACATTAAAAAAAATGTTTTAAATAAAAAAACAGAAAATATGAGAACTTTCTAAAAGCACCCAATTAGCTCAAGTCTCTTTGCTACAAAAAAAAATTCTTGCTAATAAAATGTATCCATTCATCTTTCCATATCTACTACTAGCTTGATTTAAAGATTCCAACACTGGCATTTATTTTGTCACTTAAATGCTTTTTATATGAGTGATCTCAGTCTCCCCTCCAACCTATGGTTTTTACTTAAGGGTGGGTACAGAGCAGATTAATCACCACAGTCACCTAAAAGAGCTGGCCTAAAATGACTTTTGAGATTACACAAATCACTTTATAAATGATGTATTACAAGAAAAATAAGAGCATTTGACTTTGAAAGGCATTTCTAAAAATTTGATTTTTTATTAAGAAAAAATATTAAACTAACAATAATTCCTAACCCACTCAGAGTCATATTCAGTATACTTTAAGTCAGAATGAATACCTTTTCCTGAAAATCTATATATGATCTCAAAACCCTAGATATGTTACTATACTAGTGTGCATATATACAATTAACTCAATAAACCAAGTGTGTGTATATATACACATATATAATACATCACTAGATAATTAAGAACAGGTTATTGCAATCACATGATGGTTACAAACCAGAGCTGATAAAATCTACTTGTAAGAAAAGGAGCACAATAAAATCTTTTCACATAAACTTACAGTTCATATGGTCCAACTCCCCCATGGTCCATGCTTTCATTTAACTGACCCTGAAAAATATGTTAAAGTTTTAAAAATAAATAATCTCATAAACATAAAATCAAAATACTTAATGCTTCATCCTACTACTAAAGGAAAATGAATGAAATAAACCAGCTTAAAAATTCTCCGTACTTTAATAACAGGCAAATGGGATAAACAAAATACGGTACGTAATAATATACTTTTAATTTTCTATGACAATTAAGCTACAGATGCTATTTATCAATGATCTACAAACAAACCCAGGTGATAACTCCTTTAAAAATCACATTTATTGGGGCACCTAGATGGCTCAGTCCATTGGGCATCTGACTTCAGTTCAGGTCATGATCTCATGGTCTCTAAGTCCCAGCCCTGCGTTGGGCTCTGTGCTGACAGTTCGGAACCTAAAACCTGCTTCAGAGTCTGTGTCTCCTCTCTCTGCTCCTCCCCAACTCATACTCTGTCTGTCCCTCTCACTCTCTCTCTCAAAAATAAATAAACATTAAAAAAATTTTTTTAATTACATTTATTCAGGGGTACTTGGACGGCCTATTTTCTTATAGTTCTTGAGTTTGAGTCTCACATCAGGCTCCATTCTGACAGTGCAGAGCCTGCTTGGAATTCTCTCTCCCTCTCTTCCTGCCCCTCCTCTGCTCCTGCTCTCTCTCACATGCATAAGCTTGCTTGCTCTCTCTCCCTCAAAATAAATAAACTTTAAAAAATCATTTATTCAGGCGCCTGAGTGGCTCAGTTGGTTGGGCATCAGACTTTGACTCAGGTCATTATCTTGTGGTTCATAAGTTCAAGCCCCACATCGGGCTCTGTGCTGACAGCTTGGAGCCTGGAGCCTGTCTTCAGATTCTGTGTCTCCTTCTATCTCTGCCCCTTCCCTGCTTGCTTTCTCTCTCTCAAAAATAAACATTAAAATTTTTTTTAAAATCATTTATTCAAAAATACATTTTTGTATTATAAAACTAAAGGCACCACAATCTGAGTTACTAGATCAAATGATTTACACAAAGTGCTACTCTGATATACTTCTGAAACACAATGAGTATCACTACAACCTAACTAAGCCGAAGGTAACCACAACCTGTCCACAATATTATAGTGTATGATGTAGCTGATCAAAGCAAAATAATTAAGCACCACCCTCAAATTGTCAGGAGTCATGCTGGCCAAACAATCATTCTAAACATAGTATAAAGGTGTACAAACTTTAATTAACCTCCTGTACACTAACAATGAACAATTCAAAAATGAAATTAAGATAACTGTTCAGAATAGAGTCAATAAGAAAATAGCATCCATTAGAAAAAATTTATCAAAAGAAATATAAGACTTGTACATCTGATAACTATAAAACATTGAATAAAAAAATTAAAGAAGGGTGCCTGGGTCTGTCAGTTAGGTGGCTGACTCTTGATCTCAGGGTCCTGAGTTCAAGCCCTATGTTGGGCCCCACATTGAGCGTGGAGGCTACTTAAAAAAGAAAAATAAAAAAACCTACCTAAATCAAAAGACATTCCACATTCATGGATCTAACAACTTAATAGTGTTTAAGATAGTTCTACTAACCAAACTGACCTACAGATTCATCTCAATCCTATCAAAATTTCAAGCTCCTTTCTTGCAGAAATTAACAAGCTGATCCTAAAATTCATACAGAAACGCAAGTGACCCAAGTAGCCAAAACAATCTTGAAAAAGGAGAACAAAGTTGGAGAACTGACATTTCCTGATTTTAAAATGTACATAAAGGGGAGCCTGGATGGCTCAGTCAGTTAGCATCCAACTTTGGCTCAGATCATAGTCTCAAAGCTCATGGATTCGAGCTCTGCATCAGGCTCTGTGCTGACCGCTCAGAGACTGGAGCTGGTTTCAGATTCTGTGTCTCCCTCTCTTCTCTGCCCCTCCCCCAGTTGTACTGTGTCTCTCTCTCCCCCTCAAAAATAAGTAAACATAAAACAAAATGTACTACAAAGCAACAGCAACCAAGACAATCTGGTACCGGGATAAGGACAGATTTATAAATCCATAAAGTGAAATTTAGACCCCAGAAATAAACCCTTGCATTAATGGCCAACTAATTTTTTTTTACAAAGATGCCAAGAAAATTCAATAGGAAACAAATGGTGCTGGGAAATTTGGATATCCACATGCAAAAAAATTACTTTGTATCTCTACTTCACACTGTACTTCCTCATACTAAAAAGTTAACTGAAAATTGATCACAGGCCTAAATGTAAGAGCTAGAACGATAAAACTCTTAAAAGACACTAGGATGGAGTGAATCTTCATAATCTTGGGGTAGGAAATGATTTCCTAAGACCTATCACCAAAAGCACAAAGAATTAAAGGGGAAAAAAATCAATACATTGGACTTACTCAAAATTTAAAGGTTCTGCAGTTTAAAAGACATTATCAAGAAAGTGAAAAGAGGGGCGCCTGGGTGGCTCAGTCGATTAAGCATCCGACTTCAGCTCAGGTCATGATCTCATGGTTTGTGGGTTCGAGCCCCACATCAGGCTCTGTGCTGACAGCTAGCTCAGAGCCTGGAGACTGTCTTCAGATTCTGTGTCTCCCTCTCTCTCTGGCCCTCCCCTGCTCATGCTTTCTCTCTCTCTCTAAAATAAATAAAACCAGTAAAAAAAAAAAAAAAAAAAAAAAGAACGAAAGAAAAGAAAAAAAAAGAAAGTGAAAAGAAAATCCACAGAATAAGAATCTATGAAGGGGCGCCTGGGTGTCTCAGTCTGTTAAGTGTCTGACTCTTCATTTTGGCTCAGATCACCATTTCACAGTTGGTGAGCTCCAGCCCTGTGTCGGGCCCCACACTAACAGTGCAGAGCCTGCTTGGGATACTCTCTCTCCCTCTGACTCTCCGCCCAACCCCTGCACACATGGGTGCATGAGCACTCTCTCTCAAAATAAATATTTTATTATTTTTTTAATGTTTATTCCATTTTTGAGAGAGAGAGAGAGAGAGAGAGAAAGCACACGCACGAGCACACAAAGAGCAGAAACAGAGAGAGAGGGAGACAGAATCTGAAGCAGGCTCCAGGCTTCCAGCTGTCAGCACAGAGCCTGATGTGGGGCTCGAACCCACGAAGTAGGAGATCATGATAAGTGAGCCAAAGTCAGACACTCAACCGAGACACCGAGGTGCCCCATAAATAAACATTTTTTTAAAAGAATATATGAAGAACTTCTACATCTCAAAATTTTAAAATAACCAATTTTTAAAATTTTTATTTATTTATTTATTTTGAAAGACAGAGAGAGAGTGCGAGCAGGGGAGGATCAGAGAGAGGGGGAGACACAGAATCCGAAGCAGGCTTCAAGGCTCTGAGCTGTCAGCACAGAGCCCGAAGCGGGGCTCGAACCCACGAACTGTGAGATCATGACCTAAGCCGAAGCCAGACACTTAACCAACTGAGCCACCCAGGCAGCCCCAAAATAACCAAAGTTTTAAAACATCATTTAGAATTGGAATAGGTATTCTCCAAAGAAGATACACAAATGGTCAATAAGCACATGGAAAGATGTTCAACATCTTCCACCATTAAAGAACTGCAAATGTAAACCAAAATTATGCTGATACACCCTCTTCATATCCCCTAGAATGGCTATAGTTAAAAAGACAGAAAAATAGGGGCGCCTGGGTAGCTCAGGTGCTTAAGCATCCAACTTCAGCTCAGGTCACGATCTCACAGTTCATGAGTTCGAGTTCCGCAGCAGCCTCTGTGCTGACAGCTCAGAGCCTGGAATCTGCTTCGGATTTTGTGTCTCCCTCTCTCTCTCTCTCTCTCTGCCCCTCCCCTGCTCAGACGCTAACTCTCAAAAAGTAAGCAAACATTAAAACATTAAAAAAAAAAAAAGACAGAAAAATAAATTTGGCAAGGAAGTAGAGAAATTGGAACACTCATACACTGCAGGCAGGGAATATAAAATGGCACAACCACTTTAGTAGTTTGGCAGTTTAGGGGTGCCTGACTGGCTCAGTTGGTTAAGTGCCCAACTCTTGATTTTGGCTCAGATCATGATCTCACAGTAGTGTGCTGTTCGCACAGAGCCTGCTTAGGATTCTCTCTCTTCCTCTCCCTCTCTATCTCTCCCCTAGGTGCATGTGTGGTCTCTCTAAATAAATAAACTTAAAAAAACAGTTTAGCAGCTTCCTCAAAAATTAAACATAGACTTACCATAGGATCCAGCAAATCTACTCCTAGGTATCCACCCATAAAGACAAAAATATATGTTCCACAAGGACTTGGGCACAACAGTTCACAGCAGCATACTTCACAACAGCCAAAAAAAAGGGGTGGGGGGAGGACAACTCCAATGAACATCAACTGGTGAACCAATAAATAAAATGTGCTTGATACATACAATGGAATACTATTTGGCCATACACACGTATATACCATGACATCGATGATTTTCAAAAACATTAAGTGAAAGAAGCCAGACACAAAAGTCTACATACTGTATGATTCCATTTATATGGAATGTCCAGAAAAGGCAAATTTATAGAGATGGGAAATAGACCAGTGGCTGCCTGGGGTAGAGGTGGCAGAAAGGAGTGATTACAAATGAGCCTAGTTTCTTTCAAGAGTGACAGAAATGTTCTATAACTAAATTGTGTGATGGTTGTACAACTCTATAAATACACTAAGCCACAGAATTATTAGAAAAAATAACTTCACAGCAGAAATTCAGTTATTAATATTATAAAATATACCTTTAAAATGAGTGTTCTTGAATATAGTCTGGTTATGAGTCTTTCAATTTATACAAAAGGGTATCACTTAATTGGGCTAAGTTTTTGTAAATGCTGAATCACTAAATTGTATACATAAAACTCGTATTACACTGTAGGTTAACTAACAGGAATTAAAAACTTCTAAAAAAAAAAAAAAGGTAAGATTTTAAGGTTTTATTGGCAAGTTTAGAACAACTGAAAAAATATTTAAGTGAACACATCTTTCCTCAAAGGTACTGGTACACAGTCAAGCTACACATAGAAAACTGATAGTACTCTTAAAGACGGATGCTTAAATGCCTCCTAAACCACAAATTTCAGTGAAAACTTGCTCATGATGTGAATAAGTCCAGGATGAAGTCTAACACTAGGGACATATGTTTGGATATCAGATCGATATCAGAGGCAAACGGATGGGGCAGTATCAAGGGAAAAAAAAAAATCTTGCAATTTCAACTTGATACAGTTCCTTCTGGGGGGGGGGGAGTAGGAGTAGTTAGGCTTTAAGGTTTTGTTTTTGGTTTTTTTGTCTCTGGTACTTCGCATAATCACCCATGATGGCTTCACTTTAAAGACAAAAGACTAACTTCTCTCACCTGTGATAAAACTTGGCAATATATAATTGTTTTCACTTTAATGTTAGTTTTACATCATTTTAAATTAGAGACCACAGAGTAGTTAACACTAAACCATGACTTTGAAGCCACCTAGAAACATATGCCCTGTGGCTATGGTTCATTTCCGGAGCCAGCCAGGACTGTATTACCACCTGCATCTGAGTTTGTAACTTCCTACCGTTACCTTCTAGAGAAGTATTTGAGGCACAATGCTTTTCTGCTACTCAACATTACCTTCAGAAAAGTCTTATTTCAAAAGCATCAGGTTAACATTATGTAATAGATACTGACAACTCCCTTTCATAGGAAACGCTTTAGTTTTTTTTCTCTGCTGTGTTGCTTTATGACCCATCCAATGCTTTTATTGTGTGCCACTGTGACTGACAAAGTGAATCCTGCTCATCTAAGGTACTATACAAGATATGATTCAAACCAGACCACCAGAATATTTCCACAGTTTTAAGTTAAAAATTGCATATAAATTCAAGTTAATATGCCTAAAATCCAATGAAATGTATAAAATGTATAAAAATGTAAGTAAATTGTTACAGAATGGGTGAAATATCCTCAATCCTATCATTCATTATACTGTTCATCCACTTGTTTGTTCACAGACATTTCCTTATAAAATAAGATTCAGTAATTAAAATGAGTTGGAAGAAGGGAGTTAACCCTGCCCCAAATCTTCAGCTACTTAAAAGTGCTTCATGGGGCACCTGGATGGCTCAGTCAGTTAAGTGTCCGACTCCTGATCTTTATTCAGGTCATGATCTCATGGTTCGTGAGCTCGAGCCCTATATCAGGCTTCATGCTGTCAGTGCGGGGCCTGCTTGGGTTTCTCTCTCTCCCTCTCCTTTTGCTCTTCCCCAACTCATACATGCATAAGTTCGCACTCACCCTCTCTCTCTCAAAATAAATAAATGTGAAAAAAATTAGAAAAAAATAGAAATGATTAAAAGTGCTTCATAGTACCTATTACAATGCAAGACAAGCACTGAGATGTGTTTCTATAATTTTTCATAACTGCGAATATTTGCAATAGCACTGTTCTTGAAGAACTAAAAATTTTTTGCTCAATAAAAATCTGATATCCCAACCTGAAATTCATGCAGTCTCTGTGACTACTTCAAATTTTGAATTAGTAGAGTAAAAGTTAAGGATTAGACTTTTCTGGGGCGCCTGGGTGGCTAAGTCGGTTAAGCCTCCGACTTCGGCTCAGGTCAGATCTCACGTTCGTGGGTTCGAGCCCCGTGTCGGGCTCTGTGTTGACAGCTAGCTCAGAGCCTGGAGCCTGCTTCTGGTTCTGTGTCTCCTTCTCTCTCTGCCCCTCCCCCTCTCATGCTCTGTCTGTCTGTATCAAAAATAAATAAAAACATAAAAAAAAATTTAAAAAAAAGGATTAGACTTTTCTATTACTTTTACCTTTGTGTCTTCACAGAAAATAGGTTTCCAACATTTTCATAACCTAATGAAAATCTCTAGAGGAAAATTTTCCCTTAGTTTCAACTCACTCTCTCCAAATTATACCATCACCAGTGAAAAACAGACAAAAAAGACCCAAATCCATCTCACTTCCTCCCAAAAAACCCTCTCACCCACTGCTTTTTAACATAGTCCTTAGAGGTATTCAACCACTCTTTGTTACATATTCAGCTTTATCCATAAATGCACTCATTTACTCTCCTCATCCTTTACTCACTGAAAAAACTAACTATGCTGTGTAAATACATAGATTTCCTAATATAAATTCAGTCACTATAATACATCTAAAAAGGCATACATCGGTAATTAGGGAAAATAATGTAAAAGAATACTACAGCTTCAAAAATGCAGCACCTCTACTATAACTGCATTTATCAAGTCTCTAGACATAGATGAGGATGAACTTGAATGTTTGGTTCCTTGGCAGTGAGTAACACTGACAAGCTATATATCCATGAACCACCGAACTGCTTAATACGCCAGAATATTTTAAGAGGACAGTAGTTTATATACTCTATCTCATATAATCCTCATTTTACAGAAAAAAGTGTCAGAGAGCTTAAGGAATTTATTCTGGGTCACAGTCAGTGACAATGCCTGGAGGGATCTGAATTAACTTCTGACACATCGCGAAGAGGTACATTATGAAAAAGCCTAGTAAATGCAATGAAGCCGTGCAATGAAGCTTGCAAGCTGAAAGGAATCAGAAGACACTACCAGTAGTTATGTACGTGGCCTTGTGCAACCACCTCTCTGGTTTATGCCTCAGTTTCCTTACTATAAAATGAAGAAGTGAGGCTATTGTGATACAAATCAATGTTTTAAAAGTTTGTGTACTAAAAGTTATAAATTCACAAATGGCCACATTTTCCAAGAATCTAAACTTCTTTTATTTTCCAGAATTCTTAAATTTGGGGGCGCCTGGATGGCTCAGTTGGTTAAGTGTCCCACTCTTCAGCTCAGGTCATGATCTTACAGTTTATGGGTTTGAGCCCCACATCCGGCTCTGTGGTGGCAGCTCAGAGCCTAGAGCCTGCTTTGGATCCTGTCTCCTTCTCTCTCTCTACCCCTCCCCCGCTCATGCTGTCTCAGTCTCTCTCTCAAAAATAAACATTAAAAAAAGGAGGTCCCTGCATGGCTCTGTTGGTTAAGCATCCAATGTTGGCTCAGGTCATGATTTCAAAGTTCAGGGGTTCGAGCCCTGCATTGGGCTGTATGCTGACAGCTCAGAGCTAGAAGCCTGCTTCAAATTCTGTCTCCCTCTCTGTCTGCTCCTCCCCCGCTTGGGCTGTCTCTGTCTCAAAAATAAATAAAACATAAAAAAAAAAATTTTAAGGTAAGCTAACTGTAATTCCATAGGCAAATGTATTAAAAAGTACAACTCTCAATACCCACCTTATAAACTGTGTGATTTTTACTTAGACTCATTTGATTATGAAAAGAATAATGTATTTTAGCCCATTTATTTCTTAAAATGTTCAAAATTCTTTATGTATAACACCTCCCATCTTTTGGCAACCAGCAGGGTACAACTTCCTTTCCAGAAGAGGAAAATCAGATGAAAACAGGGAAGTCCATTATATAGTTAGAGCAAACATCTGATGCCAGTCCTTAATTCATGAACTCATCTAGACAGTGGGATTTAGGATTTAAATTATCATGAGGTTATCACTGATGATCATTTGCCCAGAATCAGCGATTTAGCATGACCACGGTATTTTTGAGCTTCAAGTGCAATATGTGATTTTTCAATAAATTTATCTTGAAAAAAGAATGACATTACACAAAGAATAACAAATTCTTTGTGCCTGGGTGGCTCAATCGGTTAAGCAATCAGACTCGATTTCGGCTCAAGTCTTAATCTCACCAGTTGAGTTTGAGCCCCCAGTCTGGCTCCAAGCTGGAGCCTGCTTGGGATTCTCTCTCCCTCTCAAAATAAACTTTAATAAAAAAGAAATAAATAAAAACAAACTATTAAGACAGCAAAGGTAAAAGCAAGCTATGCATTAGGAAAACAATTCTAAATTTAGTACCCTAAATTACAGCAAGGAAAGCCCTCACACCACCATTCACAAGTCTCAGTTCAAGCAATTTATTTTTGGCAAGCCAAATCACAGCTGTCAACGCTGGGTTTTTTCCACCCCAAAATTACACAAAGTATTCTGAAAAAATTTAGACATCTTCAACTAGGGGAAAAGTAAGTTACTAATGCCGTGTGTCTTTATGGATTTTTTTTTTAAGTCACACGGAAGGGGGGGGTAAAAAAACAAAAAGGCAAACAAACAAACCCTGGAAGATGCAGCAGAGCCCCCTTGCTCCCGAAATAAAACTCCTGGTGTCTGTAACAGCAGCGGCAGCGCTACTCCCGACAGAAGTTTTCAGCTGTCACTTCTAACAGCTGAGCGCTTCCTAGGAGAGAGCGACAGGCCGAGAAGAGAGGTGGTTGCGGGAGGTCTGAAGACTTAATACTTGAAATCTTACACTCGAAGGAAAACCCTTCCGCACTTCACCTGCACTTATGGGACACCCAGAAAGCGAACACCTCCCCCCAACATGCGCTTACACCACTCGCGCCAGGCCACACTCAAGTTCAACAGCTAAAGGAATTGACCACGCGCCCTTTTCGTTCACTCCACTGACTGCTCCGGGCTGCGCTGATGAGGAGCTACGGGCACGACTTGCACCTGCGAGTCCCGGAACGGCCTCACACCTAGATCCACCCCGCCCGCTCCCCCGTCGCGTACCGCGCGGCGCCTAAGCTCCTGCAGGAGACTACTCGTGCCCCCTCGGGTCTCCGTGCTCTCGGACGTGCCAGGCTTCCCGGGCCCGTGCCGCCGCCCTGTCCCTGTCACCTCGGGCCCCCCGGGACCCCGGGCCTCACCCCCTCCTCCAGCTCATCCTCAGAGCCCGCGTCCTCTGGCTGGTCCAGGTCTATGTCAAACACTCCTGCCATGTCCTCAGCCTCCCTGTCTCGGAAGTCCGGCGCTGGGTAAAAGCCGTCCCGCCTCCGTCGTCGCCTCATGGGCCCGGACCCGCTGCAGCCACGGCCGCTGCTGCCGCCATCACCGGCTGCTTGGGCTTAGTGCGTCTGCGCCTAGGCCCTAGACTGGCTCCTCAAGTTCGGCTCCAGAGCATGCGTACAGGGTTCTATGAAGCCGAACTATGGGCAATGAACATGCGTAGAGCTATAGCCTGCAGCCAAGTACTGGCAGAAGCATGCGCAGAACCCCAGCCGAAGCCTCTTAGGGTAGCTAGGTCATGCGCATTATAGGTTAAAGCCTTTGATGGACAAGGAGCATGCGTACCATGTCTGAAGTTGATAAATTGAAATTGAACATGCGTAATTAACCTCTGAATACGGGGAGGGGGGCACTCACAACAAAACTCTTGGTTTATGAACATGCGCATTCGTTCGCCGTAGCTTTTTTTTTTTATATTGAAAGGGAGCATGCGCATAATGACGGGGCTGGCCCTCTGAAGTTTGAACAGGACCGAAACGGCCGGGTCTGGGTCTGTCAGTGAGTGGGGTTTATGGGGAACTCCTGAAGCCAGTGGGGAAAGGGAGAGACTTGGTTTTGCTATTCTAGTTCAGTGGCTTTGCGAAAGTCATATAACTTTTCAAAGCTCCCGTTTCCTTATCTGTAAAATGAGAATAAGGATACCTAGTTTGCAGGGTTGTTTGAAAATTTATCTGTACAGTTTGTTTGACTCGAAAGCCACTACTCTTTCTACTGCTGCACAGACCTGGTGTGAAGTGTTTACTAAAAATTGTCTTCTCATTGTTAAAAATAGTGAAGACTTATTCTCTTACTTCATCAGGTTCTCCCTTTCCAAGATTTGTCTTCCTTGCGGTCTGCTTGAGCTAAATCCAAGTCTTTCTTCTAAGTGTTATTGTAGTTACCAGGCCAGAAGGTGATTCGGAGAGAAAGTCACTATGTAGAAGAGAGAAAATTAATGTTAATTAAATGTAAAGTTGTTGAGCTAACTTCTGCGTTCCGTGTGTTTCTGTCGTGTGAAGTATATACTATGAATTCCTTCAACTAGCATTCATCTTAGTTTGTTTTGTTTTAAATGCATGCTTAGGAAATAGTGAATACAAATCAGATTTCAGAGACTATTGAGCTGTCTATAAATGCATTTGGGTACAGTAAATTCCAAATCCCAAAACTATGTAGAGAAGGAGAACAACTTCCTTGAATGATTAAGCTGTTTCATCTATGACACCATATACATGGTGTTTTAAAATTATACTTTTATTGATGTATATTAATACATATGACATTTTCTTGTTCTTCTTTATTGGTAATATGGTGGTTCTCAAAGCCTATATTTTTTCTATTACAGGTTGCTCGCTTTTTTGAAGGAATAGGCCTACTTTGCATCTCAGCATGTCAATAGTAACAGTGCAACTTGGTCAGTGTGGCAATCAGATTGGTTTTGAAGTGTTTGATGCCCTTTATAATGACTCACACTGTCCCCAGGGACTCTGCTCTAAAAGAGAGAATGAGGTATATCAAGAATCTTGCAAAGAAAGATTCTTCAGTGAAGAGGAAAATGGAGGTATGTATGGTCAGTCCATCCATTGTCCTCTCCTTTCCTCTGACATAACCAACCTCTTCAAGGCCACCTCCTCCATGTGGTGTCTGAACCCATCTCTGTTCATGTTACTAGGGAATGACTTTGCTCCCAGCCCTTTGTTTCTGTGTGAACGTTTGCCCCTCCAGTGGCATCTTCCCCAGCACGTGAGCATGCTCAGATCTCACCAATCTGAAACCAACCAACCAACCAACCAACTTATGACTGTAGCTTTTTTTTTTTCAAGATTTATTAGCTTTTGGATGTGTGCACTGTGAGGTGGTACAGGAAGTACAGAGATTTGGAATGAGGATATGCAATTTTTAAGTAAACTCTACCCCCAACATGGGGCTGGAACTTACAACCCCAAGATCAAGCATCACATGCTCTATCGACTGAGCCAGCCAGACACCCCAATTTTTTTCCTTCTTATCTCTTTACCTTCTCATCTAAGATTCTCAAAGGAGAACCCTCTTTAACCAACTACAATCCTGCTTCTGCCCTACACCACCACTGAATTTCTCTAAGAAAAGTTCCCAGTAATCTAATTACTAGATCCAGTGACTGTTTTTCTTTTCTTAATTCACTTAACTTTTCTCCTGGATTTTATACCGTTAACTAGAAAACTCTCTTCTTGAAACTCCTTCTCCTTAGTCTATGAACTTTTTTTTCTCCAGTGGTTGCATCTCAGGTTCCCTCTCCCCTGTCCTCACTTATGTAGGTCTCTCTGGGGCATTTCAGTTACTATTGTGATTTGCTACTTCTTTGACACTAGTGACTCTCAAATCTAGCCTAGCCTTTCCTCTAAGCTGCAGACTGCTTAGTGGACATCTCCACCTGCATCCCCATGTGTACCTCAAACTGAGCATCTCCATCTCGTAGGGCATTTATTTTCTTTCCTTTAGAATGTGGGCTCTTATTGCCCACCTATTATCGAATATAACCATCTGCTTAATTTACCTCTGACATGTCTCTTCTCCCCGTTCCATCTTCACTGTCATTGGCTTAGTTCTGGCTCTTGTCCTCTCTCACACGGACTGTTTCAAGACATTCCTTCTAGTGTCCCTGCCTTGACTCTGGTGCCTATCATATCTACCCTCCACACTGCTGTATTTGTTTGTTTGTTATTTTAGAGAGTGTGTGAGTGTGGGAGAGAGGAAGAGGGTGAGAGAGAAACATTTTTTAAATATTTGGGTTTTTTTGAGAGAGAGAGAGACCAAGCACAAGCAGGAGAGGAGCAGAGAGCAAGGGAGACACAGAATCTGAAGCAGGTCCAGGCTCTGAGCTGTCAGCACAGAGCCTGATGCAGGGCTCTAACTCATGAACCATGAGATCATGACCTTGGCCAAGGTTGGATGCTTAACCGACTGAGCCACCCAGACACCCCTCGAGAGAGAATCTTTAGCACGCTCACATGGAGCCTGACGCAGGGCTCAATCACATGACCCTGGGATCATGACCTGAGCCTAAATCAAGAGTTGGACACTCAATTGACTGAGCCCCCTGGGCACTGTATTTAGAAAATCATCTGACAAGGAGTGCCCAGGTGGCTCAGTCTGTTAAGCATCTGACTTCAGCTCAGGTCATGATCTCGTGGATTGTGAATTCGAGCCCCACATCGGGTTCTCTGCTCAGTGTAGAGCCCACTTTGGATCCTCTGTCTCCCTCTCCGCCCCCACCACTCCTTCTCCTTCTCTCTCTCTCTCTCTCTCTCTCTCAAAAATAAATAAACATTAAAAAATTCAGTCACCTGACAGGGCAACTGACTGGCTCAGTTGGTGTAGTGTGCAACTCTTGATCTCAGGGTCATGAGGTCAAGTCCCACATTGGGTATAGAGATTACTTAAAAAAAAAGGCATCTTGACTAGTCCTCATCTGCTTGAACATTTTCAGCAGTTTCACATTACCTTAAAGATAAATTTCAAGCTTTTTAGCACTGCATATCAGGACTTCCAAGATCTGAGCCCTGCCTACGTTCCATCCCCATCCATCACGTCCTCCACCCCCTCCTCCATCTTCTGCTTCAACTATCCTGAGCTGCTTGTTGGGGCCATGGTATTTTATACCTCTGAATGTGCTACTCTTACTGTGGATTTGTCATGGGTCATATCACATCATACTGTCGTTCAGTTTTATCTCTCCCACTAGTCCTAGGGCCAGATCGATATAGTCTTCTTCTCTGTGTTCCCAGCACAGTACATGGCACATTGTAAGCTCTCAACAGATGTCTTTAGACCTGACCCAGTGACCATTTTAGCTCACACTGATTCATCCTGCTTAGCAGAATGCTAGCCATAATGAAATGCCTGGGTGGGCCATTCGGGTAAGAGACCCAACTTCAGCTCAAGTTATGATCTCAGTTTGTGGGCTTGAGTCCCATGTCGGGCTCTATGCTGACAGCTCAGAGCCTGGAGCCTGCTTCGGATTATGTATCTCCCCCCCACCCCACCTCTGCCCTTCCCCTTCACGCACGCTCGTGAGCACGCGCTCTCTCTTTCTCTCTCTCAAAACAATAAACATTAAAATAAATTAAAACTGGGGATCCTGGGTGGCTCTGTTGGTTAAGCATCCGACTACGGCTCAGGTTATGATCTCACAGTTACTGAGGTCGAGCCCCAGGTTGGACTCTGTGCTGACAGCTTAGAGCCTGGAGCCTGCTTCAGATACTGTGTCCCGCCCCTCTCTCTGCCCCTTCCCCACTCATCCTCTGTCTTGCTCTGTCACTCAAAAATAAATAAATGTTAAAAAATATTTTAATAACAATTTAAAAAATAAAATAAAACACTAAAATTTTTTTTAAATAAAGAATTTTTAAATTTTTAATTAAAACAAAAAGAATGCTAGGCATTATGAACCATCTGCATATACCTGCTGCTGCGCACTTCAGTTTCTAAGCAGTATGACAGATGTTTTTGTCCTCAACCTTTGGATTTTTTTTTTTTATCTAGAAATTTGTGCTCTTCAAGAACTCAAATAAGAGTTATGAAATATTTTTCTTTTGGTTTTTCTTCTCTCTCTAGTTCCCGTTGCCCGGGCTGTACTTGTAGATATGGAACCTAAAGTTATCAATCAAACACTATCAAAGGCTGCCCAGTCTGGCCAATGGAAATATGGCCAACATTCGTGCTTCTGTCAGAAACAAGGTTCTGGAAACAACTGGGCTTATGGGTAAGAGTCACTCCTCATGTGTTTCAGTTTAGATACAGCTACCTGGACAGCATAATTATAGCTCCACAGTTGACATACCAAGCACATAATCTTGAAATTGCTGTTTAGGGGCACTTGGGTGGCTCAGTTAGTTGAGGGTTCAACCTCAGCTCAGGTCATGATCTCACGGTTCATGGGTTCGAGCCCTGCGGTAGGCTCTGTGCTGACACCTATGAGCCTGGAGCCTGCTTCGGATTCTCTGTCTCCCTCTCTCTCTTGCCCCTCTCCTGCTCATACTCTGCTAACATTTAATGAATAAACATTAAAAAAAAATTTTTTTAATGGCTGTTTTAAAATGTAGAGTGTGACTTCATCCAAAAGAAGCTCTTTATTCTGTCTCATGTATGTCTGTGCTTCAGGTCCAGGTAATGATGAAACCAGGGATCTCTTACAGCAGGGTTTTCTATGTTTTAACTGTTGTTCTGCCAACTAACTTCTCGTTAAAACATATGTTGGAGCGCCTGGGCGGCTCAGTCAGTTACCCAGCTCTCAGGTTGTGGTCTCACGAACCATGAGATCAAGCCCTGCACTGGGCTCTGCGCTGACAGTATGGAGCCTGCTTGGAATTGTGTCTCTACCTCTCTCTCCTGCCCCTTCCTCCCGTGTGCATGTATGCATACATACTCTCTTTGCCTTTCTCTCACTCTCTCTCAAGATAAACAAATCAACTTAAAAAAAACAACAACCCAGTATCCTTATCTGGCAGGTGTTCCAGCTAATAGAGAACACAGCAAGGCAGTAGTATGTCCTGGTGTTCTTTGGAAAATTCCAATGCCTGGTTCTTACCTCCAGAGATTTCCATTTAATTGGTTTAGGTTGAAACCCAGATGTTGGGACTTTTCAAAGCTTCCCTAGATGATTTAAATTGCAGCAAAGTTTGAGAACCACTCTTTTAGGAATATTATTATGAATATTGGATGTTATTTTGCACCATAAACTTGCAGAACGACCTGGTAATTGAAGTCTCCAGCTAAAGGAATGGCCGATAAAAGGTAATTTTCTGTACCCAGTAAGTCCACTCTTCCTGCAGTGCTATTCACCTCTAACTTGTATATTTTAAATTTTGTCAATCAGGACACCTGTACCTTTCATGAGAGTTAGATCACATCTGTGGGTTTGAAAAGCCTTATCTCTCCTCCTATATCTTCTTCTCTGCATTGCTTCTTTCTGATTAAATTGAAAGGTGTTTGTATTTGTCTCTTTTGTGTTGCATAGTTACTCTGTTCATGGACCCAGGCATGAAGAACCTATAATGAACCTAATCCAGAAGGAAGTGGAAAAATGTGACTGTTTGAGTGGTTTTTTCATCATAATGAGTATGGCTGGGGGCACAGGATCAGGGCTAGGAGCCTTCATTACACAGAATCTACAAGATCAGTACTCAAACGCTTTGAAAATGAATCAGATTATATGGCCTTATGGAACTGGTGAGGTATGAACACGTTAGCCAAAAACTTAGTATTTTGTATTCTTTGCAGTGAAATAAATGTAGGTAAAAGATTGATCTCACCCTTTCTTTGGAAATACTAATTTACTACATCAGGAGTCATTGGTTATACAATATGGTGCTTTTTGGAATTTTTAAAACAAAGATACCTCATTCGTGTGGAAAGGTTTAAGCAAAGTTAAATGAATTGTTCACAAAAACACCATCTTATCTCAGGAACCCATTCCTGGGTTCGTCCCTCTGGATTTAGTGTGTAAAGGTGGGACCTTGACCAAGTGTTAGAGTTCATCATGACATTACCAACCTTCAAATTGGTTTCTTTCTTCAAATTTTCCTTTCTTTCCATTGAGAGGAAATTTCTATATAGGCCAGTTTCTTGTGGATCCACCTAGTAGGAGAAATAATAAAATGGAAGTGAGTTATGTCACTATAATTAACGCTGTAGGAAGAAAGTATGATAGTAATAGTCATTGTTTATTAAACCCTTACTATATACAGGACACTCTTTTAAGTGCTATACTTGCATCCTGTCATTAACCCTTACAACTCTAGGAGCCAGTATAATTATTACACCTGTTGTACAAATGAGAAACCTGAGGCTTGGGGAGATTATATAACTTGTCCAAGATCATATAGCTAGAAAGTGACAGAGCTTTGAGCCCAGGCAGGATGCACTGAGAATCTACCCTCTTAACCGTTCTTCTCTTTTGCCTTTCTTTTGTCTGACCTTTTTCTCTCCAGGTTATTGTTCAGAACTACAACTCCATTTTGACTCTTTCTCACTTGTACCGATCTTCAGATGCCCTCCTTGTTCATGAAAATGATGCTGTTCATAAGATCTGTGCGAAACTGATGAACATCAAGCAAATCTCCTTTAGGGATATCAACCAAGTCCTTGCACATCAGCTGGGAAGCGTGTTCCAGCCTACATATTCCATGGAAGGCTCATATCACTACAGAAGAAATCCATTAGGTATTTGTCTTCTTGCGTGAAAACCTCAGTTATTCCTCACTGGCTTGTGCCCTCTGTCTGAGGGTACACTCAGGTCTCCCTCATCTCAAAAGCCTTCCTAAAGAACGACCTAGCTCTCCAGCTATTTTGCTGAAGTTTTGAGAAGTTACTAAATTTCTGCAGAGTGATAGATACATTCTATTCTTCAAGATCCTTTTCTCTTCTTCTTTTTTCTTTTTTTATAGCAACTTTGAGATATAATTCACGTGCCATATAATTCACTGATTTAAAATGTACAATTCGATTTTTTTTAGGTTTATTTATTTTGGGCTTTTGAGTGGCTCAGTTGGTTGAGTGTCTGACTTTGGCTCAGGTCATGATCTTGTGGTTTGTGGGTGCGAGCCATGCATTGGGCCCTGTGCTAACAGCTCAGAGTCCGGAGCCTGCTTCGGATTCTGTGTATCTCTCTCTCATCCCCACCTCTGCTTGCACTCTGTCTCTCTCTCACTCTCAGAAAATAAATACACATTAAAAAGATTAAAGTTTATTTATTTTGAGAGACAGAGAATGAGTGCACGAGTCAGGGAGGGGCAGAGAGAGTGAGAGAGAGAATCCATCTCTAAGCTGTCAGCATAGAGCCTGATGTGGGGCTTGAACTCACTAACTGTGAGGTCATGCGTGACCTGAACTAAGATCAGGAGTGGGATATCTAACTGACAGAGCCACCCAGACACTCCTACAATTCAGCTTTTTAGCATATTCACAAAGTTGTACAACCATCATCTCCATCACCGCATAAGGAAACCCATATTCTTTCTTCGGCTTATTCATCAAGTGGTGCCTTATCAACTCAAATCATCTAGGTGCAGATAACTCCATAATCTATACCCTCCTCAGTCCTAATATCTTTCCCAAATAGTTACCTATCCCAATTTTCTTAGTTGCCTTCTGGCTTCTTCAAATGTAGAATGTTTTGAATAGATCCATCTTTTTTATTTTCCTGCCATCTCTCCCCTGCCCCCTCTTCCTCAGTTTCTGTCAGCTGGATTTCTCCTGCTGTCCTCATATCCCATCAGTGTGTTCAGACCTGTGGGTGCCCTCTCTGCCATCTGCCTGCATCTTCCCCCTCCTTCCCTGTCTCTCTCACGTTCGCTCAGGGTCCAATATCTCTCAGCTAATACTGCATACTCTCCCTGAATACAAAGCAAACTAGCCTCTTTCTGTTTCTTATCTCTCTCTCTCTCTCCCTCCCTCCCTCTCTCTCTCTCTCTCTCTCTCTCTCTCTCTCTCTCTCTCTCTCTCTTTCTCTCTCTCTCTGGCATAAAAACAGAGCTTACATCAGATCGACATTCCTACCTGAAGGTGGTCCTAACCCTGCATTCCTTCCGGCTCCTGCCTCGTCCCCCTGCAGTCCGTCTCGCACACTGACTGCAAAAGAGCCTCCCCAGTGTATAGATCTAATCCTCACCCCCTCGTGCTCATCCTGCGGCCAGGTTTGCCAGAATTCCTTCGCCTCGCCTCCACGTTATGCCCCGAACCTTAACTTTCTAGCTTCGTTACCCACTGCCTCTTCTGCATGGATCCTCAACCACTTTTCATCTTGTCTGCACTGTCTTCCTTCAGGTTAGTCCTTTCTAGTCCAGGTCCCTTTGCTCAGTGTTCCTTCTCCTGAGAAATCACTTCCTCCTTCCTTTCTTCACCTCTATTAAAACACATCCTTTTGCATCCAGTTCAAGTGATAATTTTTCCATAAAGCTTTTGTACTGAAGTCTTCACCTAAAGGAACCCTCTTTTTCTGATCTTTAAGGCATTCCTTATCTTTTCTATGTCACTTAATATTTTTACCTTTATTATTTCTTTAAGTGTGTTTGTTTATCTTTAAATGTAACACAACTAACACACCTATTCAAAGAGTGCCAAGCACTATGCAATTGAAAGTCGGTGTCCTTCCCCCTTTCCCAGATGCGACCACTGTAACTAACACCATGTGTTTCCTTAGAGAGGGATTCTGTCATGTGCATATTACGTAGTTCCACTAATTTGTAGCTTCCTTGGAGATGGGTGTCTTGTTAATTTCTGTGCATTCCATAGTGGTAGACCTTTCTTCCAAGCGCGAGTCACCGAGAATAGAATCCACAAGAAACTGGAGCTGACTGACAGGGTTTTATTTTAGTTCAGCCGAACGGCCCCTCCCGAGTAGCTGGAAGTCCTCTAACAATGGTACTTACCATGTTGCACATCTGTTCCTTCAACCAATATTTATTGACTTCCTGCTGTGTGCCAGGCACTCTGCTAAAATGTTGGGGATCCAGTAGGAGCCAATGCAGACATTGTGTTCACTGCAAAATGCAAAAGAGAGACATTAAACAAGTAAATTACACCAAGAAAGTATAATTAAAAACTGAGTGAAGGAAAGAAGTAGAGTTTCAAGAGAATGTGTCACGAAGGAATCAGACTTAAGCGGCAGGGGCAGAGAAGGCTGTCCTGAGGAAATAACACTTGAGCCAAGAGCTGGTAAAGAACTTGGGGATGACTGAGCCAAGGGCAGGAGGAGGGAAGAGCATGGGCAGAAGCCTAGCAGCAGACGGAAGCATGGCACATCAAATAGAAATCCCGAGAATTCTCTGGAGCACAGAGAATGGTGTAGGTGACTGAAGTCTGAGGCTAAAGTGGTGAGCAGGGGTGGCATTGCGGGTCCTCCTAAGCCATTTAGAGGCCTTCCTCATTATCCTAAGAACAGGGGGAAGTCGCTGAAAGATTTTCAGCAGGTTGGTGACGTAATCGCTTTTACTTTTGAAAAATCCCCTGGACTTCCTGTGGATAGCTGATGGGAGGTGAGCCTGCAGGCTGGTCTAGTCTCCCTGCAGAGACTGTGATGGCTTGAACTCCCTGAACTGCGCTGAGAAAACCAAGGCAGGCAGTCCGCCGGGCGCTCTCTCCACTCCCCCACTGTGTCCGCAGACCTCACTGTGCTGTCTGGGCTCATGTTTGCACTTCACCTGGTGTCACGGTGGGAGAAGTGTCCTGCTCCTGTCAGAGACCACTCTCTCACTTGGCTTCTGGGTCCCCTTCCCTGTCCCTTCTCAGGGACTTAAGCCTTCACTCCTCTCTCATCCTCCCCTGTCATTAACGTACGCCCCTTTCCTGGATTATTGCCATCACAAGTACTCTCGGGCATCTCTCCCACTGGAGAAGCCCTCCCTTGACATCACCTCTAGTGATTGCACCATTCTTCTGCTAGTCTTTAAGACAACAAGGGTGTGTGTCCTTGCTCTCCTGATCTCATCTCCTCATCTTCAGCCCCCTCTGATCTAGTTTCTAGCCCCCCATGTTTCTGAAAATGCTTTTTACACGTCACAAGTATGTCCACGTTGCTGAACTCAGTGGACACTTTGCTGTGCTCATTTCCATCAACCTGTCTGTAGAATGTGGCACGGCTGATCGTTAGTCTTCCAAATCTTTTTGGTTTTTGTGACAGCCCTCTCTTCATTTTCCTTTTATCTCAGTGACTTCACCTTTTATTCCCTTCTTTTCTCCTCCTTTGGCTCCTTTTCTTTTTCCCAAACTCTAAGTGCTGGTCTTGGACCTTCTCCTTGATAACTGGCCCAGTTTCCTGGCTTCCAACCCCAGTCCTTTCTCCAACTTGCTGGTTTACCTCCAACTCTGACCAATTCCCTAAGCTCCAGATTTCTATATCCCGTCGCCTTTTCCTGTCTGACAGCTATATGTACACCTTTCATGGACATCCCGAATATAATGTGTCTAAAACAGAGAGGTTTCCCCAAAAAGCTCACTGCTTCCTCACTCCCTCAGTTACTCAGTTTTAAAGTCTTAGATCCAGGGGCACTGGTGGCTCAGTCAGTTAAGCATATGACTTTGGCTCAGGTCATGATCTCATGGTTCATGAGTTTGAGCCCTGCTTCGGGCTGTCAGTGGAGAGCCCGCTTCATATCCTCTGTCCCCCTCTGTTACTGCCCCTCCCCCACTCATATTATCTCTCTCTCAAAAATAAATATTAAAAAAAAATTTTTTTAGGGGATCTTGGGTGGCTCAGTCAGTTAAGTGTCTCTTGATTTCGGCTCAGGTCATGATCTCACAGTTTCGTGAGTTTGAGCCCACATCAGGCTCCGTGCTGATGATGTGGAGCCTGCTTGGGATTCCCTCTCTCCATCTCTGCCCCTCTCCTGCCCATGCTGTCTCTGTGTCTCTCAAAATAAATACGTAAACTTTAAACAATTATTATTAAAAAATTGTTTTTAATATTTATTTTCTAGAGAGAGACAGAGACAGAGCATGAGCAGGGGAGGGGCAGAGAGAGAGGGAGACACAGAATCTGAAGCAGGCTCCAGGCTCCAAGCTGTCAGCCCAGAGCCTGACGTGGGGCTCGAACCCATGAACCATGAGATCATGACCTGAGGTGACATCAGACGCTCAACTGACTGAGCCGCTCAGGTGTCCCCCAAAAAATGATTTTTTAATTTAAATTGCAGATTCAGTTTTCTTCTAGGAAAGTCTGTAATTGCTTCTATTGTATGAGGCTTATTTTCTGTCTTCCAGTTTCCCTTCTCTCCTGCTGTTCTCCTCGTTCATAAGCAGAGCCTCAGGGGCCTCATTACGTGCCATGTTACAGCCCAGCTCATTCTCACCAGGGTGTCCATTCTTGCTGTCCTCATTAACTTCCTGCTCCCTCTACCAGAAATATTCCTCTGACCATTTCCTTTTCATCTTTCGAGCCTCAGCTCACTGTTACATTCTTAAAATGCCTTCTATGATGATCCTGCTTGAGGAGTGAGTGCCTGTAATACCCTGTTTGTTTCCTTCCCACCATTTATTACTCTGTGACATTATTCTATGGATTTATTACCTTTTTTATCCTTTCTTTCTTTTTTTTTTTTTTTAAGAGAGGAAGAGAGAGCAGATGCCAGCAGGGGAGAGGGGCAGAAGGAGAGAGAGAGGATCTTAAGCAGGCTCAGCACAGAGCCCGATGCAGGACTCCATCTCATGACCCTGAGGTCATGATCTGAGCAGAACTCAAGAGTTGGACACTCAACCGACTGAGTCACTCAGGCACCCGCTCTTGTCTCTAACCACTAGAATAGAAGCTCTGTGAAAGCAAGTCCTTGTCTGCCTTGCTCACTACGGTGTCTGCTGTCCTCAGAACACTGCCTCTCATATAACAGTCCTTGCTAAATGGGACTAAACAAATTGAGATAAAGAGGATAGATTTGAGAGAGATTGGGGGCGGAGTAAAATGCACAGGACCAGACGATGGATTGGATCTGGAAAATGACAGAGAGGTGCAGAGCATAATTCACACATATGACTATTACATAATAGTGTAGTGTGCAGTGCTGTTTGCTGGAGTGGGGACGCTGAAAAAAGACCTGCTTTGTGGAGCACAGTACGGGGCAGAGAAAGACATGCTGAGTGTGAGGTGCCTTTGCCATATCTTACTGGAAATGCCATGTGAGAATTTACCTGGAAGTTTGCCTGGTCTTCCCACTTCAACCTTGGCCAACCCACAGCCTTTTCTAAAGTGTAGCAGCCAGACTGAACTCTGGCTTTACTTGTCTAAAAGGATAAGTCCTGTCAGATCCTGTTACTCTCCTGTTCAAAACCTTCAAGAGGTTTCCCGTCTCACGGAGAGTTAAAACCAAAGTAAATGGAATCGCATGCAAGGTTTTGTTCTGTCTGGTCTCCATTGCTTTCTTGATCTTAAATCCTGCTACTGACTCTCTTCTAGCCACATTGGCCTCTATGCTTTCTCTCAGACATGTCTGAGATATGCCTGTTGTGCCTCAGAGTCTCTGCACTAAATGACCTTAGATATCCACACGGCTCCATTCAGGCGTTTGAGGAGATGTCACCTTTACAACAAAGCATCAGCATTAGTGGGCAGCAGTGTTTGGCATCTAAATCTGAGGGCTCCCCGTCTGTGATGTGAAGTGACTTTCTACAGCAGTGCTCCAACAGCAACAGAGAGTGTGAGGAGTGGGGCTGATCCAAGATTGGACCTTCACTTAGAAAGAAAGATTTGATGAAGAGATGGGGCAAGAAGCTGGGTAAGAAAAGAAGTAAAGGGGCGCCTGGGTGGCTCAGTTGGTTAAGCATCCGGCTTCAGCTCAGGGCATGATCTCACAGTTTGTGGGTTCGAGCCCTGCGTCGGGCTCTGTGCTGACAGCTAGCTCAGAGCCTGGAGCCTGTCTTCGGATTCTGTGTCTGTCTCTCTCTCTGACCCTCCCCTGCTCACGCTGTGTCTGTCTCTTAAAAATAAATAAAACATTAAAAAAAAAAAAGTGAAGCAAGGGGAAGACTGATTAGTTTGTCTTAGTCCATTTAAGTTGCTATAACACAAGTGCTATATACTAAATGACTTATAAAGCACATAACTTTATTTCTCATGGTTCTGGAGCATAGAAAGTCCAAGGTCAAGGCACCAGTAGGTACAGTGAGAGCCTGCTTCTTGGTACTTAGATGGCCATCTTCTCACAGTGTCCTCACATGGCATGAGGTGCTAGAGGGTCTTGTGGGGCCTCTTTTAGGATGGCACTAATCCCATTTCTGAGGGCTCCACCCTTACATACCATCCTGTTGGAGGTTAGGATATCAATATATTAATTTGGCGGGGGGGGGGTACACACCTTCAGTCCATAATAGGGTCTCAACAAGGTCATGGTGTGGTTAAAATGAGAGTAGGTGAACAAGAAGGCTAGAGGGAAAAGTAGATTGTGACAGTAATTCATGTGTTGGGTTGTCTGGGTGGCTCAGTTGCTTGAGTGTCCAACTCTTGATTTTGGCTCAGTTCATGATCTCATGGTCCTGAGATAGAGCTCTGTGTTGGGTTCTGCACTGAGCATGGAGCCTGCTTGGGATTCTCTCTCTCTCTCTCCCTCTGCCCCTCCTTTGCTCACATGATCTCTCTCTCTCTCAAAAAAAAATCAAAAAAGGTAGATCATTAATTATCTTTCTAAAGAATGATACTTCATGTGTCAGTGCTCAGGTTATATTTGTTGACTATTATTTATTTGCACTATGCAATGAAATACAGCTCTAGGTATTTTGCATTAAAGGACTCTTATATTTGGGGGGCCTGGGTGGCACAGTCAGTTAAGCATCCAACTCTTGATCTCAGTTCAGGTCATGATCTCATGGTTTGTGAGTTTGAGCCCCACATCGGGCTCTGCTCTGATGGTGCTGAGCCTGCTTGGGATTCTGTCTTCCCTTCTCTGTGACCCGTCCCCACTTGTGCGTTTGTTCACTCTCTCTCTCTCTCTCAAAATGAATAAATAAATATTTAAAAAAATTCATGTTTAGAGGAAATGCCACTAGCCATAATATCAATTTGTGCAACACTTTGTAAGTGTTTGTTTCAAAATGTGTTCTTTTCCTTAGGATATAGGATATGAGTTTGCACTCAGTGTTAAAAAATTTATATTTCATGTTATAGTAATATATTTTTCTCTTTCTTCTAGTTTTTTCTATAAATTTATAAAATAGCTCTGAATGCAAAACAAATTAGCTTTTTTCTGTAATCCTGTTTCATTATGAATTTAAGTTTCTAAAGGAATATGCCTATCTTTAGATTCACTAATCTTGTCTTCTTTCCTTAGTAGAATTTGATTTAACATGTTCTGCTTATCATTTAACCAGATAAAATAAATAAGAGATCTAGACAGATTTCCAAAGGGATATTTAGTGAATACAGAATGATGATAAAGCTCTGGTGCTTTATCCTGGGGTGTAGCTGCATATTTTGTTCACATTTCCAGTGTCTTAGCTTCTACATTCTTGTTTCCTTTCTGGCAAAGTGTGTTTTCTCACTCATGCTAAAATCAACGCCAAAATGAAGCGAATATGTGAACCAAAATAGACATTGTCTCTGAAATATTATTTACATTTTTAAATTTAAACAATTCTGGCCTTGGAGGAGAAAATATATTGGTCCTTCCAAACCATCAAACCATAGCTGTGTATAGGTCAATGGAAACATTGTGGAATTTAAAAATTTAGTCCAGGTTTGTTTGTTTGTTTTTCTTTACAGGAGACTTAATGGAAAGTTTAGTCCCCCATCCTGAATTCAAGATGCTGGGTATTCGTAACATTCCTCAGATGTGTGAGAACTCACTGGCTTACAGCACGTTTACTTGGACCGGCCTCCTCAAGCATCTGAGACAGATGCTCATTTCTAATTCGAAAATGGAAGAAGGTAACCGGTATTTTAAAAATACGCAGACCTCACACTGGGAAGAGAGCCTGCACAGAGCTCTCCACACAAACTGGCTCGGGCGACTTGAAACAGTGGTGCCTTCTTCTGGTCTGGGAGGTTCCTGCGGGGCTTACAGGGACACCCCAGGAGGGCTGCTTACTCACTGCACAGTTTCATTAACCAAAAATGGAAGATACTTTGTGTGGCATTTACTTTTTTAAGTTTAATTAATTAATTTGTTTATTTTTAGTAATCTCTACACCCAACAGGGAGCTCACACCCATCACTCTGAGGTCAAGAGTCGCATACTCAACCGACTGAGCCAGCCAAGTGCCCCTATTTTATTTTATTTTTATCAAAGTAATATATGAACGTAGTTTTAAAAAAATCAAACAGTCTGCGGCACCTGGGCAGCTTACTTGGTTAAGGGTCTGACTTCAGTTCAAGTGACGATTTCACAGTTAGTGAATTTGAGCCCCACTTCAGGCTCTGTGCTGACAGCTTCTATTTCTATTTCTCCCTCAGATTCTATTTCTGCCTCCTCCCCTGCCCCTCCCCGACTCATGCTCTGTCTCTCTGTCTCTCTGTCTCTCAAAAAGAAATAAACATAAAAAACATTTTTTTTTTAATCAGATAGTCAAGACGCACCTGGGTGGCTCAGTTGGTTAAGCATTTGGTTCTTGGTTTCAGCTCAGGTCATGATCTCACGATTTGTCAGAGGAGCCCCTCATTGACAGCACCAAGCCTGCTTGGGGTTCTCTCTCTCTCTCTCTCTCTCTCTGACCCTCCCCAGCTTGTGCACCGTCACTTACTCTCTCTCTCAAAATAAATAAATAAACTTAAAAAAAATCAAATAGTCAAAACTCCTCTAAGTGTGTGCTTATATCTTTACTTTGCATTGTATGTAAATTATATCTCAAATTTTTTTTAGAAAAAGCCAAGTAATTGTCCAGTATGTATTTATAATAAGAAAAAGAGCAATTTCCTGTCCTATACTTCTCTACTACCCTGATGAAAATACTTTCAATGGTTTTGGCTGTTTCTTTTGGAATTTGCCTCCATATTTCTAAGTATCTTGCTTATTTTATTACTTATTTTATTTCCAGGTTTATAAATTACCAATTGCCTTCCTAATGTGAAATTGAGACTTGAATCTTTTTTTTTTAATGTTTGTTTTTGAGACAGAGGGAGACAGAGCGTGAGCAGGGGGAGGGGCAGAGAGAGAGGGAGACACAGAATCTGAAGCAGGCTGCAGGCTCTGAGCTGTCAGCACAGAGCCTGACGTGGGGCTTGAACCCACAAACTGCAAGGTCATAACCTGAGCCGAAGTTGGACACCCAACCGACTGATCCATCCAGGCGCCCTGAGACTTGAATCTTCTTATACCTCCTCTATACACACACACCCACACACACACACACACGGAGAAGTCTCACATCAATCTGATCCTAATCCTGTTTTCTTTTCTCTTGAATCTTTTAGGATTTCCTTTTTGTCTCTGGAATTCTGGAACTCCTTAGTGTGGATCTTTCATTGAGCTCAGTAGAATGTAAGCTTTATTAGGGCAGGGATTCTGTTTTGTACTGTTGGATCTTCAGAGCTGGGAACATAGGGCCCAGCAGATAGTTTTACTGAGGCCAGAGCCCCGCTGGTTTAGCCCTTCTGGAGCAGAAGCATTTCAGAATGAAGGGAGTGGGGAAGGGTCTCGGGTTCTTACCGCTTTTCATACAGATTTTTATTTTTACTTTTTATCTATTTATTTTAAGTTTATTTTATTTTTGAGAGAGAGCATGAATGGGAGAGATGGAGGAGAGGCAGAGAGAATTAAGGGGACACAGGATCTGAAGTGGGCTCTGTGCTCACAGCAGATGTGGGCTCAAACTCATGAACCATGAGATCATAGCCTGAGGTGAAGTGGGACGGATGCTCAACCCACTGAGCCACCCAGGCACCCCTCAGACAGATATTTCGACCTCTTGTTTCCTCTTTTGGAAGTGGCCGGCCTGCCCCCAGGACCTCTCCACTGGAGGCGGACACGTCAAGCTTCCCCTGCTCACTGTCACCACTGATTGGTCCACTTGCTTTCCAGCTTCCAAAGTTGTGTTGCTTTTGTCTCCTCTCCTCTCCTCTTTTTTCTTGTTTCTGACAAACTGATGTTCAGTCTGTCCTGTTTAACTAGGAATTACTACTATGGATTATTTTGCTAGCATATATTTTGCCACAAATAACAATAGCTTAGGTTTCAGTAATATGAACGTGGACTTCTTCTACATTTACTTACTAGTGAAACCTTATGGACTTTAGATTATAGTGCCTGAGGTTTGGAGATAAATAGAAAGTTCACATCTTCAAGTAATGCTTCCCAAATTTTTTGGCCTCAATACCTGTTTTTCTAGTAATACCTGTTAACAGCTCAAGGAACACACTGTTCCTCAGGGTATAGTATAGGATGTACTGCTCTGAGCTTTCTTAGGTCAGTAAACCACAGTTTGCTTAGTCATTTTCTTATGCAAGACTCTGAGTGTCAACATTTCTTCACAGTTATATGTAGAGCTTTCAACGTATAAATATCTTCATATATGCATAAATATGAATAAATATATTTATATACTCACCAGGTTGAAACAAATAGCTTTAAAAATGTTTGTATATTACCAGACCACGCCCTCTGAAGATCCACCCTGTTAATATCACTATCAGCCAAGGATCTGTTTCCATAGTTCTAGCAACAGAAAGAATGATTGACCCCACAGGGAGCCAGGCAGAAGTTACAATGTCTTTTATGGCCTAGCTTTAGAAATCAGATGCCATCCATTTTTTTTTTTTTTTTAGTTTTAGTTTTATTTATTTATTTTTAAAGTTTATTTATTTTGACAGAGACAGAGAGAGAGAAAAAGAAAATGAACAGGGGAGGATCAGAGAGAGAGAGAGGAAGAGAGACACTCCGCACTGTCAGCATAGAGCCCTCTGTGGGGTTCGATCCTACTAATTGTGAGATCATGACCTGAGCCGAAATCAAGAATCAGATACTTAACAGACTGAGCCACCCAGGTGCCCCTAGTTTTATTTTTATTTAAGTAATCTTTACCCACAATGTGGGGCTTTAACTCACAATCCTGAGACCAGGAGTCACATGCTCTTCTGATTGAGCCAGTTAGGTGCCGCCACATGATATCATTTCTACACCATCCTCTCGGTTATTAAGGTCAGCCCTGTGCCATGTGGGAGGGGACCATACAAGGACTTCAGCACCGGGAGGGAAGATTAGTGGCATTCATCGTGGAGGCTGGCTACCACTCTCCACCCTCTGTCCTTTATTAAATCAGGTCTTCCCATATGAAGATCAACTTAACCCCTCACAAAGCTCCAAAAGTTATATCCCTGTAGCATGTCAGGCTAAATTCTAGAATCTTATCATCTAAAAGCAGGTCCAGGTATGGATTTACAATCCTCAGGTAAGATTTTTTGAGTACAGCTCTTTGAGTATAGTTCTTCCCCCTGCCTCCAATCAGTAGGCCATGGTGGATCAGGCATAGCATAACTGGTGACAGCCCCCTTAGAAAGGGGGAAATGGAAGGCACAAAGAAGTTATGGGTCCATAACAATTTAACAGGGCACATCCTGGCAGTTTCCTGATTAAAATATAAGGTCTAGGAATAATTTTTCATGGCTTTTGGCTTAGCTCTCTGAGTCAAGCTAAATTATAATTTTGTTTGTTTATTTTAAATAAACTCTACCCTCAACATGGGGCTCAATATCACAAACCCAAGATCAAGAGTGGCATGCTTGGCATGCACTGGTGGCTTAGTTGGTTAAGTGTCTGACTCTTGATTTTGGTTCAGGTCATGGTCTCACGGGTTTGTGAAATTGAGCCCTGCGTGGGGCTCTGCACGGACAGTGTGGAGTCTGCTTGGGTTTCTCCCGCTCTCCCTCTCTTTCTACTCCCCTTCCACCCTCTCTCTCTAATATAAATAAGTAAACTTTTAAAAAATTAAAAAAGGGGCATCTGGGTGGCTCAGTCAGCTAAGCATCTGACTTTGGCTCAGGTCATAATCTCACGGTTCGTGGGTTCAAGCCCCGCATCAGTCTCTGTGCTGACAGCTCGGAGCCTGGAGCCTGCTTCCGGTTCTGTGTCTCCCTCTCTCTCTACTCCTTTGCTGCTTACATTCTGTCTTCTCTCAAAAATAAATAAACATAAATTTTTAAAAAATAAAAGTGGCATCACATTCTATGTATTTTTTGTTCTACAGCTTTTTTTCAATATAACAATATTTTGTGGCCTTTCCAATTCATTAAATTTGGACATACCTTATTCTTTTTAAGAGCTGCATAGTTTTCTACTGTGTATGCCTCATAATTTGTTATATGCACATAGGTTAAAGGGTCAAGTCATTCTACAAAGCCAGTTGTTAAAACAGTCATTCCATAAAATTCCTGGATCTTCTCCTTCCCAGGAGCAACCATTTTCAAAACTTTTTTTGCTTGTTTTTTTTTTTTACCGTTTTTATCTATTCATGGCCATCTATTGATTTTCAATTGTTTAGGTATTACCTGTTTACTTCCAAAATGTAGAAGGTTAGGATTTAACTTTTTCCTACAATGTAAACCCTGCAAACACCCGTCTGTCTTCCCATCCTTCCAACATAGTAGTGTCATCATTGGGTTAAAGCAGTATTCAGCTTACATTGTCACGACCAACTAAATGCTATTCATAGCTGAGCCTTGTAGTATCCTGTAATTACTTTTTCTCTCCTGTATCGCTTTTTATTTTCTTTGGGGTTAATAATTGCCTTGTTTTCTTGTTTGCTTACTTTTTCTATGTACCTATAAGTTATTCAACCCTGAGTTGAATAAATGTTTCTGTACTTACCTAATTTTTTTCTTTTTTTAAAAAGATGTTCTTTTATTTTTTTTTAAGTAATCTCTACATCCAACATGGACTCGAGCTCAGAACCCCAAGATAGAGAATCACATGTCCCACTGACTGAGCCAGCCAGGCATCCCTAATATTTTTTTTAAAAACATGGTTTCCAAATCTAGTTTTATATTAGAAACACCCTAAGAGCTTTTTAAAAACATGTTTATTTATTTATTTTTGAGAGAGACAGAGTATGAGCGGGGAACAGGGAGAGAGAAAGAGAGAGACAGAGAATCCCAAGTGAGCTCTGCACTGTCAACACAGAGCCTGATGTGGGAAATCACTAACTGTGAGCCAAAACCAGGAGTTGGATGCTCAATTGACTGAGCCAGCCAGGCATCCCTAATTTTTTCTTGATAAGTTCAAATATTGTATCAGTTTCATCTTCTTTAAGAATCTCTCCTAAAGCCATCTGTCCTTCAATCTAGACTTTTTGCCCTCTCCAACCAGGGTATACTTGTCATCCTGAATATTCTCTGCCTGTCTCCTGTGTTGAATGTTCTGTTCAGAAGATTTAGACCAAGCCCAAGGGATCTGGGGAGAGTGGAGGGGAGGAGTCATGGTTTTTCTGGGTTGTGCTTGATCTCTCTGGCTTCAGTATGTACCTTACCCTGAACTCTGCCTTGTGATCTCCAGACCAGAGACCCTCAATCATATCCTCTCCAGAAAATAGACCGTTAGGGTTATGCTACAATACAGAAGAGACAGTTCTCATGCGGAACAGGCAAGTGTAACAACACTCCTTGACCAGGAGTCAAAGGCAGTGGTGCCCTACGGGAGAGCAAGGCGACTTTAGGAGCCAGGGACTTCGTGTTTTCATGGGTTCCCTTAAAGATGTTCTGGAGGGACAGGGAATAATAATGGGTGAAAAAACATTGGCATCATTAATGCTGAGTCAAAAAGTGATAAAGTCACTGAATGTGAAAACATCTTAGGAAAACTTCAGCCAATTTTGTTACATGTACTTTTTATGGCTGCTCAAGAACGATATAATTTTTAAAAATCTAAACCTAATTTACTCTAACTCTTTCAATAAGTATAAAATTTAATAATCTAAGTGAATAATTGACATAATTTGACTTTTTTTCTTATAATCCGTAGTGTCTAAGATGGAAAGAAATATAATATTATGGATTTATACCCTTTTCTGTTACACAGGTTTCAAATATTTTTGTCCATCATTTTTGTCTTTTGTATGGTATTTTTCATCACATGGAGGTTTTACATTTTTATGTCAGCAAATCCGAATATTTTCCTTTGTTATAGTTTCTGTGCCTTGCCCCAGATATAAAATATTCTTTAGTATCCCCCAGTATTTTTTAGAGTTTTATGTTGAATATTTAAATTTTAACCCATCTGGGATTTATTTTTATTTCTGATAATGCTTTAATTGGTTACTTCTCTTCCCATTTTAAATTTTATTTGCTTAACTTTTCCCTTTTCACTTTTTGCACATTAGTTTTTCAAGGGCCTAACTTTGGAATGGCTTCATTTCTTTTTTATTTTTGTAACTTTTAGATAGTTTATTACCTTTCATTTCTGAGTAATATAGAGCGATGAGTTATCTAACAAGTACAGCTTTTACAGCATGTCATAAATTTTTAAATAGTTTTACTCAGGTGTGATTTACATACCATAGACTTCGCCTATGATGAGTGTACAGTCAGTGGTTGTTTTTCATGATTTTGCAGAGTTGTGCAGCCACATCACAAGCCAGTTGTAGAGCATTCCCATCACTCCGGAAAGTTTCTTACATTCATTTTGCAGTCAGCTCCCATTTTTATCCCTAATCCCAAACAGCCACTGGTGTATTTTCTGTCTTTATAGATGTGCCTATTTTGGACATATCATGCAAGTGAAATTATACAACATGGAGTCTTTTGGGTCTCCTCATTTTCGCTCAATGCCTTTGAGGTTCACCCACACTGTATTATATATGAGTAGTTCCATCTTTTGTTTTGCTGAGTAGTATTCCATCAGATGGACATATCACATTCTGTTTAGATGTCCAACAGTTGACTATCATTTGGCTTGTTTTCACTTTGTATTTGTTATGAATAATGCTGCTGTGTGCATTTGTGTACAAGTTTTTGTTTTTGTTTTTTGGGTTTTTTTTTCATAATATTTTATTGTCAAATTGTTTTCCATATAACACCCAGTGCTCTTCCCCGTAAGTGCCCTCCACCATCACCACCACCTCTTTTCCCCCCTCCCCCTTCCCCTTCAACTCTCAGTTCATTTTCAGCATTCAATAGTCTCAAGTTTTGCATCCCTCTGTGTACAAGTTTTTGTGTACACATGTTTTGAATCTTTTTTTTAAACTTTTTTGATGTTTTTATTTTTGAGATAGAGTAGGAATGGGGGAGGGGCAGACAGAAAAGGGCAGAGGATTCAAAGTGGGCTCCATGCTGAGAGGAGCAACTCCAATGTAGGGCTCAAACCCACAAACCACAGGATCATGACCTGAGCCAAAGTCAGACGCTCAACCGACTAAGCCATCCAGGCGCCCCATCAATCTCTTGATTATAGACTTAGGGGTGGCATTACTGGGTCAAAAGATAAGTGTGTGTTTAACATTTTGTAAAACTGCTTAACTCTTTTCCAAACTAGCTGCAACATTTTACATTCCCATCAACAGTTTAAGAGGATTTCAGATTTTCCACATCCTTGCCAACATCTGACATTGTTAGTCTTCTTGATTATAGCCGTTCTCATAGGTATGAAGTAGTGTCTCCTTGTGGTTTCAATTTGGATTTTAAAAAATTTATAATGTTTATTTTTGAGAGAGAGAGAAAGAGAGAGAATGCGAGCAGGGTAGGAGCAGAGAGAAAGGGAGATGCAGAATCTGAAGCAGGCTCTTGGCTCTGAGCTGTCAGCACAGAGCCTGTCACCGGGCTAGAACTCAAGAACCACGAGATCATGATCTGAGCCAAAATCGAACCCAACCTACTGAGCTGCCCAGGCACCCCTTAATTTGCATTTTAGTGTTTGTTTACTTACTTATTTTGGGAGAGAAAGAGAGCAGAGGAGGGTACAGATAGAGGGAGTGGGAGAATCCCAAGCAGGTTCCGCATTATCAGCACAGAGCCCAGTGTGGAGCTCGGTGTCACAAACTCTGAGATCCTGACTTGAGCCAAAGTCTAGAGGCAGACACTTAACGGACTGAGCCACCCACATACCCCTTAATTTGTATTTTCCTAATGTCGAGCATCTTTTCATGTCCTTGTTAAATTTGTTTATCTTTTTTGGTAAAATGTTTATTCAAACATCTTTTCCATTTTTAAATTGGCTTATCTTCTTACTGAGTTCAGCATGCCAAAATTTTTGGTTTGTTACATTTTTCTTTTTGCTGAAAATCAATCTGTTATGAACACTGAATTTTATCGCTATCCTGTGTATAGTTAAGAGTATTTTCTTACAGGGGCGCCTGGGTGGCTCAGTCAGTTGGGCCTCCGGCTTCGGCTCAGGTCAGATCTCACGTTCGTGGGTTCGAGCCCCGCATCGGGCTCTGTGCTGACAGCTAGCTCAGAGCCTGGAGCCTGCTTCTGGTTCTGTGTCTCCCTCTCTCTCTGACCCTCCCCCTTTCATGCTCTGTCTCTCTCTGTATCAAAAAAAAAAAAATTTAAAAAATTAAAAAAAAAATTAAGAGTATTTTCTTACAGGCATCTGGACGGCTCAGTCGTTTGAGTGTCTGACTTCAGCTCAGGTCATGATCTCACAGTTCACGAGTTCAAGCCCTGCATTGGACTCGTTGCTGTCAGCACAGAGCCCTCTTTTGGATCCTCTGTCCCGTTCTCTCTCTGTACCTCCCCTGCTCACACTCTCTCTAAAAAATAAACAAACATTTAAGAAAAAGATAAATTTTAAAAAAGTATTTTCTGAACATTTCCCTATGACCAGTCAATTTTCAATCCTATTTTTGTGTTGTGTTTCTACAGCCCGTAACATTTTTCTTTTGTTTACTCAATCCACATACAGGTGTGTAAAGTTCACCATTTTTAGGTGTATAGTTCTATGAATTTTGACAAACTTCTAGTAACCTGTGTGACAACTGAGGTAGAGTATTTCTGCATTCCAAAAAGTTCCTTCATGCTCCTTTGTAGGTAGTGTCTTCTCTCCACTCCAGCCTCTGGCAACTTCTGATTTGAATTTTGTTCCCATGGTTTAGCCTCTTCAAGATGTCCTGTAAATGGAAACATCCAGTACGTAATTTTTTGAGTCAAACTTGTTTCACTGAGCATAATGGTCTCGAGATGTGTCCATGTTGTTTGTTATGTGTATAGTGGTTTCTTTTTATTCCTGCGTAGAAATCCATTGTCCACACTGACCACCGTCCTTGAGCACTCTATGAAGAGTATTTCATTCCTTTCCTGGGACTGAGTAGTTTGAATCATTTTAGGTCAACCAGATAGGAATTTTTAAACATTTAGTAGAAAAAACAACTTTTACTTGTCAAATAAAAATATATGTAAAACATACATGCCATAATACATATTTCTCTTGTTGCTCAAAGTGGTTTATAAAAGTTCTTGTTTTTTTTTTCCTTTGGTAGGTATTAATTGGCAGGTTCGGCCTCCTTTATCAGGACTTCCTCCTCTTGGTAAAGTATCTCTCAACAGGGAGCTTCATTTTAACACTTCCATTGCTAACTTGGTCATCCTTCGTGGGAAAGATGTGCACAGTGCAGATCTGGGTAAGTGGAAGTGAAGGTGAAAATTAAGATGTACATTTTGCACATGTACATGATACACGGTTTTGGGGTTTTTTGTTTTTTTTTTAATGTTTTATTTATTTTTGATACAGAGAGAGACAGAGGATGAGAGAGGGAGGGGCAGAGAGAGAAGGAGACACAGAACCAGAAGCAGGCTCCAGGCTCTGAGCTAGCTGTCACCCTAGAGCCTGACACGGGGCTCGAACCCACGAACATGAGATCTGACCTGAGCCAAAGTCGGAGGCTTAACCAACTGAGCCACCCAGGCGCCCCTGTTTTGTTTTTTAAAAGGAAGTCCCCGGAGGTGCCTGAGTGGCTCAGTCAGTTAAGCATTCAACTTTGGCTTAGGTCATGATCTCACGGTTCGTGAGTTCAAGCCCTATATTAGACTCTGTGTGGACAGCTCAGAGCCTGGAATTTGCTTCAGATTCTGTCTCCCTCCCTCTCCGCCCCTCCCCTGCTTGCTGTCTCTCTTTCTCTCTCAGAAAACAAATAAAGGTTGAAAAAAATTAGGAAAGAAGTCCTTGAATTTATTTTTATTTTATTTATTTATTTATTTTAATTTTTAACGTTTATTTATTTTGGAGAGACAGAGCACAAGCAGGGGAGGGGCAGAGAGGGAGACACAGAATCTGAAGCAGGTGCTAGGCTCCCAGCTGCCAGCACAGAGCCCAACGCAGGGCTCAAACCCATGAACTGTGCGATCATGACCTGAGCCGAAGTCAGACACTCAACCAACTGAGCCACCCAGGCACCCACCTAAATTTATTTTTAAAGAAAAGAAACTAATAACCATGTGTTTTAGTAGCAAAATGTAACCATTGTGTCAGTAATATGTAATTGGACACCAAAAATAGAAGTGGTTGAAACAAGACCCAGATTTAATTTTTTCTATCCTTATCTTATGGCTTCCTCCTGGTTTAAAAAAATGTTTTTTAATGTTTATTTAGTTTTGAAAGAGAGAGAAGGAGCATAGGTGGGGAAGGGCAGAGAGCGAGGGAGACACAGAATCCGAAGCAGGCTTCAGGCTCTGAGCTGTCAGCACAGAGCCTGACACGGGGCTCGAATTCACAAACCCTGAGATCATAAAGTGGGACACTCAACTGACTGAGCCACCCAGATGTCCCATGGCTTCCTCCTTAAAGTCCAAGACATCTGTTTGAGCTTCAACCATCAAATCACGTAGCAATGAACAAAGGAGGGGACGCTGCCTTTTCCTAGGGTCACACACCACACTCATGTTTGAATACCTTTGATTGGGACTGAATCATGGGCTACACCTAGCTTCAAGGGTGTCATAAGCACAGTTAAAATTGGGGGGTTCTGCTAATGGAGGACCAGGGGGAGGGGAAGAGGGAAAGAGAGTTGGGGAGAGAGAGGGATGCAAAACTTGAGAGACTATTGAATACTGAAAATGAACTGAGGGTTGAAGGGGAAGGGGCAGGGGGGAAAAGAGGTGGTGGTGATGGAGGAGGGCACTTGTGGGGAAGAGCTCTGGGTATTGTATGGAAACCAATTTGACAATGAATATTTAAAAACAAAACAAAACAAAATAAGAATAAACCCATACTTTAAAAAAATTACAGTTACATTATGCATGCTTCCCATATCACTTCACCTAATTTTATAAGATGTACTCAAAGGTGGATTCAATAAAATCTTAAATTAAAAAAAATTGGGTTCTGTTACAAAAGAAGGGAAGAACAAGTTATATAGCACAACTAGGGTCTCTGTGACAAGCATCTTGTTATAAAATTTTCAGAAGTTCAAAGAGCAGTACTCTTATTAGTTTGTGTTTCTATGGTGAATTTCCAGGTTTGTATTATCCTTATTTGATAATTTTAGCAGTATCAATTCGCTGCTTCTAGCTATGACATAAAGAAAACCAAATAATCTAGTCCCTGCAATACACCTTAGGAGAAAAGTGACAAGAGAGACCATTCCAAGTCCATCTTTTTTTTTTTTTGAGAGAGAGATCGCGAGTTGGAGAAGGGCAGGGAGACAGAGAGGGAGACCCAGAATTGGAAACAGGCTCCAGGCTCTGAGCTGTCAGCACAGAGCCCAATGCAGGGCTCGAACTCATGAGCTGTGAGATCATGACCTGAGCCGAAGTCGGACGCTTAACCGACTGAGCCACCCAGGTGCCCCTCCAGGTCCATCAGATGGTATATTTTCTCCTACCTCAGAACTTTTTCTTCTTAGTCTTCATTTTAGATTTTAAATTAAGAGAATTAATAAGAGGATATATAAAGTAATCAAACTTCCAAAAATTTACCCACAACAAATGACATAGGTACAGAGAGGTGTTCTTGCAAAGATATTAACAGCAATATCTTTCACACAAAAATGCGTGAACAATCTAAATGTCCAACAGTAGGAAATGTGTCAAATAAATTATGGTATAATCACATAACAAGTCTCTAAATATGAATGATATTTATTGACATGAAAAAGAGGTTCACAATATATTGGTGAACACAGATTACAGAACAGCATGTGTGTAAAATTATATAATCAAGAGGGTCAACAAAATGTTCATGATCTTTTTGGATGGTGAAATTTTACCTGTTCAGTTGACTTTTTTTTTTAATTTTTTAAATGTTTATTTATTTTTGAGAGAGAGACAGAGTGCGAGCAAGGGAGGGAGGGCAGAGACACAGAAAGAGAGAGACAGACAGAGACAGAGACAGAGAGAGGAGACACAGAATCTGAAACAGGCTCCAGGCTCTGCTCTGTCAGCACAGAGCCCAATGTGGGGCTCGAACTCACAAACCATGAAATCATGACCTGAGCCGAAGTCGGATGCTAACAACTGAGCCACCCAGGCGCCCCTGTTCGGTTGACTTTTAAATTTTCTTCTTAATACTTTTCTGAATGGTGTGTATTACTACTTTTTTTTTTTTACAATGACTATGGATCATTTATCCAAAAGAACTATAAAACTAGGGTAAAGCAGGGGCGCCTGAGTGGCTTAGTCAGTTAAGCCTCTGACTTCGGCTCAGGTCAGATCTCACATTCATGGGTTTGAGCCCCACGTCAGGCTCTGTGCTGACAGCTAGCTCAGAGCCTGGAGCCTGCTTCCGGTTCTGTGTCTCCTTCTCTCTCTCCCCGTCCCCTTCTCATGCTCTGTCTCTCTCTGTATCAAAAATAAATAAAACATTAAAAAAAATTAAAAAAAAAAACTAGGGTAAAGCAATAGATTTCTGGTTAAATAAGAAAAATCTGTTTATTAATTTGTTTCCAAAATTAATGATTTTTGGTGTGAACAGTGGCTTAATGTTGTTTTACTCTAGGAGGATTTAAAGATCCAGAGCTCTATACTTCTTGGTTAGCACCTGTTAATGCTTTCAGTGCGTGGAAAACCCAGCGAGCATTTCGCAAATATGAGAAGTCAGCGGCATTGGTCAGCAATAGCCAGTTCTTACTAAAACCACTTGATACGATTGTGGGCAAAGCATGGAATATGTTTGCTTCAAAGTAAGTAGAAAATAAATCTACAAAGCTTCCTTTTTATTATTTATTTATGTATTTATTTTGAGAGAGAGAGTATGTGAGCAGAGAAGGGGCGGGAGAGAGAGAGAGAATCCCAAGCGGGCTCCGTGCCCTCAGCACAAATCCTGACGTGGGGCTCCATCTCACAAACTGAAAGATCATGACCTACACCAAAATCAAAAGTCAGATGCTTATCCGACTGAGCCACCCAGGTGCCCAGAAATGTGCAAGCCTTTCTGCTCTGTAGCTTATAATATCTTAAAACACAAAGCAGGATCTGGAATGTCTTAGTCTGTTTGATTTGCTCTAACGAAAATAGCATAGACTGGGTATCTTATAAACAACAGAAAATTATTTCTTACAGTTCTAGAGGCTAGGAAGTCTAAGATTAAATGGTGCTGGCAGGTTTGATATCTATTGAAGGCCTACTTCCTGGTTCATAGGTGGTGTCTTTCCCTGTGTCCTCAAATGGCCAAAGGGGCAAAGACCTTTCAAGGGCCTCTTTTAAAAGGGCACTGATCCCATTCATGAGGGCTCCACCCTCATGACCTATCGCCTCCCAAAGGCCTCAACTCCTAATACCATCATCACCGTGGGGTTAGGATTTTGATGTATGAATTTGGGGGGAATGCAAACATTCAATCTACAACATGGCTAACTTTGAAATTCGGTCATGTTACTTCAGGCATCATTTCCTTTTCTGCACAATGGGTCCAAACTGAGAGGATATGTAGCAAGGATTAAGCCAGATAATCACGTAAAAATACCTACCACATTGCTGTTAAGTCTTGTGGACTAAAGGAGTAGTTTCCAAATGAAATGAAGTTAAAGTGGAAATTTCGTTATAAGGCTGGGACACAATAAAAGTATTCCAAAATAAGATCCTTAGAAGAATGGAAGGGATCCTGATCTTGTTCAGCAAGAAACATTGCAAGTTTAACTCCATTTGCCAATAGGAAATGTCTGCTTGATCCTAAGAAATGAGTTATCAGGTCTCCTGACCTCTACCACAATTACTTATCAAGCAGAATTCCTCATATTAATCGGCAAGGCCTCTACTTTGATTATCCAGGATTCCCGAGGCCCTCCCCGCACTTCCAGCACATGGCTATTCCACAAGCCCCATCCCAAAGGACAGTGAACTCTGTCCTTTTCTGGTAGTGCTCTCTTCCAGCTCCCTTAAACAGCAGCAACCATTCTTACATCGATTAATCCATGTCTGCCCCTGACATTCTTCTTAATATTGCTCCTGCCTCAGAACATTCAGAGGGTTCGGCGTATTACAAGGACCACCTGGCATAACTGCAAATTAAACATTGTCTGAAAAATACTTGGGAGACTTCACTTCACTCCTAGAACTGGATTAATGTGTTTCAAGCCTTAGGTAAAAATTCTCAGGCACTTTGTAGAGTTTATATTGAACCCAGTCATCTCTGTCGGGTGTTGAGTGTGTGCTCGGTTGGATAACCAAATCTGAACATCCTTCTTTCTCCTATATGCTTCTTCTCGTCACGCTCTTGGATATTGAAGAGGCAGGGAGCTTGACATAAACTTTCAAAGTTTCCTAATCTTTGGAATAAACATTGAAGCAAATAGAAAACATTTAAGGGATTCTGCCATCTTCAATTTTCATGAACTGGGACAGTTCTATTTATGGTTTGATTTTAGGAGTTACTCATTTGTCTTGAGTTTTTTTTTAATTTCACATTTTCTGTTTCTTTCACCAGAGCCTACATTCATCAGTACACAAAATTTGGAATTGAAGAAGAGGACTTTTTGGACAGTTTCACGTTGTTAGAACAGGTTGTTGCCAGTTACTGCAATGTCTGATCTCCAGCAAGGGAGAAAAAGTACCTTAGGACATTTTGGGGCTAACCACTTTTCAGTACTTTCTCAGAAAGGTGTTCAGATCCCTACCTGCTAAAGTACCAAAGGCGAATGCTGTTTCCTTTGGCAGCAGGAAGGAAGAAAGCCTTTATACTGGATATGTTAACTAGAATGATAATAAAAGAAAAGAAGGAAAACCTTTTTTTAAGTTTATTTTATTTATTTTTAGAGAGAGTGTGTGTGAGTTGGGGGGAGGTAGGGACAGGGGAGGGGGAGAGAAAGAAAATCCTGCTTTGTCAGCACAGAGCCCATATAGGGCTTGAACTCACAAACTGTGAGATCACGACCTGAGCCAAAACCAAGAGTCAGACCTTAACCAACTGAGTCACCCATGCACTCCTGGAGGAAAACCTTTTAAATGGAGAATAGCATGTTTTCGAGGTGCCTGGCTGGCTCAGTCGGAAAAGCATGCAACTTTTGGTCTGGGGGTCATGAGTCCGAGCCCCGTGCTGGATGTACAGATTACTTGAACAAACAAACTTAAAATTTTTTGTAATAAAAATAAATGTAAAATAGTATGTTTTCAATGAAAACACTTACGTGATATTTTCATTTGTAAGGAAAAAATTGGTGCTTCAATAAATTTGGAAACACTTTGCTGACATGTTGGAACTCTGGAACTATCCAAAAAAGGGGAATATATTTTTCCTTTATAAATTCTTTAAATTAAAAAAAAATTTTTTAAATGTTTATTTATTTTGGAGAGAGAGAGACAGAGCATGAATGGGGGAGAGCAGAGAGACCCAGAATCTGAAGCAGGCTCCAGGCTCCGAGCAGTCAGCACAGAGCCCCATGCAGGGCTCAAACCCATGAATCGTGAGATCATGACCTGAGCCAAAGTCAGATGCTTAGCTGACTGAGCCACTCAGGTGCCCTGGAATATTCTTTTTCTATGTTTTCTTTATTCCAAAAAGGATTCACTAAATATGAGCTAAACTTACACTGCACGATTTTAAGCTTAAGAATTGTAGTAGTGTTGTGTTCACCTCTGAAGTGAATGCTTTTAACCACAAGAGGGAGCTATTGTCAAATGTTAGAGTATGAACATATTCTATTAACAGGGTAAGATTTTCCGTGTTAAGCAGCTATTTAAAAATAAATATCAGATTTTGTCAATAAATGTATATCATGCTTTCGTACAAAAGTAAGTAAACGTTTGTTTTTATTAAATTTTCTAGCCATCAGAAAACTGGGTCAGTTTTTCTTTTAAATCTTGAAATGCAAGAACAGAAACTGATTTTATTCAACAACTAGTGTTTTCAGATTACTTACAGGTAATTATCTGATTTGTACGATAATGCTTTTTAGTAAAATGTGTAAGAACTTCACCAAATTTTATGAAGTTGAGAAAATTATCAGCAAGGAGATACTGTCCTGTTCTTGATGAAATTGACACAAACGTGGATTTCACTAAGTAGAACAAAACACACTTGGAAATTGGCAACTGAGTTTGAGGATAATTGTGTTTTTCAATAAAACACATATCATGCAATGTATTAACACATGTAAAATGGGAAATAAATAAGAACATTTGCCCTTTCTGCCAAATCTACCAGTGGTGATTTATTTTTATATGGAAAAATGACAGTTCACAGCTTCACTGTTTTTTTCCTTTTCTTTCCATATGGAAATGATTACCTTTTTGCTGTTTTTCTTATCAACTGTTGCTATGATTTAAAATACTGAGCCATATCTTATTTCTAAGGAATGTAAAAAGTGGTCTGTTCAGCTGCTAAAAGGCACACCCCTGTGCTGCATTTTGTTAACCCAAGTGTACTTGAGAAATAATCAGGTAATATTTTTTACAAAATAAAGTTACAACTAATTGTTTTCCATTGAAGACATCCAGAGACAAACAATTTCCCTAGGTGAACCAGCATGAATGAAGATCTGTAACCTCACCAGGGGTTAAGCTGGTTCTGAGGAACATTGCTAAAAGAGAAGCTTAAAGAAAGTATAAGTCATTTTATATTTGAGAAAGGGATTCATGTCCATTGGTAACAAGTGTATTTCTAATTTGGCATCTCATGGAATCAACGGCAGGTAAATATTAGAAGAAAGCCCCAATTTGACACAGCTCTGGGTCCATTCACTTCTATGAAGAGAGCCTTTCTTATGACCCACATCTGCATGATGTGATGTGTGTAGAGACCTAAATATTTGCAGACTTGTTTTAAACATTTACATGGAAAATATGTTTTTGTCTGTGTAGGGTAACAAAAGTTTTGCTATCAGAGTTGTGATTTAACTTAAAAATTAAAACAAAGAAACTGATCACTGGAAATGTACTTTGTGTAGAGAAAACAGCCAATCAGCCAGGACAACAGCAGAATCCTAACTTCCTGGGCATAGAGATCCAGAGCTTCGAACTTGTAACATCTTAGATTACTGGGTAACTGGAGTGCTATGTTCTCACTCACATTATTCCACAGGGCCAGGAGGCACCCCCTGTAGGCAGTAAGTACAGTGTAAATTCAAATGGCTGTTCATTTTCAAGCCTTTTCACTCTCCTTCATTTGTGCTCTTGTCAAGAGCTCTTTAAGCTACTGAACCTGTTTCTGCCCATTCATTCCCTCTTGATTCTAACTTAGCCCCACCAACACTGATCAATCTGCAACATCTTCTCCTTTATTTAGCCTGTCACTTTGAACTTAGCAAATGTATCACAACTCACTGTTGTGGACTGGACAGGGTCAATCTATTGGCCAGGTGTTCTATTGGACGGGTGTCTATTCTAGACATCTCCATTCATTCATTCATTCATTCAGCCAATATCTATTCAGTTCCAGGCATTGAACTAGATGTTAATGGTGTAGGAGTCAATACCACATAGTTTACAATGTAGCTAAGTTTCTTTGAACGTCTTAATGCTACAATTCTAGCTTCCTAAATATTGCTTTTTATCTTCTGCATATCCATGTCTTAATGCTACAATCCTAGGGGCACTTGGGTGGCTTAGTCGGTTAAGCAGCCGGCTTCAGCTCAGGTCATGTTCTCACAGTTCATGGGCTTGAGCCCTGCATCAGGCTCTGTGCTGATAGCTAGCTAAGAGCCTGGAGCCTGATTTGGATTCTGTGTCTCCCTCTTTCTCTGACCCTCCCCTGCTTGCACTGTCTCTCTCTATCTGTCTCTCAAAAATAAATTTAAAAAAAAAATTTTAAAAATGTTTTAAATGCTACAATCCTACCTTCCTAATTATTGCTTTTTATCTTCCACATGTCCATGTTCCCTATTTTTACAGGAAAGACGTAGTACAGGGCTAAGAGCTCTAGTCTAGGCTTTAAATTTGCCTGAAATGCCTCCTCACTGGCTCTGTGGACTCTTCTGCAGCATGCATACCGATGATTCTTCTCCTGACCACCATGTTTATCACACTTGAATTCCTGTCCAAAATTTTGTTTTAAAACATGTTCCATATGTTCCTATCATAGTGTTCTCTCCCCATGAGCCCAAGGTTTGGCAGTCAACCCTTTCTTGTTCTTCAACCTACATACCAAATATGGTTTTACTCACTAGCTTGTCATTGTTGGCAAATAACCAGTTATTTAGAAGATATTTGGGGGCACCTGGGTGGCTCAGTCAGTTAAGCATCTGACTGGATCAGGTCATGATCTCAGGGTTGGTGGGTTCGAGCCCTGCATCAGGCTCTGTGCCAACAGCTCAGAGCCTGGAGCCTGCTTCAGATTCTGTGTCTCCCTCTTTCTCTCTCTGCCCCTCCCCCGTCACGCTCTGTCTCTTAAAAATAAATAAACATAAAAATAAAAAAAAAAGATGTTTGTTCATCTGTATCAATCATGTTGTTTCCTATGGTTTTTAGGGATGTGAGCTAAAAATCTGACTTTACATATTTAACTAACAACCTACTCCTATACTCTGAAATGTCTCAGATGATGCAATGTCAGCCTTATTAATAAATGGAATCCTATTTCCAAAAGACAGAATGCTTGCACACGAAGTTAATATAAACATTGTAATTATTAAGTTTTGGGGGAACACAGAGTGGGGTCAGTGCTTTAGAAGATATGTCATTAAAAGAAGAGCAAAAAGATAGAAAAGCCTCATCATTTAGATTCCAAGGAGCCAGGGACACAGGAAGAGATGAAAAGGAAGGTTGATGATGTGCCCCTGACCAAAGAATTGCTTACAAGCATTTTAAGAAAAAGACTTGATGGTTTTTGAAATATGGACTTCACCTAAAGATGGAAAGTCTAATAGCTTAAAAGAAACAGTGAGCGCATGGCACCTGGGTAGCTCAGCTGGTTGAGCATCTGTCTCTTGATTTCAGCTCATGTCTTAATTTCATGGTTCATGAGATCAGGCCCCACATCAGGCTCTGCCGACAGTGCAGAGCCTGCTTGGGATTCTCTCTCCCTCTCTTTCTGCCCCTCCCCTCCTTGTGATCTGTCTCTCTTTCAGAATAAGTAAATAAATTTTAAGATGAATACTTTTATGGCTTGTCTATTTACATGATGAGTACACAAAAATTCCATGATTTTATACCTGATTGATGATGGGCATTACAGAGGGCACTTGTTGGGATAAGCACTGGGTGCTTTACATAAGTGATGAATCACTAAATTCTATTCCTGAAACCAATACTGCACTATATGTTAACTAATGTGAATTAAAAAAAAAAAATTCTATACCTGTGCTATCCAGTAAGGTAACCATTAGCCACATGGCTAGTGCTGTATGTGAAAAATACACATTGGATTTTGAAGATGATATGAATAAAAAATTGTAAAACATTAATATTTAAAACTTTTTTTAACATTTATTTTTTGAGAGACAGAGAGGACAAGCAGGGGAGGGTCAGAGAGAGAGGGAGACACAGAATCTGAAGCGGGCTCCAGGCTCTGAGCTGTCAGCACAGAGCCCGACGTGGGGCTCAATCTCACGAACTGCGAGATCATGACCTGAGCCGAAGTCGGATGCTCAACCGACTGAGCCATCCAGGCGTCCCAGACATTAATATTTTAAATTAATAGTTGAAATGATACTTTGAACATATTGGGTTAAATTACTCAAATTGGTATACTTGTTTCTTTTCACAGTTTATTGATATTTCTTAAAAATATTTGGAGAGAGAGCACATGTGTGTGCACACGTAGGGGAGAGGCAGAGAGAGGGAGAGAGATTGAAGCAGACTCTGTCCTGTTAGCACAAAGCCCAACTCGGGGCTCAGTTGCATAAACCCAAGCTGAAATGGGCCACCCAGGCACCCGCCTTTTTACATTTTAAAATGTAGCTACTAAAATTTTAATTTAATATTTATTTATTGCTACTAAAATTTTAAATTAGATACATGGCTTGAACTGTATTTCTATTGGACAGGGCTGCTCTAGACATCTCAGGAGCAAAGTCCTGGGAACTATGGAAAAGGGAGTTGAACAAAGCTTGTCCTTATTAGGTGAGAGGTCATGGGAACATGATAGTAAGAAACGTGACTTAAGCCAAAACATGGGAGTTTCCTTTCTGGAGGAAAAAAAAAAAAGGCCTTTGCTTCAGCTCGGCTCATGTGAACAGCATGAGCAAGGCAGGATGTGAACTTAATTCAACAAACATCCATGGACCACCTGCAAGGAAAGCCAGTGCTGGGATAGACAGATTTTAAAAAGAATGCGTTAAACCTGGCCTCTGTCCTTAAGGAGTTCACCATTTGGTTTATTCTTTGCTTCAAAGCATATGCCTGGCTCATGGTAGAAATTCCATGTTTACTGAACAAATTAATATAAATGTCTACAAAACTACGGAAAAGATGTAAAGCTGCAAAACTAGAGGCACACAGTGAAGCCCATTAAAGCATACTTATTATCAACAGATCTCATAACCGATAAAACGGAGGACTTGGAAATACAATTAAAAATGTTTTGTCTTGGGGGCACCTGGGTGGCTCAGTTGGCTAAGTGTCCAACTCTAGGTTTCAGCTCAGGTCATGATCTCATGGTTCATAAGTTCAAGCCCCGCCACCAAGCTCTGCGTTGACAGCACAGAGCCTGCTTGGGATTCTCTCCCTCTCCTGTGTGTGTGTGTGCTCCCTCTCTCTCAAAATAAATAAACTTAGGGGCGCCTGGGTGGCTCCGTTGGTTAAGCATCTGACTTTGGCTCAGGGCATGATCTTGCAGCCCATGAGTTGGAGCCCCGTGTCAGGCTCTGTGCTGATGGCTCAGGGCCTGCTTCAGGTTCTGTGTCTCCCTCTCTCTCTCTGCCACTCCCGTGCTCATGCGTTCTCTGTCTCAAAGAGAAAAATAAATATTAAAAAAATTAAAAAATAAACTTTAAAAATGTATTTTGTTTCTGAGCCATCTTATATAGTTAAGGAACCATTTAAGACAATATAAACTCAATGTATTGAGAATGAAGAGACTTTGTAGGTGCTTGCCCAAAATCTAAACTAGTCCTGGAAATCCAAGCCTTCCGAAGTGTGGCCATGCCCGCTCTTCCCTTTATATATGCCGCGGTAGCCAAGACGAACAGAAATGACTGTTAAATGTTATGAAAAACACATGATTTGTCTATATGGTTGTGCTTCATTTTGTTGAGGAAGGACAGGGAAGGAGCAGTCTATCACTGACTTGAAGATGCAGATGAGAGGCATGAATGACCCAGTGATCCTGGCACCTCCTGCTTTGCCCCCACTCCCAGGCCCCCAAACCCAAGAAGAATGGCAAACTCGGAGCATTTTCAGCAGGCCTGAAAGATACACACTAAATTTCATAGTAATTTCTTAGGGGGAGTACCTTTCTCAGAAGTTTTCCCTTTTATATATGCATTTCTTTTTGCTTGGTTTTTGTTTTTTTAAGTCATCTCTTCACCCAATGTGGGGCTCAAACTCATGACCCTGAGATCAAGAATCACATGCTCTTCCAACTGAGCCAGTCAGGCATCCTGCATATTTTTATTTTAAACAAAGCTTTAAAAATCCAATGTAAGGGGCACCTGCATGGCTCAGTCAGGTAAGCGTCCTACTCTTATTTTGGCTCAGGTCAGTATCTCATGGTACATGAGATGTGGTACGTGAGTTCAGCTCTGTGCTGACAGTATGGAGCCTGCTTGGGATTCTCTCTCTTTCTCTCTCAAAATAAATAAACTTAAAAAAATCCAATGTAAGATAAAATAACTCAAATAATTTTTATTTTTTTAAATAGTTTATTTAGTTTTGAGACAGAGAGACAGAGCACGAGTTGGGGAGGGGCGGAGAGAGAGGGAGACACAGAATCTGAAGCAGGCTCCAGGCTCTGAGCTGTCAGTACAGAACCTGATGCGAGGCTCGAACCCACAAACCGTGAGATCATGACCTGGGCTGAAGCTGGATGCTTAACTGACTGAGCCACCCAGGTGCCCCTCAAATGATTTTTTAAAGGAGACAGTTTGGGGCGCCTGGGTGGCTCAGTCGGTTAAGCCTCTGGCTTCAGCTCAGGTCAGATCTCACGTTCGTGGGTTCAAGCCCCGCATCAGGCTCTGTGTTGACCACTAGCTCAGAGCCTGGAGCCTGCTTCCGGTTCTGTGTCTCCTTCTCTCTCTGACCCTCCCCCTCTCATGCTCTGTCTCTCTCTGTATCAAAAATAAATTTAAAAAAATATTTAAAAAATTAAAAAAAAATAAAAGGAGACAGTTTGAAGAATGAAAGAATTAGTCAAATGAATCAGAAGGCAGCAAGGAGGGGAGGGGTGGAAGTAGTAAGCAGCATCGCTGTTCTGTGAATGATCACATAAATAGGCATAGGAATTACAGGATGTTCCGTGTACACCCCGGGAACAAACAGGAAGAAGGGGAAATTAAAGACTACCTTTAGTGTCCACTATCTCAACATGCTCTCAACATAAACACTGCCTATCCCAAGGAAGACTATCACACACTCACATAGTCTGACAGCAGCCTAAAAAGTTTACTAAAAGGTAGGACAGATTTTGAGTATGAAAGCACTTTAAAATTTTTTTTTTAATGTTTTATTTATTTTTGAGGAAGAGAGACAGCATGAGCAGGGGAAAGTCAGAGAGAGAGGGAGACACAGAATCTGAAGTAAGGCTCCAGGCTCTGAGCTTTCAGCACAGAGTCTGACGTGGGGCTCGAACCCATGAACTGTGAGATCATGACCTGAGCTGAAGCTGGACCCCCAACCAACTGAGCCACCCAGGTGCCCTGAAAGCACTTAAAAAAAAAGATTTATTTTTAGGTAATCTCTACACCCAATATGGGGCTCAGACTCACAACTCTGAGTTCAAGAGTCACATGCTCCACTGACTGAGCCAGTCAGGCGCTCCTGCAAGGAAGAACTTTTGACTTCCTCCGTGCAGAGACCAGGGATGTCTTTTATGCTCCAAGAGAGTCTTTATGTTTGAAGAGGAAATAGAGAGCATCTGAAAATCTCTTTGATCTCTACATTTTTCTAAAAAGCACTATTTTCAGCTCCCTTTTTTCTTCTGAAATTGTGCAAAGCACTCCCACACACATACTTTTACGAGACAGGCATCTCTTTATGTCGGGTTCCATCAGAAAGCCAGGCACAGTGACACCCCAGTTCTCCCAGGTTTCGACAACTGTGCACCTACCTGAGAACGAAATACCAAAACTTTGTACCTCTCTTCTCCACCAAAGGATTCTTACACAAGTAAATCTCTCCTTCTGAACTCCGCTGTTCCTGGTGAGTGGCAGAATTGTGGTCGTATGTCATTTATTCTGAAGTCCTAGCCAGCCAACTTCAATAAGCATAACTCATTTATTGAAACATGTAAACAACCCCAGCACCAAAGCAGCCAAATGGAAAGCTGCCTTGACCACATGCTCTAGAAGGTGTAATAAAGCCGTGCTTCTGCCTTTCGGCTTGGCAAAGGCAGTTGGGAGGATGCCCTTCTATTTACTTGGGAAAACTTATGACTTCTGGGTTCTAGGCGGCTGCCACGGCTGTCTAGGCTAGCACGACTGGAATCTTGGATTCCAGGACAAATACACAGGAAATCACATTGCCAAACTTTTCTCCTTATAAAGACAATCTATCCAGGAATTACCATCCTCCCAGTTCTCATGGGGAGGAGTCATTCATTAAGCAAGCAGGATAGGACTGGGGTGAGGAATTGTAAAGCAGTTTCCTGTGGCCCCAAGGTCTCGTCACAGTGCCATCTTTAGAAGAACAGTGCACGTAACAAGTTAAGACTTAGAGGATCACTTGTGGAAAAGTACAAAGGACGTATTGCTCCAGAGAATTCTCTGGAAGAATCTAGTTTATTCTCTGACAGAAGTCATAGAGTGGTCTAATGGAGGGCCCATTCACACATTTAGGAGTTAGGAAACCTGTGAGAGCCATGGTAGGAGCCAGTATCCCGCTGGGCGCTATGTCCAGAACAGGACACGGTTCTCCGTTCCTGCTCCTCCTCCTGCATCCCTGGCCTAGTGCGGGATCAGCACTGCTGTCTTCTCGGGTTCCTTCTTGACCGTTACTCGAACTGGCCGAGGACCCCGGCGCCTCGTCTGAGGGAGCCTGTCCGGCCTCGGATCTCCGCCGCGACTCCTCCCGGGCCGCGGCCACACCCGCTCGGCGCGCCGGGGAGCCTGGCCCGTGCTGGCCCCGGGCAAACGCCGGAGGGCCCGCCAGTGCCTGCCCTCACGGGGCGAACGCCCTGGGTGAAGGGAACCAGCAAAACCGAGAAAACAGACGAACTCCTCTGTGAGTTATGTATATGCTTTAAAGGATACCACGCGGGGCTACGGCGAAGAGTAACAGGTTGGCGGACTGGCGTTGGTGGCCCGACGGTCTTGTTTCCTCTCCTCACCCGCCGCCGCGCTCCCTGCCGCGCGGGCTTCCCGCCGTCTCCGGGGCGTCCGAGCACCGGCCCTCCCCCACCCCCACCCCAGCTGGCGACTCGGACGCCGCATCCTTATGAGACCTTTTCGGGGAGCCTTCTTGGTCAGCTGTTCCCGTCCCCTTCTCGGTTCTTTCCTGCATGGTCCTTCCTTCGCTGTTCACCTCGCCTGACGCCGTAGTTATCTGTGTGTGAGCACAACACCCCCAGGAAGACTGTAAGCGCCCGGAGGGCGAAGATTACTATCGTCAGTGTTGTCTCGTACCCACAGCACCTTAACCCAGTGGAGATTTAGAAAGCGAATTCGGGACACCTGGGTGTCTCAGTTGGTTAAGCGTCCGACTCTTCATTTTGGCTCAGGTCACGATCTCACAGTTTGTGGGCCCCACTTCTGGCGTCTGTGAGGACAGCAACGAGCCTGCTTGGGATCCTCTCTCTCTCTCTCTCTCTCAGAATAACATACCCTCCTCTCTCAGAATAAACATTAAAAATTACAAAGATATAAAAAGAAATTATCACTTTAAAAAAGTGAATTCAAAAAATGTGCCCCCCCCCCCCCCCCCCCCCCCCAAATCTGGCTAATGCCACCTTTGGCTCTAACTATGTCCTAGGGTTGTTATGAAGATCAAATAAAATTTAAGGTGTGAAAGTGCTTTGAAAGCACAAATAGAAATTGCTTTGTAATCGTAATTTTAGCAAACTCCACTCTGGGAAGCTGCCCCCCAGGACAGCTAGCAATGGGGCCTCGCTTCCACCCTGTGAGAAAGGGAAGCACAGAGGCTGCTCATTGACTTAAACAGCAAAACTTTAAAGGCCATGGGCTTGGTTTTCTGTTGTCTCTTTCTTCATCACCTACTTGTGATCGCAAGATGAAATAAGTATGTAGGTAACAAGCCTGGTCTTTTGAACCGGCCTTTTCTGTAGAACTGAATGTGTAAGAGCAGAATGCCTAGGTTTGAATTCTTTCTCTGCTTCCTTTCTTCCCATCGCTAACTACTAACCTTCTCTTCCTTAATTTTCTCTTGAGGTTGTCAAGGATTTTAATACTCAACAGTACAAACCAACACTGAAAACAGTAGCTGGTTATAAAGTAATCAAATGATCATTATCATAGTTACAGTAAGTAATCCACTGCACTTCCCAGAAAAGGGCACACGGGGGAGGTGGTTCCTTGAGCTAATCCTGATTGCTGGTATTATGGGGTTGTGCACAAAAATATACCACAGAAGGGACACGGGAGTGGGAAAGGACTGAGACAATGGGCAGAGTGGAGCAGAGGTGTCTGAAGAGCCTCAAAAGGGTGGCCTCCGTGAGGTCAGGCAGAGAAAGCTCGGTGCGGTGAGAGGGCTAGGCTTGTCACTCAAGTGAAAGGGCCTCCCAAGAGGCTGGGAGGTGCACTAAAAACTGAAAAGCAGAGAAAGGCCTCCTCTCATTTTCAGCTTTCACTTTTTTGTTTTTTAAACTAGTGAAAAGAGGTTGAGAACAATATGGCTCTTGGATGACTGGCGCGCCAGGCTTCACCACTGCAGAGGAGTGAACCTGAGCTGCTGTTTCCAACACAACATGGTGGCCAAAGGAAGATAAGAGTAATCTCGATAGCCCTTCCCACCTTCAGGGAAGGGCAGAAATATCTGTGTACGAATCTCAAACTGCTTCACTCCACGGAAACTTTTTTTTCCCCATCGGAAACAGGCTGGGACACGATTAAGCAATACTGTCGGGTTGGGTCAAAGCGTCTGAAGGAAAAAGCTGCTCATGCTCTATCCCCCTAAAGGGGATACATGGCAACAAAAGGGAAATGACACATTTGAGACCAGGAGGGGGAGGAGAGAAAAGGCCTTCTTCCATGAATGAGGTCTTTCCTGAGGGCTTTAGGTAGAAGGCCATCAAATCAAGTTGTAGATACCCCTGGAAACTCTCAAAAGAAAGCAGTGACTGTCAGTTTAGAAGGCTTGGGGTCCCTCTTAGTCAAAGATGCCCAGAATAAGCCAGAGCCTTCCCCTCAAGAATTCAGGAACGTGGTTTCCAATGCAAATAAAGACTACATTGTAGACATACTGCTGGAGCGTGTCCAAATCCTCCTTCTGTCCTTTGAGTCATTTGGAAATAGTTAACAAACGGGTTGAACACCTGGGCTGATTACCCCTGAAGGGGATTTCCAGACTCCAGCCAGTAAAATCATCCCCTCCCCTCCTAAAGCAACTCCGTTCCACTCTCTCTAAAGCTTCCAACCTTTCTCCGATTCCAGGCTTCCTAGGTTAGAGCGGCAAGGGCTGCTGACATAAAGAAACAAGGAGCCAAGCAACTTTGTGCTTTTTAAAAAAGTTTACTTTAAATTAAAAGGAACAGATGTCCAATGTTTCAAAAAGCCACACATTTGTGGATTTGGCTGACAAACCGCCTAAGCTGCATTTCATTTCTGTTCCCAGAGAGCCAGCCAGCCCCTTACAACTGACTCACACTGGGCCACGGTTTGGGCCAGTCTCCCAACTACAGAATTAGAATCCCAGATCTCAAATGAATCCCGGGTGTTTGGGTGGAGAGCGAGGGCCATCTAAAATAAATTTTTTTCTTTTAATTTAGTAGTATCAACACCCACACAGCAAACTGCAAGGCTAGTAGGTCAAAGAGAATGAGCAAACAGCTGGCACCTGCCTGCCCCGGCACCACACGATCCTAAAGGCGATGAGTAAGCAGCCGTCCACAACAGGTTTTTATTATAATCTCTTTTATGAGTACTGGCTGAATATGCAAATACATGTAGGTTATTTGCTGCAGTTCAAGGCCTCACCCCCAAGGCAAACGCATTACCTCAGGTGAACTCCTGGCCTCGTTGGGAAAGGCAGGGACCTAAGCCTCAACTACCACACAAATGACTCAATTGCTTTTAGAATGTTCAAGTACTTTATGTGCTTTCTTTTCTTGCTGTCTTTGAGAATGAAGGAACAAACACTTCAGATGCAAGTGTTTTGCTTGGTGTTTCATTTACCCCGTTATTTTATGAATACCCGAGAAGCTTTGATCAGTGGCAGTTAAAAATGGAGTGCTACCTGGCTTTCAAATATGGCCACCGAACTCCTGCTTAGGGGCACCTGGCTGGCTCAGTCCGTACAGCACGTGGCTCTTGATCTCGGGGTTGTGAGTTTGAGCACCACATTGGGTGTGGAGCCTACTTAAAAGAAATAATAAATTCCTGCTTGGGTTGTTTTAACTTTTTGTGAGCACATTAATAACTACGAATAAAACAAACCAATATTCTTTTGATTTCTAACAAAAATGAGACTTTTAGGTCTATTGGGGAAGGTCCCACGTGCAAGCTTTTTAAACTGTTCTCACTATACCCAGCATACCTCACTGGATATTCTAAATGGAGCATTTCTAACAAGGCATTAAAAGCACATATTCCTTTTTTCTCTGCCTTTTAGACATCTTTTAGTATTTTAATTTTTAATGTTTATTTTTGAGAGAGAGAGAGAGAGAGAGAGAAAGAAAGCACAAGAGGGGCAGAGAGAGAGGGAGACACAGAATCTGAAGCAGACCCCAGGCTCCGCACTGTCAGCACAGAGCCCGATGCAGGGCTTAAACTCGTGAACTGTAAGATCATGGCCTGAGCTGAAGTCAGAAACTTAACCAACTGAGCCAATCCAGGCACCCTTTGGTATACATATGTTTCTTTAATGTTTGCTTACTCTTGAGAGAGAGCGCGCGCATGCGCGAGTGAGCAGAGTGTGAGTGGGCAAGGGGCAGAGAGAGGGAGATGCAGAATCCGAAGCAGGCTCCAAGTTCCGGGCTGTCAGCACAGAGTCAGAGAAGGGCCTCAAACTCATGAACCCCGAGATCACTACGGGAGCCAAAGTCAGGTGCTCAACCGAGTCACCCAGGCGTATTTTTTTTTTTAACGTTACTTATGTTTGAGAGAAAGAGAGAATCACTGTGAGCGCTGTCAGCACGGAGCCTGTGCTCACAAACTGTGAGATCATGACCTGAGCTGAAACCGAGTCGGAGGCTTAATTAACCGGGCCACCCAGGCGCCCCTTTAGTATTTTAAAATAAAAAATAAACTAGGAAATGTCAACATTTTAAGGAGGTAAGGCTAGAAAAGTATTTTCAATTATTTTATAGTAAATGTTGTGTATCTGCTTTGTACTTCAAGTTGCCTCACTGGGGCTTTAGTTTTAGGTTTAACAAGATTTTGGTTTTATCAAGTCAATTGGTTCCTTAATTTCTGCCTTTCTCTTTATTAATTTATATTTGGGTTTAACTTCCTTAGACAGAACGTTATCTACACCCAAACAAGGGCATACCTATGGGGGGCATTTAAAACGTGAATATCGGGGTATGTGGCTCGCTCAGTCTTACAGCATGCAACATTCGATCTTGGGGTTGTGAGTTCAAGCCCCACGTTGGGTGTAGAGCCTACTAAATAAAAAAGCATTTTTCTGGAGTAAATTAAGTGTAAAATTCTTGCGTGTGTATCAAATGAGGGCTTTAATGAATTAAAAGCAGAACACGCCAACATTTATGGTAGTACTTACCATTTTATCCAATTTAATCATTACAACAACCTGCCTATTTCTATTTCTATAGATGAAACCTAGGCTCGGAGTGAAGACTTTCTCAGTCACACAGCAGAGGCAGGGAGGCGAGTGGGTTTCAAAATCTGTGGAAGGCCGTTCGACTGTAAAAGGCTGGGAACTCCTCTGAGCTCCTTCTATGTGTTCACCCCAAGGCACGAGAGGACAATCGGTCATTCTAATTAGCTTAGTGCATTAACTGTCATCAGAACCACTGCCGAGTTGTGCAGGTGGAGGGCGGCCTCCCGGTGTCCTACTAGGGCGAGGGCGGCACAGAGCGCGGGGACACACAGGCCGCGCTCCTCACGCGGGAGCGCTCGCTATTGAGTGAGTGTGTTTCAGGGACTGCACTCCAGCCGTTAGACAATGAGGAGCGTGGCCATCATGCAGATGGAAGTAAAAACCTCCCTTTCTCGCATCCCACATTACACTGCTTTCAAGGAGGCGTTCCTCAGTCTGTGACTGTATAAACTGAGGCTGTACTGCGTTATATTGTATCGTGCTGCTTGACAGTCAGGGAGTCAAGACATGATAAAGAACCACAGAAATTTAAGGCACAAAATGACACTTAACACGAATTAGGTGGAATTAGAATTCCCAGGCACCCCCCCCACCTCCGCCTTTTTTATTTGCAGTAATATCAAACCATCCACTTACAAATTTCCTGGTCTCCCACCACCCAGAATCAATGAGGTTTCTTTTTGGGATCATGGGGTTGTTTGTGTCCATTTTGGTGGATTCAAGAAAGGGACAAACGGCCCACTGGGACAGAGGGGTAGTGTTCTGCTCTAGCCGGAGCCCAGCAGGACCATATGAGCGTGCCACACCTGACACTTCGTGGAGGACAGGGGGACAGATGTTCATTTGTTTTCAAAGCAAATTCATTGGAAAGAGTGAACAAACCATCATCATAAGTCAAATGTATTACTTAGCTCCTCAGTCTAAGAAATGTTTCTTTTTTCCTAAACACTGTACCCTCAAATAAGTTTACCAATAACCGAAAGAGTTAGTATATTTAGTGCAATTCATATTGGATTTCCTCTTTCCTTTCATGAAACACCAAATAAAATACAGGTGAAAGAGATGAAACACAACTGGAAGCCACTTAGAAATGTATGCCAACCCTAAAGAATCTAAAAAATTATGGTGATTAATGTGAATCTATTTAACATAAAACATCTGGGTACTGCTTTTCAAATAAAGGAACAGTCATGACCAGAAGGTCCCTGGGCAGAAAAAAACAAGAATGTTAAGAATAATAACCTTTTCAAAACCCACAAGGCAGGTTGTTTGTCCTTTCTTTATTTAGCTGTGGTCATGGAGACCATCCCAATTTTCCATAAAATCTTGATACTGCTGCAATATCATGGCATAAAAGATTCAAAGTGCCACCAGACATAAGGACCAGAGTTTGGTTTTTTTTTTTTTTTATTTCTTTTATCATAAGCCATGAAGCTAGGTAATGTTTAAATGGGAATTTTTGATATGGATGGTCAGATGAGAGATACCAGAATGTCAGACAGCCCATCGACTGCTGTTGCCATGAGATTCAACAGTCAACATCAGTCTGATAAGCTACCCGACAAGGTGGTACAGCCATGGAGATGTCCCGACGGGAGGCAAACTAAGCAGACATTCAGGCAGGATTTGATAAAACAATCAGGCATTTCTGGCCCGTTGCAATTTAAACCCAATTCTACTCTTAACACAATGGCAGAAACGATTTTCCTAAAGAAAAAAAGCGAGATTGTTTATTTTCCTCCCAAGCAAAACATAATGACAAAGTTCACAACTGGAAACATCCCAAAAGAAAAATCACAAAAGAACATAACACTTACTGAAGAAAGGAAAGAAAATTAGATTACATTCTAAAAGTAAATTTCTGTCAAAACCAGACTACATGCTGAGGTAAAATTAACACAGATAGGAGAAAGTGTAGTTTTTTTGAAAAAATGAGTTATTTCTCTCTCCAGTGCCCTTGAATTTGTATACTTTCATTTCTGTTTTCACAAACCCCTCGCTAGGCCAATCCCTTGGGTGCCATGTCAGTGCCCAGTTCCAGGTGAACAAGAAAGTGCCTCGGCGGTGGCTCTTACGTGCAAATAAACGAAGGCTGGATGTGGGTGGACTGGGCAAAGCCGACCATCAGCTGGTGGTAGCTAAAGGGAAGCAAAAAGTCAAAACGCTCAAGAAAACGGACACAACGTTGGAATGATCAAAGATGTCTTTATAAAGTTTGTTCATGACTTCATTCTAAATATACAGAATAAAAAATGGTGTCAGTTCATTCGTGAGACACCAACCAGAATTTTCTTATACTGTCTCAAAATTTAAAGATCAGTTTCCCAAGAGGGTGTGCAATGTGTCATAAAATGGCCTTTTTTTTTAAGGTAGGAGAGGAAGGATTGGGCAGGACGGCATATTAAATTTTACCGTGATAGACACACAAGACCGTTATCCAATCTAGTATAATTTATACACATTTTAATGACTTAGAAAAACAAAGGAGTCATTTCTGACAAGCCTAAAAGGCCTGACATATTCAACATACTTAGGAGCTAGTTTTTGGTGTCTGGAATTCCTTAATAGTACCACGTGGGCCTTTTGAAAGTAACAAAGGCCGGTTTCTGATAAGTTTGCTGCTGAACATCACATTCCACCCGAATAAAACACAAGCTGAATTGAGTTGAGGGTGGACACCTTACCTTAACACACAAAGGAGAAGTGTGTCAGTGCAACATACGGACTAAACTGTTTTCAGAAAAGAGAAAAAAAATGTGTTTTTTTAAAATTGATATACGTTGGAAAAGGGAATTTTCCTTCCTGGTTTGGAGTCCTCCCAATTTAAGGCAGAACTCATCCATTCTAATTTCTGCCATTAGAACTTTTCTCTGCTTATTTAGTTTTCTCCTCTGAGTTCAACCGCTGCTGGATTCGTTTGGCATAACTTTGTGCCATGGAGTTAATGATGGACAGGATGAAGTAACACACCATTACAACAACCAACTTCTCAAACATCCAGGACAACCAGTTTTCTCCCTGTAAGAATAAATGGAGAATAATCCACGAGAAATGCTTCATTAGTTCAGTAGTAAAAAGGGGGTCATTTACAATATTCGAGAAACATGATGAGAACTTGGGGCTTACAAGCTATAAAGCCTAAACAATGAAAATGAGAAGACCTGAGTCTCCACACACCCTGGAGTCTGTGTTCAGGCCTTTGACATCCAGTTATTAGGACTTCACTTTGTTAGACGTAAAGTCGATGTTGATTCACATAGCTTAGAGTGGGGCAGTGTGGGGTCGCCGTTTTTACTACAAGGTAAGATTTTTGATTCAGTTCTGCTCTCGGAAGTTGCCATGTAGATACTTGCGGAGAGCAGAGTCCAGATAGTCACATGTCGTCCCAGCAGTGGGAGCCGCTCTTAAACCAGGTCCTCCGGGCGCCTGGGTGGCTCCGTCGGATAAACATCCGACTTCAGCTCGGGTCAAGATCTCATGGTTCGTGGGTTCGAGCCCCCGCATGGGGCTCTGTGCTGACAGCTCGGAGCTTGGAGCCTGCTTCAGATTCTGTGTCTCCCCCCCCTCTCTGCCCCTCCCCTGGTCCACTGTCTCTCTCTGTCTCTTAAAATTTAACAAAATGTTATACAATAAAAAAAAAGAATACGTCCTCCATTTCTGAAGTCATGTTTGGTCAACTGAGGGCAGCAAAGGGCCACAGAGAGTGTAAGGCCGTCAGAAAAAAAATCCAACAACTATGCTTCCTTCAAGTTTCCCATTTCAGGTTACTGCTTACATTTTCTTCTAGTCATTTCCCTTTGCCACAGAACTGTTTACAGAAAAGGCAGGCTTAGTTTAAGTTAAAGTTTTTAAGTTCAGCTCTGTGAAGAGCCTTGGTTTATTAAAAAAAGAAGAAAAAGATTATTTTCCCACCTCTGCGAAGAAACAAATAAGGCAAAAATGAAGGGAGAGTCAAGTACCCTCAGCCACATACCTAGTTATGTTATGAAATGCTACTTTTTAATCTACTAGGGAAGGAGACTTGCTAACAAATAATTTAAGATCAAGGCAGCAACTCATTCTATATAACAGATCCATCATTTTTCAATAGCCCTCCCTTTGTTTTTTGGGAGAAGGTTGATACAAATGGAAACTATATTTCTGGTTTAGACAAAGCTAGTTTCTCCGGAGAGAGTAAATAGAGCCTCCACTTAAGTTACGGAAGCCTGACAAACTGCTCTATTTGCCTAAAAATGCCAGCGAGTGCTGGGAGTATAATTTCAGCCTGGGGGGGTGGGGTGGGGAGAGTGGTGGAAGAGGAAAAGAAAACAGAGTAAAGTCTCACCTGCGGTGTGCCCATTTCACTTCTGTGGTGAAGCTTCTGCCGCTGGGCCTCCAGGTATTCCTGGAATGGCTTCTGCAGAGATGGACCTATGCCGGGGACAGCACTGGAAGCAGGGTACGATAACCCAGGGAAAAGATACAGTTGGGAAGAAAAGCAAGAAAAATGTTAAAGAAAAATCCACTTACCACCTGGACTCAAAAAGCAGGTATTGGATATAAAGAGGGAAAAAAATACAACAATCTGCAGAACTGGCAAAATCCTCTGAACTCTTTTCAGTGGATACAATTCATTCTTTAACAACTCCTTCCTTCTAGGAGGAAAATCTCTCCCACCAACATGTTTGGGAGAAACTAGGAGCTGAGCCCCTGTGGCAGAAGAGCTCATCCTCAGAGCGAGGCCAGCCAGGCTAATGCCGCACGCTACTGTGGCACAAAGAATAAAATGAATGACTTCTGAGAAGTCCCACATTTATCACCACCAGTTCCTGTAAGAACTGGTTTGAACCGATTAATAAGGAAATGACTTACGCTTGTGTCATCTCTAGTTGAAAAAGAAACTGCCCGCCCTCTCTCGGACTTGTCCCGTCTTCTCAGAGGGGGCGGTCCTTTCTCAATCTAAGTCCTTATTAGGACAATCTGTGCGTCATCCTTATCCAAAAAGAATGCATTAGCAAATTTGGGAGGCACCTCCCACTAGTCAGAAGTCAGTGATTAACAAAGAACAAAGAAGGAACTATGAACCTTGAATCACTTCGTGGTTTATGGTAGATGGTTCGCACAGAAACTACAGTACATTGCCAAACAACTTGTTCTGAAATGACTGGGATAGGGATCTCTGATAAGTTTCCGTACCGGAGCTCCGTCTCACCCCAAAGGCGGGGAGGCAGCGCTGGCAAACCGGTTTGGCAACCAGCTACCAGGATCCCGTTTTAGAAATGCTGGCAGGCGGTTTTTAAAATGGTAACTTGAGGCAACTTAGAAAATCAAACATCTCTATTTTCTATACCTTTTATTTTCTAATCTGCCATTACAAGGCTAAAAGGCAGATCTCCTGCGGCTAGCACAAGGTAGGGCAACAGCTCCTAATGTGCTCCCTTATAAGTACTAACTTCACATCCTCTTTTCTAGAACAATTCAGTTACTGCTTTCTGTAATAAAAAGCAGAGGAGCAGAGGAAGAGAAATTTTTTGCTACTATATTTACCAGAGGTTAATACATACATAGCTCCTGGCTGACACTTTCCTTTGATCCTCTTAAGTATCAACCATTAGGTATTTAATGGAATCCTTATTTTGTGTCTGACATTGTAATTGGCACTAAGGGAAAACAAAACAACTGCAAGAAATAGTTCGTGCCCACAAGGAACTTTAAATCATTATGGAGATTGAAACCACACAAACTGATTTGTGAACAAAAGGGTTTACAAATCAATACTAATTTTTTTTTTTGGTACAGAAGATATATTCCAAAGGAACTGGATAAAGAAAGGAGAGATCAGTGTGGGGGGAAGCAGTCAAAAAGGTCCTGAAGGAAATGGAGAAAGGGCTGAATAGACATGACTACTCTGATCAGCCCAGAAGACGCATATGGACAGAAAGGAAATGGAGAGAAGGGCGAAGGCTCTTTCTTAACCTACAATCTCAGTCTCAGTCTCTCTCTCTCTCTCTCTCTCTCTCTCTCTCGCTGACTTTTAAGTAGCTTCACATTAAAGGGTAAACCAGAAGAGCTGTGTCTGAGCGGTGTTGCTGTTTATCACTAATGATTCTGACTACAGTAGGGCAACAAGAGGACAAATTCTCTCTTTTTTTTTTTTTTGAGGTTATATTTAAGTAACGTCTACACCAAACATGAGGCTCAAACTCATGACTCTGAAATAAGAGTCACACGGTCCTCCAACTGAACCAGCCAGATGGAACTTTACTTCAGAAATCAATCTTATTTAACCCTTAATAACAGTATCTTAGGCGACTGGGTGGCTCAGTGGGTTTGAGTGTCTGACTCTTGATTTTGGCTCAGATCATGATCCCATGGTTTGTGGGTTCGAGCCCCGTGTCAGGCTCTGGGCTGGCAGCACAAAGCCTGCTTGGGATTCTCTGTCTCCCTATCCCTCTACCCCTCCCCGGCTCTCTCTCTCAAAAATGAAAAACAAAAAACAAAAAACAAAAACAATACCCTATATCATTGTTTTTAAACTTCCAAGGATAGCCACAGTCAAGCCCTTATTTATTTTTTTTCAAAAATAATTTTTTATGTCTTTATTTTTATTTTGAGAGACAGAGAGTGAGCCGGGGAGGGGCAGAGAGAGAGGGAGACACAGAATCTGAAGCAGGCTCCAGGCTCCGAGCTGTCAGCACAGAATAAGCCACCCAGGCGCCCCACCCTTGTATTTTTTTAAGGTTAAAACACCCCTTTTATTTATAAAGGTTGAAATAATTGTATGCTAATATGAACAGCTAGATTATACAAGATATGACTTGAAAATTCTCTTTTGATGTCCTACAAGAGTTGTATTCCATTATATGTGCCTTGTTCTTTCTTCAGACTTTTAACTTCAGACTGAAATTGAGCAGATATAAGGTTTACAGTTTCTTTCAGATAATTCTTGGGTGCCATTCACGGGCCATTATTAAAAGAGAAAATGAAGAACTAAGACCCACATGTTAGAAAGGGTCTACTTTTTTGTTGCGGTTGAAGGGAATGAGGAAAGGACTGGCAACAATCATTCTAGACTCCCTTCCAAATAATTCGAAGTTAACAGGTTGCCATTGTTAAGTCCATTAAGAGCTACCTTCTAGCTATGAGAGAATATGTCATTACACATTTACATTTAGTGATGCAATTTTCAAACAATTATCTTGGGCTATTGATGAGATTAATTTTTAAGATGCTATAGTGCTACATGCTTTGAAGAGCTTTTGGTGGGGTGGGAGATGTATCTATGCAGTTTCTCTTAAGATTCTAGCAAAATAGTTGAAAATGGAGAAGTTAGAAGTTTTTATTGCAAAGGCACCTGGGTAACTCAGTTGGTTAAGCTTCCGACTTTGATTTAGGTCTGATCTCGTGGTTTTTGTTCGAGCCCTGAGTTGGGCTCTGCGCTGCCAGCTCAGAGCCTGGAGCCTGCTTTGGATTCTGTGTCTCCGTCTCTCTCTGCCCCTTCCCCACTTGTGTTATGTCTCTCAAAAATGAATAAACATTTAAAAAACTGAAAAAAAGGTTTTTAAAAAATGTTTATTTATTTTTGAGAGACAGAGACAGAGCAGAAGTGAGGGAAGGGCAGAGAGAGAAGGAGACACAGAATCTGCAGTAGGCTCCAGGCTCTGAGCTGTCAGCACAGAGCCTGAACACGGGGCTCGAACCCACGAACCGTGAGATCATGACCTGAGCCGAAGCTGGCCACTTAACTGACTGAGCCACCCAGGTGCCCCGAAAAAAAAAAGTTTTTATTGCAATGTATTAATCAATACTATAATGAACAAATGCCACATAATCTCAATAAATCTGAAAAAAAAAAGAACACATAAGTATAACGTATTATATAACTAACTGTCAGATTCTCTTACCCTTGATTTATTCATCAAAACTTTAGTTTTATTTTCATTGCTCTAGCTCTACAAACAATGGTTTAGGCCTCAGTTGCCTCAGCTTACACAAAGCTCATTACACTAGAGCTCCCTTAATTAACATCAAAGGTATTTAGTAATGGACTACATAAAAATTGAAACCAAAGCTGTCACTCTTAACTTGCATTTAAGGCAAACAATACCTATGACCTCATCCCTCAAGTTAATTTCAAGCAGCAGACAGAAGAATCCATTCTGACATTTAAGATTAATTTAAGGTACATATTTGGGGGGGGGGTGAAGAATAACTTGCATTCCAGTTCAGTGCTTTTTTAACAGTTGGCTTAGGAAATAGCTTAAATGCCATTCTCTGAAAGCCATAACATTCAAAGTACCCTGTGCACCTGGCCAAGGAGTCTTCTCAATGTAGTAAATGGGTCAAGTCCTCCATCTGCCATTAGGTCTGATTAAGTTCAAAGTATTACAGTTTTGTGATATAAAAGAACATAAAGTAGGAGGAGAACAAATACACACAAAATGGTTTTTCAGTCAACTACTGGACTTAAATATGTTTAAACTAGCTTTGTAAACAGCCACTTTCTCTAAGCAAGAAAGCCTTAAAAAAAAAAACCCAAAAAACAAAAACAGAAAAAACAAAAAATTGATCTCATCTGCTTTTCCTTGCTGTAGACCTTCACCATGGTGGGTAGAAAAAGCTTTGTGGATAGTAATTATCTTGATATTTATTTTCTTGGCATACACAAACATGTTTCAGATAATATAACTCATTAAAAAACAAATTTCCAACAAATTAATGGCAATTTTTGAATCTTTGTTATTGATTTTAATAAAGGAAAAAAACCCCTCAGGAAATGCAAACAAATGAGAGAAAATAAAGAAAAAAAAAAACCTATGTAAGTTCAAACCCACCCAGAGCTTGAAAAGTGGTTTCATGGAAAAAATATTTTGCCAGGCTTGGCAAATACTAAGGTGTGTAGGTATGTAACAAGACAACTTCTTTTTTTTATTACATTTTGTGACTCCGCTTCTGAAAATCATTTCTCTGAATATAAATCTATATGTTAAACTCTCTCCATATTGACTTATTATAAATAATGGTCTGCCTTACTCTCCGTGCCACAAAAAGCCAGAAAATCTTCCAGAGGAAGCATCACAATTGGTAGAGACTGAGAGAGAGTGGGTGGTAGGATTAGTTTTCACAATGCTTAAGTTTCCATTTTGTTGGTTATTCCTGGACACACAACCCATCCCCCCAATTTATCAGTCACTATTATTCCTGTTTTCAAGGGATTCCTTTCAAATTGTGTAATTCTCAAACAAAATGGTTCAACAGATATAAAAAACACACCACTACACCTTTCAATCCCTTCTCCATCATAGAGATAGCCATCAAACTGAGAACTCTTATGAGAAAACCTGAAATTTTCCTGCTCATGATTCCATTTGGATTTTTCCAACCAGGTGTATGTTTCTGTTACTATGTGCCACCATAAAACTGGGGCACGGTGTTTAATAACAGAAATAACATGAACTTAAAAACACTGATTTGTCTTGTTGTTTAGCCCTACTTACACAGGCTGCCTTATATAAAGGTTAAGCAGTTAAAATGCCTAAGAGAATTAAAGTGGGTATGATTTAGTAAATGTTTTACTTAATATAGGCTCTGCTCCTTTCCTAACCACTTTTTTGAGGATCTTAGCACTGATGTGATCATGAAAGTTACACTGGCTTTCCTGAAAATATACTGTCTGACATCAGTTCTTAGTAAGGCTACAGGGGAAGAAGCCTTTATCTTTTCTTAGAAAAAATTACAGGGACAATGTATTTTTTACCTTTGTTTCACTAGTTGTGCTGTATTTTGAGGCTAACTTACTTAACATCCCTCTGATGATTAATCATAACATCTAAAGAACATTCTCAGGGTATGATTAGTCAAACCTCTGAAAACTTACAAATGGCAGAAAAAATGTTTTTAGAATAAAATTCAGGTCAAGGATAATATTAAAGAAAGGAAAAGTCAGGGCTTAATCAATTCTACTGCTGTTATAATTCAGAAGCATAGTAGAGATTTTTTTTTGAAGTAAATTAATGATACCCAGTACTTTTTGAGCATAAAAAGTGGCTTTTAAGGGCAGAGAAGCTTAGAGCAATGGTTTGTAAACATTTTGAATATATGTATAAATTACTTGCGTAAATAGTGAAATACACAAATACAAATTAAAAAGGATAAAATAAAGCAAAATTAAAAAATTTTTAATTCTTAACTTTAAGTATGATGGTGTTTGTGTTTTCATTAGTGAATATTTCAAGGCGTATTACACACTTGTCTTTTATTACAAGTAATAATTTCCAAACTTCTCGGCTGACTTCTATAGACGTGTACTAGTGAGATGTCAATGCTGCAGCTTTTCTTGGACTGTTTATTGTGATGCATTATTACTACCATCTTCCTTCTGCTTCTTTATAGGAAGCTTTTGAAGCTACTTGTCTGTTTTGTGAAGGTTAGTTTAATTAAAACTAGGAATTAGAAATCTGACTAATGGGGCACAGAAAAACACAATAAATTGCAACAGGCCCATTGTGAACCCCTTTTGTGTCACGGACCTCCCACTGTTTCCTTAGCCTACTTTTGTATCCACGAGATGTGATTTTCTGACATGTGGACTGAGGGAGTGCCAATCAGATTGCTGGTAAACTACATGCGCCACGTGTGTACGGTCATATAAATTTTATGTATGTGCTACCATAATGTTACATATGTAACAAAACACACACACAAAAAGAAAATAACAAAGGTGAAAATAAATACAGATAGATGTTCTATTATTTTAGTTCCATTCTGATGGTGGAAACCTCTGGTTTAGACCATGAAGCTAAACTTCAAGGGGTATAAATATTTTACCTTTTTCCCAAGAAGATATAGTTAGCAGACCAATTCAGTGCAAGACTGTTTGGTAATATATCAGAAAGAAAAGAAGCTATTTCTGTAAAGATGCAGGCTGCATGTCTCTTTTTTTGCTGACTTCTAATGGGTCATTTATAACGAGGGCTGATAAGAATCTGGATAGTCAAACACAAGAAACTGAAACTCGGTGCCCTCAGTTAAATGGTTAAATTTTAATTATATTTCAAATTAGTATCAGGGGTCTTCAGAATTTCTTGATTGAGTGAGGATCACTATATGTAAATCAATAAATCAGATTTATCCTCTGACTCCAGAGAATTCTATCAATTGAGATTTGGCTCAGGAGCACAGGAGTAGAGAGTCTTATTATTAAATGGGAAATGGTCTCCTGCAGACTCAAGCCAACAGGTGGTTCTGCTGAAGAGACTGAATTTTACAATGAAGATGCTAATAGGATATATTTTCAGAGATAAAATAAAAGCTTCTTCCCATTCCATTGCCCCTTACATGCTTATCTTGTCTTCTATACATAAGAGGCAATGACAATATGGTAGAAATTCAGTAAGAAGATGGACTAACAATTCCCTTTCTTCTTTAAAAAAATTTTTTTTTCCTTTAAAGTAAACTCTACTCCTCGGTGGCTCAGTCGGTTAAGCGTCTGGCTCCAGCTCAGGTCATGATCTCACGGTTCGTGGGTTCGAGCCCCGCATCGGGCTCTGTGCTGACAGCTCAGAGCCTGGAGCCTGCTTCAGATTCTGTATCTCCCTCTCTCTCTGACCCTCCACTGCTTGTGCTGTCTCCCTGTGTCTCTCAAGAATAAATTAAAAACATTAAAAAAAATTTTAAAGTAAACTCTACTCCCAATGTGGGGCTCAAACTCACAACTCCAAGATCAAGAGTCGTGTGCTCTACCCACTAAGCCAGCCAGGTGTGCCCCACACGCCCAGCGATTCCCTTTCTTGACAAGTTTTATAAATAATTTTCTGTTTCCAGAAATGTGCACATTTTAGCCAAACACTATAGAGTTAAATCCACCCCCACCTCCCTACGCAGTGATCTAAACAGGCTTAACGGTTAGTATTTTAATGAGTTGTCATTTCCTGTCTGATAAAGATTCTCACAGTATTTAACCACCAGTTTCCCTGGGGCCCAACCAATACTAGAGTGCTATTCATAGTGACTCAGAATAGATCTCAGACTCCAGGCCTGATTCAACAATGATAGATTGCCCTCCAAATGAAACGGTCATAAGGTAGACTGCTCTGGAGAAGGAAGAGGGAGTGTAGTTTATCATGCAATCTTTCTGAAGAAGCCAAAGGCCATCATGCTGACTCCCATTAATATTGATAGTCTTCTAGCCCACAGAGATTAGAGAAAGAAAAGAGAGAGAGAGAGAGAGAGAGAGAGAGAGACAAACGGACTCCTAATTAACCCAAGAGTATGACAAGCAAATGAAGTGGTGTTAATTGCAAATCAACTTATATTTAACCCAGTTAAAACGGGATCTCGTAATTCAGTACTACTGGAATGAAAGGGTTATTAATTTTCCCATGTAATTGAATGGAGAACCTGAATCTTTGAAGCTAATATTACAAGGAAAAAGTGTTAACTGATGTATTCTACTTGCTTTTGGATCTGAAATGTGGTAGCCCTAATGCAAACCAAATTCCTCCTTTATATCTCAGAATCTTGGAAGAGTAACCCAACATAAAATTAAGTCAGAATGAAAACTGCACTCACTACACTAAAAAATCTAGGGCTTTCTCAGATATAAAAGTTTGGGTTGATAATCTCTGGCACTGTCTAAAATTCGTTGTGATTCAACCTCAGTATCTGGGATTAAAACATCTTGAATTTCATTCACATCTGTGTCCCTTTCAAATGATTTAAACCTCTTTTGTACTCAAGTTAATCCATTGTGTGCTCAGCGGTAATATAAACACATGATACCACCGGTTTCTTAGCTGCTGTGTAGACGGAAGACCACTGCATTCTCCAGAAACATCAGGTGTGTTGTTGCTACTGACTCACAGCATATTTCCATCACAGGCGTTTTCCAAAAAAGAATTTGCAATTGCCCTTGCTTTTGAACATTTGGAATTGTTTTCTATCAAGTCAGAATGGAGGCAAAACCTTCTTATAATTAGTGGCTACTCTTTGAATCATGCTATCATTAAAGGGACACTTTTGAGAACAAAACCTCAAATCAGAATGAAGACTTAGGCAGTAGGAGCCAGGCGGGCATTTATGTTAATGAATGAAGCCAGAACTAAAGGAGCGGTTTATAAGAAGCAAGTAAAAGTGATTGACTGCCAAAACAAAACCCTGTAAAAAAAATCAACTGATTTCAGTTCTAGAAAATGGCAAACTGGTGGCAGCTTTATACAGTGACAAATCTGTGGCTGGCTTGAAGACCCAGTGAATTCTAATGATGAAATCAGCAACAGGACCCACAGACCCAAAGATCAAGAATAAATGAGAGTTTACAGAATTTTAAATTGAAGGTGGGATGGCATAAAAATTTATTGACTTGAGTCACTCAAAGTGGCAGGATGGCGAGTAGAGAAAAAAATGACAATACTAACTGGAATTCAACCTCAGCTAAGAACAATCTAGTTATTCCAACATTAGTTAGGCAGAAAACCACAAAACGCAGCAGATAACAAAGAAAAAAAGTCATGATCTCCATCCTGAATGAACTTAGAGTGATGAGAGAGGGGAAAAATGCATTTAAACCTACAGTAGAGAAATCAGTAGATTTCTCCCTAAAAATAACATCTGCAGCAGCTAATTTCAGCTGTACAAGGTGGATGCAAGTGTGAACAAGGAGCGGACAGAAAAAATTCATGCTGACTCCCTGTCAGATCCACCGTGGCCATTTGAAACTGGCGCTCATTGTCCAGACCTCCAACTTCAAGTAGACTGCTTTCTAAAACACGCCTTCAATATTCCTTCCTCTTTCTACGTCAAAAGATCTTAGAATCTTTAAGCCAGTTTTGAAGGAAGCAAATGCTTAACAAAAATAATCGATCCACGCAGGCTTTTGATCTTATCTCCAGGATCCTATCTCCTTCTCTCGCATTTACGTGAACTTAACTTCTTGGTGTTTCAGTTTCCCTATCTACACAGTGATAGGGCCTTACAGGTTTTGTCACACATATTAAGTAAAAATGTATGTACAGCATCTGGCAAAGCATGGTTATTAGTAAATGCTAATTTCCAACCCAAATTCTTCCCTTTTTTCATTTCTATTTTCCATCTCTAGCTTTCTACTAGTCTTTTCTTCAGCCTAAAAATACAGTTCTAATAATGAATGAATCCATTCATTCATTCTTAATAATGAATTCATTCATTCACTCACTCACTCACTCATTCATTCTGAATAATGAATGAATGAATTCATTCCATCAACAAATATTTACAGAACACTTAAAATGTGTCAGGCATGACCCTGACCTGCTTTTTGCTTTAACCAACAATTCCACGTAATACTTCAGTTTTAGTTTCCATCATTCTACAGAAATGCTCTAATTATGATCAACAGTAAGTTCCTAATATAGTGACAATTTCTCATACAGTTTAACTTCAGAGTTCTTGCTTTATCCTTTAACTATGATGCCTCCCAATATCTATAACAAAAATACAGGAGATTTAAGTGTCAAAAGAGAAGTTAACCAACTAAAGGAAGAGGACAAAAAGAAGTTTTCCACCTAAACTCCAGAAGATTATCTTAAAGTCAATGTGTACAAATGAGCCTCAGCAGCTGGAATGTTAAAACTTAATGTAACCTTTTTCAGTTAATACAAATATTTGTATTTTACACTTCCAAAACCTTTTCTGATTATTTTACAGTGATCAAAGTCAAAGAGAATCAACTACATTAACCATTTTATATTTTAAAACGAAAGAACAGATTTTCTTTCTGTAGAAGAAAAAGTTCAGGCCAACATAGCTCACTTCGACCACTTGTCATAGGGTAAGGAATAAGAAACATCCTGAACACTCAAGCACTTAATTACTCACTGGTTAAAATGATCTCTCTTGCCACAGGCAAGTCCGACTCTGAGGTCAAACATCAAGTTAACTCAGAAGTAGGAGGCAGCAAAGAGCATGGAACATTCTGTATCTGGTAAAAAGTCCCTGCTCCAGCCAACCCCCACCCCCAAGTCCAATGATTGAGTTATGGAAACTTTCTTGTGTGGTAAAACTAGGGACTTTGTCTTCCAATAAGACCCTGGCAACCTGACAATGAGCCAATGTTCTGCATATGGTTTGTTACGAGTCATATGCTTAATGTTATTTTCTGGGAATTCTCATCCTCTATTTGGTGAGAATACTGGAACATGTCATTTTAATCATGATTTTAATGTTAGACTTGGTCATGCTCTTTAAGAAATATGTCCAGGTCTCTCCCATTTGGAGAAAGTCTAAAATTAAATAAAAATTAACTTGAAATCTTATTAAAAAAAAAAAAAGAAACAAATGTAATGCCTTTGAACCTCTGAAGTTCCCTCTTTCTTTGGTTCTGTCCCTTGACTTATTTCACACTAAGATACCAAACAGTGAAAAACTCTATTACATGCCTACTCTTTTTTTTCAGAATCTTTTTTCTCTGTCCTCCTGCCAAACATGCCATAAACCAAAAGGCTTTCTCTCAAGGCTATTATCTGTATACTAACATCTCTCTGAATATAAAACTGATTCATTACTTATGTTCAGATTTCCATATATAACTAGACTAACCCTTTGATTTAGGAAAAGATAATAGAGATATCTTTCCCTAAACTTAATGACATTAGCAATTACTTTCCAGAACTAAGAAATAATTATTATTTCTAGTTGAGGGAAGGGAACTATTTACTCTTAAAATAACAGTAAATTTTGAAGGTAGGGCTTACATTCTCTCTGGGACCTTAGGACTGTCATACTGTGACATAAGGTACTAAAGAACAAGGGTATACTCAGGGTATCAAAATTAGCTGGACCACTCCCTAGTTGCATTAAGAGCAGCAGCCCTTTGGAAAGGAGTATTTCTTTCAGTAATCAGTACAGCATTCAGACCTCTGTAAAGCTAATACTAAATCACACTATCAGAGATGCAATGGTCAATAATAACTCAGTGCTGGGGTGGCGTGGAGCAGGGGGTCGGGGTGGCGGTGGTGAGCAGTTTAGCCTGGTAGGCCACAGGGATACTTGTGGTAAGAATTTTTCCAAATATGGCTGGCCCTAGACAAAATTAAGTTATCTTATCAAAACTAAATTAGCAAAACTGAGGGTTATTTTGCTTACGTCCAAGTCCAATCGCTCTTTGATTCACCTTTTCTCTCTTCTGTGTTGTCCCTTTCATTGTACTCTCAGGCTCTTTACTATGTGCCCACCTTTCCTGCACTAAGAAATGCTTATGAAGCATTGTTTGAAATAGTAAAAAACAAGGCAACATTTCAAATGTTCATCAGTGGTAAGTGGATAAATAATTACCCAATGGAATAACATATGGCAACCAAAATAAATTATATTCAGCAACACAGAATAGTATTAGCAATATAATAGAAGTCCGAAACAATTACATATAGTATGATAGATATCCCCCCCCTTTTTAAAAGTTTATTTATTTTGAGAGAGCACACAAGTGGGGGAGGCACAGAGAGGGAGAGAAAGAATTGCAAGCAGGCACTGCACCATCAGCAGAGAGCCTGATGGGGGGCTTGAACTCATGAACCATGAGATCATGACCTGAGCCGAAGTCAGATGCTCAACTGAGCCACATAGGCGCCCATACTATGATATTCTTTTTATGAAAAACAAAATGAGTTATTTACAGCTCAGAGTCCATTTCCTTATTCAATAAGAGGGGAAAAAATACCCACCATACAAGGCTACAATTAGAAGTAAACAGTAATAATAATTGTATGTAAAGTGCTTATTATGTTAAAAAACTAGTACACTCCGGGTGCCTGGTTGGCTCAGTCAGAAAAGGATGTGACTCTTGATTTCAGGGTCATGAGTTCGAACCCCATGCTGGGTGTAGAGATTACTTAAATAAACTTAAAAAAATCTCTTCAAGAATTGTTTGTACAATCTTTGATGAAAAACTTCATCCTGGTTAAAGGCCATGAATTAGGCCTTCCCTCAATCCTCCCTAAGAGTACACAGAAGAGTCACTTAGCAGTCTACCTTTCTATCCAGTAAACAGAAACTGGAAAATGAGACTGAACACACAGGCAACAAAAAAAATTGAGATGAAAGGCACTATTTATTTATTGCTGGTGACTTTTAAATTTTTTTATTTTTATTATTTTTCACATTTATTTATTTTTAAGAGAGAGAGAGCAAGCGGGGAGGGGAAAGGAGAGGAGGACAGAGGATCCAAAGCAAGCTCTATGCTGACAGCAGACTGTCTGATGCAGGCCTCACACTAATGAACCAGGAGATCATGACCTAAGCCTAAGTCAGATGCTTAACAGACTGAGCCACCCAGTACCCCACTGGTGACTTTAAAAAAAATGTTTACTTATTTTTGAGACAGAGAAAGAGAGAGGAGGGGAGGAGAAGAGAGGAAGATAGAGAATCTGAACCTAGCTCTGCTCTGATAGCAGAAAGCCTGATGAGGGCTTGAACTTATGAACCATGAGATCATGAACTAAGCTGAGACTGAGTCGGAAGCTTAACTGTCTGAGCTACCCGGGCTCCCTGAGATGGAACGCACTTCAAAAATTCACATGCCTTGGAATGTTAAGCCACTGACAAGAGTTTGTCTCAATTAAACTGTACAATACTTTGATACAGGGCATTTCACTTTTGACTGGAAGTTAGAAAGGTTGTCAGTGGCCTCCTGAACTGAAGAAGAAATGCTACCAGTTAAATAAATGGTCTGGGGCAGACTTCATATTCAAATCTTGATTTATTTTGTTCAAAGGTTGTATACTCTTCTCACGTTCCACCCCCCAGCCCTCCTTTCTTCTTGGGGTTCGTTTTTTGTTCTCCCTTGTCTCAGTATCTGATCATTTTAAATCTGAATTGTTGCTGACTTTTTTTGGTCTTGTCTTTTGATCTTTTCCTTTACCACAGCAACTCACCACTCCCTTAAATATGGGTATGTAGTTTTAAATATCCTTCAAAAGCCCGTATTCCAAACTTCACTAGTTTAGTTTGATGATTTGCTAAACCATTTACAGTTTAACAGTGTAAAGAAGGACAACTAATAATCAAAGGAGAATGTTATTAGAGCAAGCTACAGGCAGTATTTTCAGATCAACTCAACAATGGGAGTCAATTTAACTGTTTTTCCCTTTTCTAAAATAAATTGCTACACTATTATATATGTAAATAAATTTACATCTACTAAAAATTCATTATTCTTGTTTTAACTTAATTTTCAGTCTAGGTTTAGTGAGTCTGTTTATTAATTATCATTTGGACACTTGTATTTAAAAGCATTTTGTACTTCAAACTGTAGGAAAACAGATCATGTCAAGCTCAATTCCTGGGGCACCTGGGTGGCTCAGTCGGTTGACTGTCCTCCTCTTGGTTGGGGAGGTCAGGTCATGATCTCATGGTTTGTGAGTGTGAGCCCCACATCAGGCTCTCTGCTGACAATGCATAGCCTGCTTGGGATTCTCTCTGTGTCCCTACCCCACTCATGCACTCTCTCTCTCTCTCAAAAATAAATAAACTGTAAAAAAAATTTTTTAAAAGATAACGTTATTCTTGACAAATATGAAAAAAAACCCACCCACTGGCATTTGGTAATACAGAATTATTATCTACCAAGTCTGACGATTTATGCTGTTTAATACATTATCTAGAAAAGAAGTTGATGAGGTAATCCCTATAGACAGCAATGGGCAGAGGAAGAGATCAGGACGTTCCAGTATCCATCTCCTGAAAACAATCTTAAAAATATGATACCACCCATTTAGTTCAATTAAAACTGGATTCCAGTAGGTCTTGAGTATCTTAGAATACACTTTGTAAAACCACTCTTTAAAAAAAAAGTTTATTTTGAGAGAGAAAAAGAGAATGCATGCATGTGTGCACCCATGCACGTGCTTGACTGGGAGAGGGGCAGACAGAGAGAATCCCGAGCAGGCTCTGTGCAGAACCCAATGTGGGGCTTGATCTCACAAACTGTGAGATCTTACAGTGCATAGGACAGTCACCTACAACAGAGAATTACCTGGCTTAAAATGTCAACAGTGCAAAGGTTACGTAAGAAGCCCTGAACTAGGCAAAGGGAAAAGCACAGCAAGTAAAGACCATTCATGGGAGACTCAAGAAGAGAAAATTATAGAGAATACATCATACAAGGTTCTCTAGATCATGTTCAGGAATTTCAGCTTTAAGAATGAAGAAAAAAACAAGGGTTTCAAGAAGAGGAGGAGCTGGGAGTAAAGGCTGTGGTGGTAATGTGCTCAGATTAATATTTTTAAAAGGTTACTAACTGCAGTATAGAGAATAGCCTGGATGGGAACGTAACTTGATGTGAGTAGATAAGACAGTTAACTAATCTTTTTATTTGCTTATTTTTTTTTTAATTTGGTTCCTCAGTCACACTAGCTTTGCTTTATTTTTTTAATGTTTTATTTATTTTTTGATGCAGAAAGAGACAGAGTATGAGAGGGGGTGGGGCAGAGAGAGAAGGAGACACAGACCGGAAGCAGACTCCAGGCTCTGAGCTAGCTGTCAGCACAGAGCCCGACGCGGGGCTTGAACTCACGAACATGAGATCTGACCTGAGCCGAAGTCAGAGGCTCAACCAACTGAGCCACCCAGGTGCCCCTGTTTTTCTTTTTAATTTTTCTTTTTAACATGTTTATTTAGAGAGAGAGAGGGAAAACGAACAGCGGAGGAAGGACAGAAAGAAGGAGACACATAATTCCAAGCAGGCTCTGTTCCATCAGCACATAGCCTGACGCAGGGCTTGAACTCATGAACCTGTGAGATCAGGGCCTGAACCAAGATCAAGAGTCAGACACTTAACTGACTGCACCATGAAGGCAGCCCACTAATCTAACTTTTTAGAAACTCCAAAGACTGGGGAAACAGAAGGTGGTAGTGATGGGTAAGTCACTGAAAAACTTCCTTCTATAAATGTTCAGCATGGGAACAGGAGAAGGGAAGGATGCAGAATGCTACATGCAGTCACTCCTATAACGTGTGGGTTTTTGTAGTAGTCAGATGTGTCCTTCATAATTCTCGAGGTGGAACAATAAACTCTAAGAACAGATGAAATGCTTTCTTTGTATTTTAAAAATAAGGGAAAAGAATATTTCTTCTTTCTTTTTGAATGTGATTATGGTGACTTGTAAACCAACTTATTAGTAAGGATCCAGGCAACAAAAAACTGTAGTAAATAAATTTTAATGCACAAACTGTAATTCACATTTGTGATCAGAAGCTTAGGAAGTGAGAAAACCAATAACTGGCCCCACTGAGTATATTCTCAAGAATATGCTTTTCCTCAATTATTATATTAAAACTATAATAGAAAATATTAAAACTATTTTATTATAAAATATATCATGTATAGTAGAGAATAAATATAATATACAATGTATGGTTTAAAGAATAATAAAAAACAAATACTTATGAAATTACCTTTAAATGGCAATTTTTTTAAATAGTAAAAATTTTCATAAGTGTTCAGTTTTACAAATGGCTTTTAAGAGAAAGATTTATGTTAAAACTACATAAAGGGAAAAAGACACAAAAACCCAAAAAACTACATACAGGGTACTTTCTACCATTGGGCAGTTAAACTATTTTTTCTTAAAGATTTTATTTTTAAGTAATCGCTACACCCAACATGGGGCTCAAACTCACAACCCTGAGATCAACAGTCACACGCTCCATGAACTGAGCCAGACAGGAGACCTTGAGCAGTTAAACTATTAAATGAAAACCTCTTACCTGTAAACACTGAATTAAAAAATATATATGCAAAGTTTCATTTAGATTGTGACAGTAATCCTATTCCAGTTAATAATTTGATTAACCCAATAGATGAGTCTTTATTTTTATCAAAGTCAACTCCATAAATTTGTGACATTATCATTTAAAGCATAAGTTAAAACTTACCTTACTTCTATAACACAAAAATAAAAGCTTTGGATGGTCTAGGCTTTTTTAAAAATGGCCAGATTTTCCTCTAGTGAAGTAATAAGTTCATAACTGACATATTTTATAATATTATATCATCTCATCCTGCCTTCTTTAATGAAATATTAACATTTTATGTAAGATTTATATTTAAATTAAATGCAACTGTGTATCTGGCATTCAATTTTGGCTAAAAATCATAGCATTGTACTAAAGCACCATTAAACTGTAATAATACACACATGTCTTTTATATAAAGAAAATTTCTTATTTCTCTGGAGAAGCAACAGTCTCAAACTCCAACGCTTCTTTTAAATCAAGAATTATATGACTTTAAAATTAAAATTTAATTACAATTTTAAAATTAAATAAGGATTATCTGACCTTCATCTTTTTCTGCTGTAGAGCAAGAAAGTCTTAAACTTAATAACAGGGCAAAAGATTTTTCCTTCTCAAAAGATAAAAAAATGTGCATTAGAAAAATTATGTCTCAATAAAATCTTTTCTAAATTTTTCTCTGTTCATTGATGATATTAATATTAGTCCATAAAGAATTACTCACCCGATGAAAGCCACCATCTGCTCCACTATGTGTTTGCTGAATGTTATTATAACGAAGAGTTTCTGTAAAGAAAATGTCAGTTAAAATCTGTTCTCACCCCAAAAACCCCAATATAAATTCATAACTCTGATGAGTTTAAAAAGGTGAGGTACTGCCCCAATTGCAATTTTTAAAATTAAAAGAAATATATATGAAACACTACTTTACTGACAAATGCTACCTACTTTGTATTTTAAAGATGTTTTTCCTTAATCACAGCTGTATTCTAATCAGGATACATGACCATGTCTGGGGAGAAAATATGAGTCATGAAACCCAAGGCTGGGTGGACATTCCACATATCCTGTGTATTCTAGAATGGAGTACACAAACTGAAGTCATGGGTTCCCATATAGACCCCACTACTGACATTACAGATGGTCAGCCTGATGACCTGGGTCTGGGCTAAATCTAATCCAGAGGATCTTGAAAAGCCTGTATGTCCTTTACAGAAAGTTTATAGAAGTTATTATTGAAGTTCCATTCTCAGATCCTGAATGATTCTGGACTTTTAGGCTTACTATACAAGAAAAGTATGGACAGTTACTGAGAATCTTTATCAGATCTGGGTCATTTCAATTTGGTGTTATTTAGTACTCTCCATTAATTAAAGATGTTAAAACCCACCTTACAAGTAAAGATGCCTTTTGCACTAACAGGTAGCAAATGTCCTCAACTCAAATAAATGTTCAAAATAATAAATAACATAAGCCATTATTATGGATTTTCAGGGAAAACAAAGATGGGAAGGACACTTCTTCAATGCCCTGAAGAAATTAAAAAAATTTTTCTATATTATAGTAGAAAAATGATATATAAACTATACATGACATTAGTAGTAAAAATGTGCTATAGAAGTTCAAAGAAAGGAGAGGTCACATAAGTACAATTCAAGAAGGTGTAGTAAAGTTTATCTCTAAAGGATTGATAACAATTCTGATTCAATATGAGTAATTCTATTTTTCCCTCCAAATTCCTGAGGATGACTGCTTAAATCTTTGTTACTGTTTGTCAAATATTAACTTCAGCCTATGCAACCACAGGGGAGGGAAGAAAAATAAAATAAATAACAGTAGACTTCTTTTTATCCACCCATTATGAATCTGAGGAAAGTGGCTAAATTAGACTAAAGCACATTATTTCAGGTATAAGACTAACAAGACATTGATATTTTCTTAAGGAAAGTCCTTGTGTTAACAGACATTGACAGCTACACAGCTGGGTATGTGTAAGGAAGTAGGACCAAAAAAAAGTTCATAGTTGTTTTTGGTGTTTATGTATCTATTAATTTTTTAAAATGTTTAGTTATTCATTTTTGAGAGAGAAAAAGAGAGACAGAGATTCCAAAGCAGGCTCTAGGCTCCAAGCTGTCAGTACAGAGTCTGACATGGGGCTTGAACCACAAACTTTGAGATCATGACTTGAGCCGAAGTTGGATGCTTAACCGCCCGAGCCACCCAGGAGCCCCTGTATCTATTAATTTTAAAAAGAAACTATTTATGGAAAAAGCAAGCATATATAGATGTCAAAAATAGTTACAAGACAGATGATGATTTCATAAACAATGTTATACAAATGATATTTGAAGATTACAAAACTAACAAGACAATTACACAGATCATTTTGGGAGAAAAGTATTATATATAGGGGTCCTTCTAGTTTCCATACTAAAAGCTAGTTAGCTGAAACTATAAATCTTTCACTAACAATGGCTTTGTCTCTCAGTGATTTCACCACCATGAGTTTTCCCTTACCAGCATTTCCTAACATTGAAAATAAGCCAGTGCCCAGATAATTGCATAATTTCACTGCTTGAAAACAAAACAAGACTTTCTTTTTATATGTAACAGCTAGAAAATTCATGAGCAAGACATAAATGTGTCAGATATTTAAGAACATATGTCTTATATCAGAGTCATTTGGGCTGCAAGTCTGAGTGGTGATTCTACCAAATAAACGAACAAAAAGCACAGACCACCAGACAGCTCACTCAACCATGTGAGCAGAGTAGTCAAGGAAAAGGGTTGGGTGGGAGAAAGAAAAAAAAAAAACTGGGGAGGGAGGGTGTAGGGAACTAATGGTGACAGAATGAACAAAGAAGAAACTATAAAAGAAGGAATTATCTATACAAGAAGGGTCCTTTGATGGGAGAAAAAAAAAAGAAGCTTAAATTCATTTGTTAAAATTTTATTGAGTGTCTACAACGAGTCAGATGACATTCTAGGCACTAGAATACCTCAGTGAGCCAAAGAAAATTTTCTACCTTCATGGAGCTTCCATTTCTGTGTATGTGTCTGCGTTGAAAATAGAGGCAATAAACAATATACATGGTAAGTAAATTACAGGGTGTATGAAATAATGAGTGTAAGTGTATTGACTTTGAAAATCCCAATCTAATATTATTAGATGGCTAATCTGAAAATTTTAGGGGAAGTTTAAGAAATAGAAAGGTATCCGTAAAAATAGCAGTATTTTTGGCTGTTTGCTTTAGGCTGAGGAAAAAGAGAAGACTCAGAAGAACAGATGGGTTTGCTATTAGATTACAGAAAAATCTGTATGGGGGGTTTCCTCCTGGTTACTTCAGAAGTAGGTACAACGCTTGTATTATGCACTACTCTTGCTAACCCAAGAATGAGAACTGTTTGTCGCCCTGAGCTACATCTGGATGCACATCAGGTAACGTGCCTTTAGAAAGTATGTGTCTCCATGATACAGTGGAACACAGCAAACACAACCCACGGTCTGTTTAGTGAAGGAACTCAGAGTCTCTGCTTCCAGAAACACAGAACGATTTTGGTTTTCTTTTTGTCCTTCTACGCACATACAGGGAATACCTTAAAATTTATAGTTCGGTTTGAATTCTAGGGCGCAGGGACACATTTATCTTAACACTCTGTTCTCCTACCTATGAAATGTGGATGATAACCACCTCACAGGACTGTTCTGAGATAACCCATGCAAACTGCCTGGCACAGGTCTCGATAAACAGCAGGCATTCCACACTTCAGTTTCCTTAATCATGTAAGTAATCTGTAGTTTAGACGGCAATGCAAAAGAACGTAAAGAACACTGAACTTGAAGCTCAAAGACTCGGGTTCAAGTTCTAGCTGTTACTTAACATTCTTAAGCAACTCGATTTATTAATCGTCTATGTTTGAAAATTACAAAATGAGAGTAGTAATTTCTCTAACCAAGGATTATAATAATAAAATCAGCTCTCACATACACCAAGTGCTTTAAAGTGTGAAGTACTAAAAAAAAATTTTTTTTAAAGTGAAGTCCTATATAAAAAAACTAAGCATTATCATAACTTGATAAAATCTAAGAATGTTTAAAAAATATACTATTTTAAATATTCTGTATTGAAGTCTGATAAATTGCATGCCCTTTCACTACAGAATATTCTTGGCATAATAAATTTTACTACTGATTTATAGAAAGTTACTATGCAAAGTTGGATTAATAAAGTTTATGGATTCCCAGAGAGGTTGCTATTATAAAGGGAATTAAAATAATCTGTTATTTTTTCTTAGGCATTAATACTTCTAAGGGACTATTAATACTTTTCAAAAGGCAAAATGATAGCTTCCTTCCTCCCCAGAAAGTACTAAAAAGATCAAAGAAAAAAATGATCTTCTGATACACTGCAAAATAATTTACTACTCACCACATTTTATTATTTGTAAAATCCTAATATGATAATGTAATATTTACCAAAGTAACTGGCATTCCCATATTAAAAAATCATTTCATTGGAAAATATACTTAATGTGGGAGAAAATATATTCCTTGAAGGAGGAATGTCCTTGGAATTCTGAGTGATTATCATGGCAGAAAAGTAGAAGATGGGCTCAATAAAGTCATCTCAAATGCTAAAACTGAGTATTAGAAACGGGGCAGGTAGAAGCAGCTGAAGTTTTCCTATCTCATTCTGCTTTTCTAAGAACTGAAGGTAGAGAGGTGTTAAGAAGAAACTGGAGAAAATTAAAAGATACGCTTTTCATTTTGAAGGAATCACACCAGGGCAAAGACATTCCTCACTGCTCTTGCCTTTCCTTTGGTGAATGTCTCTTTGTTGCAAACCTCACTGATTAAGAAATTCTATTCAGGTTAATTTTATTTTATTCTAGTGAGATTTGCCCTTTTAAAAGGAAACAATTCATATTGAGGTTCTAGAAGCACATATTCATTTCCCCTCATTTTCTTTCTTCTATTCATATACACACACACACCTCTGTCCTGAAGCTTTTGTTAAGACTGGCTCTGAACAAGAGCTGATTCTCACTTCTCTAACCACAGCCCACAGCTCCTCGCCTCTTCAGAGACCCCTTTCTTCCCCATTCTTTGCCACACTGACATCTGGCTGCTTTTCTGTAAAGGACATTGGTGCCTTGAGAGGAAGTATTATTTGGGGGCATGAAAGAAAAGTGGAATTAGTGAAAGGCAATATTCTCTCAGCTCATAGTCAGTAGAAATATGACATTTTTGGGTTATGTATGTGAAAATAATGATATGCATTTTCCTATACAGGAACCCTTTTTGTTTGATAAAAGTCTTAGATGAAATAAAGACAGACAGGAAGGGACAGAGTCTTGAAGAAAGAAGGAAAGAAAGAAAACAAGGAAAAAGTCATTAAGGGCCACAATTTTCCAACAGGGACTGGGAAAGCCTGCCCCAAACTCATTAACCTCCAGATGACTTTCCACAGTTAAATACCTAAGGAAAATAACAACCCAAAGAAGCAGAACCAAAATATTAACAACTCACACTGGAATGAGCAAAGGAATTAAGTTTCAATGCCTTTCAAAGGGCTCACCATCACCAGACAGTAAATCAGAGGGCATAATTACCTGGATGTGCATTTTAATTATTGCTTTTCCAATCAGAGTTGCACCAAAGAAAGTCCAAAAAGGTACAAGAAAGTGTCCACATGTTATTCCAGCCAGGTCAAATAGAGGATTTGGAATCTATTAAAAGAAAAAATTTAAATGGGACTTTCATATATAATCCAAGGAACATTTTTAATGTTACCCCCTACAGGTACGTGGAATTCTGCTTCAAGCCTTGCTTACATTGCAAAGAGAGGTATAGGCTCCCTCATCAAGACTAGACTGTTCAGAAGGTTAGGCAAGTATTCTAAGGTTCTGTAAATGGGGTCTCATATTCAGCTTAGGCTGCTCTTCTTCAAAGCAAACCCAACTGTCCTTTTGCTTACATTACTTATGGCTAATGCCCCAAAATATACTTTTTTCTATTGTATTAGAATTAGATAAAACCAATGGACCCACAGGAATTTAATCCCATTCAGCAATACTTCACCGTTTGGTAGCTGTGTCTAAGGTGAGGTATAAACAAAGAAAAAGCCCTGAGATTATTTCAGTAATACTGGGGTTGTAAAATCTTCAGCTTGAAATAAGAATATTATCTAGAAATTACTCACATCTATATAGCAAATGTTCTTATGAAATCCACAAATATATTTATAGGTAGATGTGCTTTTATTTCTCAACACAAAAAACCCTTGTAATTTGTATTTTGCACAGGCAAATCTCATAATCTGTATGATAGTGCAAGATTGTGAGGCTGTGTGAATATATTTTAGGCAGAAAATCAAGTGTGGAAATATGAGCACATAGATTCAGATGTTTTGAATACTCCGTCCCAGACAAAGAAGTGATTCACAACAAATACCTTTTCCAAACATTCCCACATTTCAAGAATGCTGAAAGACAATTTCATGTAAAAATGCAAGGAAACCACAAGCTGTTTTTGAGCACTTCATCCGTTTTTCTCCCAGAGAAGCACTCTGTCCTTGCGGCAGCTGGCAGAACCATTCACAAGCCAATTAATTTATATAATTTCATTTTTGAAGTTTCAAAGAAAAGCCTAGTTGTTTAAAAGATATTTGTTACATATGTTCTTTTTAAAAACAATGCCATGACTAAATTAGAATTCAAATATTCTTTTTGTTCATTAGATTTAATAATTTCTATTTTTCTCATCCAAATTCAAATTTTTATTCAACTTCATCTGTCTTATAATCATGTAATAACAGTATCATTTGCATAGCTTTACAGCTGTCATTTCTTATACTTTCTCATGTGACCCTCGTAACTCCATGGGTTCAAATTTTAATTGTTTTCCTTTATTATCAGGCTCTATCTCAAGTTGAAATAGAAATTAAAGTATATAAGACATGCAAATCAGAATGGATTAAAAATTAGAATTTGTTAACCATGTTGGACACCTCTGTGTATGCTGGATACCCTCTGAGCATAATCAATGAGTTTATTGTTGCATGTGCATTTTATTTATTTTATTTTTTTTTAGGTTTGTTCTGAGAGAGAGAGAGAGAGAAAGAGAGCGAGCGAGCGAGCGCATGAGCAAGGGAGGGCCAGAGAGAACTCCAGGCGGGCTTTGTCTGCTCGGTCATCAGGAGCCCGTTGTAGAGCTAGAACCTGTGAATGTGAGATCATGACCTGAGCCAAAACCAAGAGTCAGACCAACTAAGCCACCCAGACACCCCTTCTGTTTTTTCACCATCTAACTAAATACACAGAAAGGAAGACTGAGATTAAAAGAGTTACTAATGGGGTGCCTGGGTAGCTTAGTCAGTTAAGTATCCAACTCTTAATTTTGGCTCAAATCATGATCTCACATTTCGTGGGTTCAAGCCCCATATTGGGCTTTGTGCTGACAGTGCTGAGCCTGCTTGGGATTTTTTCTCTCTCTTTCTCTCTCTGCCCCTCCTGCATATGTTCTCTTTCTCGCTCTCTCAAAATAAATAAATGAAACTTAAAAAAATAGCTAAAAAACTTTTTACCTTAAATCAAGTATATATACTGTAATATTTTAACAGAAATATCAAAAATTTTCAAGAAAAAAGTTCCTAGAACACCAAGTTGATATATCAATTTCAGTTCAATACTGACTATTCCTAGTCAAATATAAATAATACTGACTAGTATAGTAAATGCATTTGCAACAGTGAGGACACAGGCATAAGTGAGTGCCAAAGAATAAATAACATTTTTGTTTTAATAAATTGAAGGTACTCGTGTTTTCCCTAGGAATAAAGAAAGCTAATTTTTATTGAATGCTTTGGCTTTTTAGGATACTTTTCTTAAGTTTCTGCATCACCAACTAACTTAACTTAATCCCCCAAACAATGCTATACCATATCCTTACGCTCATTTTACAGAAAAATGAGACAGACAGGTTTGACAGTTTGTTCAGGAGCGCAGGGTTTCAGCAGCAGAGCAGAATTTCAACGCGGGCAATGTGGCTCCCATGCTTGTTTTCTTAGCCTCTAAAGTAAGGACGTTATTATCCATTAGGCCTCAGAGTTTAATCTCAGTCTGCTGACTTCCACAACACTTTCTACGTATCCTTGTATTTCAATGGTCTCCCCTCACTAGACTTCAGAATCCTTAAAGAAAGGGAATGTATCTTTCATCTCTTTTATTCCAAACACTCAGTGACTGAATCAAAGCTAAGGAAAATGGTTGAACATTTATGCTCTAAGCAATGTGTTAGTTCACATATATATATTTAAAAAAAAATTTAAGTTTATTTATTTTTGAGAGGGGGGGAGGGAGGAGGGGAGGGACAGAGAGAGATGGAGACACAGAATCTGAAGCAGGCTCCAGGCTCTGTGCTATCAGCACAGAGCCTGATGTGGGGCTCGAACTCACAAGCTGTGAGACCATGACCTGAGCTGATGTTGGATGCTCAACCGACTGAGCCACTCAGGCGCCCCTCACATATATCTTCTTAAATCCTCACATCAGCCTTTACAATGATGAGTGTTTTATCATCCCATTTAAAAAAAAATTAGAAATCTAGGGCTCAAAGAGAGTAACTTGATTAGGTTACATAGCTAATAAGACGCAAAACTTGTTTAGGAATGCCAAAGCCAATTCCCCTTCTACAGTATCACACTACAGTATAAACTGCTCAAATACTTGAGAGATCAATATGATAAAGGGCTCATGCACTGAAATGAAAACTCAGATTATGAAAATTTCTAGTACTGCCAGGTCAAATGATAGTAATTGAGGCATATGTGTATCTTACAGTATCTCTAGAATGTTGACATCACATTAGAAATTTTGGCACCAAATGTCCTTTTTTTTTGGCCATTTGTTTTGCTAAGGCAGGGGAGGGGGAGAGAGTACTCAAAGATATATTCATACTCTAGAACATAATGGACAAAGTAGCTGGGTGTCACTAGATAATAATTTTGTGAATTATATTTACAGCTGTAGTTTTTATCATATCAACTACGTACACCTAGTTAATCTGGCCCAAACCACCAATGAACTACCAAAAATTGTGTACAGGCTACCAAAGAAAGCTTTGATCAAAATGCTCCATTTCAAATATAACTGTTTCTATTATACTAGAAAAGGATCAGGATAAACACCAACTCATCAAGAATGTCAATTTCCCAAATCTGCAATTTGAGAAATTAACTAAGTGTTTGACATGAGCGGCTTCTTAGTTCACTGTAGCCAAAGATGCCCTTAGCTTTGCCTCAGAGGAGTCACTTAACCTAACTTGGTATAAATATTCCTTAAGACAGGTTTCATATGACTTCTTCCATATAACTAATGCTTGAAACTTTGGAAAAAGACTACCTATCTCTAACTCTGGAAAGAATGAAGTCATTGTTACTTGGTTAAATGCACTTCATTTTATAAATTCTTCATGGAAAGGATGAATTTTATCTCTCTTATTCTTACTGAACTTAGGCATTTAGGTCTGAAGTCATCATGGCAAGATGAAATGCTTAAAAAGTTAATAAACTAGATATGAATCCATCTAACAGAAACAGCTCATTTGATGAGTAAGATGAATGATTAACAAAATTATATGACTACCTTATCTGTTTTCCAAGTGTGTTGTCTTTAAAAACAAACTGGATCAAAATATAAATCTACCATTTATTGGAATTCCTCACTTTTAATACAATTCACTTACTGAAGCACAGGCCAAAATTCCAAAAAATCCAACCTTCTGTACTAGGTTTTGAACTGCCAGTTTAGCCCGGGAAGCAAAGTCCTGTATAAAAGGAGGATATCAAAACATTAATGATACGTACAAGTAAGAAGATAAGATGGCTCTTTATAGAATTTATAATATTAAATGCCTCATAACCTGATTCACTTAATCATTGCTTTTGATGAATGATTTAAAAAAAAATCAGAGGTTGCACTAGAAAATATGCAATAAATACTTGAAGTTCATGGAATCCTGTTTTTAAAAACATCCTGAAAGTAAGGAGTCATTTCATCCCTCTGGGGCAGAATCTCTTTACTCAACAGAAATTAGATAAGAACAAAGGAACACAGACTCCTTATTCTTTCAGATGCCTGGGCGCCCATCGTCAATTATGCTTCAGGGGGCTGTTAGAATTTTTCTTTGAGGCGAAAGAGTTACTTTATCCAAATAAATGAAGTAGAAACTTCCCTTTACCATTTTTTTCTTTCTAATTAATTTTTAGCTTGCCTGTCTTACAAGGAAAACAAATTAAGTGCCTTTTTAATGGGGAGTTTTACTTGTTAAGTCTGAAAGTTGTCTACTGAAAATGGATTTCACAAATCTTATTATGTGTTGAACACACACACACACACACACACACACACACACACACACAGTGACCGTGTTACTTTCAGTTCCTGTAATTTATTTTCCAGGACTTTCACAATATTCTCGGAATTAAAATTACATTTTTATATTAAACAATCCATGAACGTTTATTTAAATTCAACTAATATGAAGTTTACACATTTCTTTTCATTACAAAAAGCCAACGGTAGCAGAATATGCAGCTTAAGGGAGTTTTCTTCTTGATGTTTTTCCTTGCCAGTGTAGTGGAAAAAACAAAAAAAACAAAACTGAGGGAAGTATTGTACTAGTGTCTGTACCAAATCTAAAATATTTTATGGTAGTAACTCATCTTTAGATTTCATAAACACAACTATATTTTGTTGTTTTCATTTTAAACTAATTTCGCTTAAAGCCATATATTCACAACGTACTGATATGGCTCTAAAAGCTTTACTGACATAATTTTATTGAAAACATCATTCTTTTATGGTCTAAAATGTTCTACATGTCAATGTAGTTGTACTTTGCTGCTCCGTATTTTATTTTATTTTAGGTTTTATTTATTAAGTAATATCTACACTAAACGTAGGGCTCAAACTCATGCCCTGAGATCAAGAGTCGCACACTTTTCTGACTGAGACAGCCAGGCATCCCTGTTGCTTTATACGTTAAAATTTCTTCCTTTTTGTAGGGGGCAAGGTGGGGCGCCTGGATGGCTCAATTGGTTAAGTGCCAACTTCCGTTCAGGTCATGATCTTATAGTTCATGAGTTCAAGTCCCGCACTGGGCTCTGTGCTGGCAGCCCACAGCCTGGAGTCTTCTGATCCTGTGTTTCCTCTCTCTGCCCCTCGCCCCCACCCTACTCATGCTCTGTCTCTCTCTCAAGAATAAAACATTGAAAAAATTAATTTCTTTTTTTTTAACAACTTAAATACTTAAAATTATTTGCATATCTGACAGTTCTTTCTTATGTTGATTTTAAAGTAACACTGTCTATACATATGTCTATTTATATTTCTGTTTGCTGTTAAAATAGAATTGTATCATAGGTATATTATTTGACAGTAAATCCAACTAAAAATCTCTTTCTCTCTCTCTCTCTCACACACACACACACACACACCCTCAACACCAGCCAAAAAAAGCTCTTTTACTAAAGTTTAAAAGAATCAAACATAATTTGCTATTCTTCTTACGCTGGCAAATTAAATAAAATAAATAAACCAAAAAAGGACATCAATAATTTTAAAATCAATATTTTAAAGAAAAAGCCTAACAAGTTAATGTTAGGTAATCAATATTTAAGTTAAATATCAAAGGAAATTAGTATCTCATTTTAATGGTTTTGGTATATCTGGGGGAACAATGTAGCAAGTACAATTTGATAACTTCCTCAACTGTCATTCTTTATTTAAAAAAAATCTTTACAACTAAAATCAAATTCCTTTTAATAGTTTCATTTCTCTGGATTCACATTTCACAATATTTACCTATTTCACAATTTAAATGCCTGAAAGTTTTATTCTCTAGTTCTAAATAAGCAGCATGCATCTGCAATTTGAAATCTCTTTCTACTTTCTGTCTCTCGAAAATAAATAAAAAACATTAAAAAAATAAACAAATAAGAAAGTAAAATTATGTTTTCCATTCTCAACAGTTGTGATTGTGTTTAACTGACCATGCTTCTGAAATGAAGAACAAGAGACAATAGGAACATTTCCCCAATAATTACAATAAGACAGATGAATCAATGTTACAATAAATCCCTCTTATCACTGAGACTTTAAGGATTAATAAAAAAACAAACAGGTAAAGCCTTCAAGTATGAATATTCCTGTACTACTTTTACTTTACCTTTCTTTTTCCAAAGAAAAAATTGTGATTAAGGGAGAAGAGAAACTATATGGCTAATTATAATTAGCTTACAAAATGCTAATCTTTGAATCTAAAAATACCAGGTGAGTTTAAATACATGACGTAACATTTATCTTCAAATGACAACATGTCACCTATCTCAATTTTCATAAGTGATCACATGAAATTTCAAGACATCTTTAAAAGCAACAAAAAATACCTAAACCTGTTAAACGAATACAGTACTATAGAGATAATTAGTATTTGCTTAATAGCTTCTGTTAGTTTGAGATGGTAAATGGTGAACAATTTTATAAATGATCTGCCTTTTTAATCCATTCTATGTTAAAACTTCGGCTGACCTTGGGACGGTATTGAAGAGGCTCCACAGATAATACTAAAAACCACAGAACAACTATTTCAATAATAATTCCTTATATATAAAAAGAATTTAAAATACATTGATTTTGTGAACTTCTTTCACTATCTAAAATGTCTTTTTAGGGCCACCAGGCTGACTCAGTTGGTTAAGCATTGACTCAGGATTTTGGCTCAGGTCACGATCTCATGGTTTTGAGTTTGAGCCCCGTGTCTGGCCCTGTGCTAACAGTGAGGACCCTGCTGGGGATTCTCTCTCTCTCTCTCTCTATTTCTCTTTGCCCCTACTCTGCTTTTATGCGCTCTCCCTCAAAATAAATACAATTTTAAAATCCTAATAACCATATAATTAAATATTTTTACAATGAAATTTTACTAAACATAATAAATACCATAATTAAAGTATACAATTAATTCTCATCTTGATAGAAACTGCAATGAAATGTAACTCATGATTTTAAATCTTTCAGACTAAAACATGTCCTAATTGCAATTTTCTACCCTTTATCTGGGTTCTCAATGGGTTATTTTCACATAAAAATGTAGATTAATTCATTAAATTCAGGTGAACAAAATATTTTATCTTACTATTAACTCAACAATATCAATAATGTAACTACTATGTTTTAAAACAGCATATTTAAGTAAGTTTACTTTATTTATTTATTTTTTTTAATGTTTTATTTATTTTTGATACAGAGAGAGACAGAGCATGAGAGGGGGAGGCGCAGAGAGAGAAGGAGACACAGAACCGGAAGTAGGCTCCAGGCTCTGAGCTAGCTGTCAGCACAGAGTCTGACGCAGGGTTCGAACCCATGAACGTGAGATCTGACCTGAGCCGAAGTCGGAGGCTTAACCGACTGAGCCACCCAGGCGCCCCAAGTAAGTTTACTTTAAATGAGGTATATTTTCAAGTCATAGGTCATCTGTTATTTTTTAATTATAATGGACTCAAACATGCTTATGAGATGAACACTGTAATGAAATAAACTTTAGAATTACAAGCAGAAGTAGGGGTATTAACTTGATGAAATGAAGTGATTGCAACATTAGCACATTTTTCAAAAAAGTGATCAGAGTTGCGCAACTACTGCTGAAAATGAAATGTTTTAGTATCAAATTTATAGCTTTTACATTATTATATCAGAGATGATCACTGGAATTTCTATTTAAATTGGACATTAGGGTAAAATTCTGTAATAGTGCAAACTGAATATATATATCACATAAAGACATTTCATAAAAGCAAAGAAAATTTATTTTAAACAAACTTAACAGATTTAGTAGTTAAAAAAAGTTTTTTTGTTATTTTTGAGAGGGTGGAGGGGGAGGGCCAGAGAGAGAGAGAGACAGAATCTGAAGCAGGCTGTAGGCTCTGAGGTGTCAGCAGAGCCCAACACGGGGCTTGAACTCACAAACCATGAGATCATGACCTGAGCAAAGCAGATGCTTAACTGACTCAGCCACCCAGGTACCCCAGAAGTTTTTAAAATATATTTACTTATTTTTGAGAGAAAGTGCACAAATCAACTGAGCCACCCAGGTGCCCTGAGATTACAGAGTTCTGATTCAAGATGGCAACATAGGAAGCTCCTGAACTCACTTCTTCCTGCATACACACTAAATCTATAACTAGATACAGAATAATTCCCTCTGAAAGAAATCCAGAGCATGTAAGAACTTTAAAACTGATCACTCTGATCAATTCTAGGTTATCCAAATTATATATTTTCCATGAATAAAAAAAGAGGCTACTTTCAAGTAAGCAGGATAGATAATAACAAACCCTCTGGTTAACACATATTTATATTCTTTCTTTACATTTATTTTTTAATGTAGCCTGTGGCACATCAAAGCACCTTTACCATCTCCAGTAAGATTGTGAATCACAGAGAAAGCAAGAGGCCAGAATCTGTTTTCCTCTGACAGTTGATAGTCTCTCTCTCTGTCTGTTTGTCTCTCTTTCTCTCTCTCTCTCTCTAGCAGGTAAAGAAAAGGAAGCAAGAGTTCTGAGGAGGGGATTAGGACACACACACAAGAAAAGGAACAACTATCTGTTTAATTTGACTCAAGTTTCTCCAGTGCTGTATTAGCCTGAATATAGTAAACTTGACATTTAAGGGAGAGTCTAAAGTTAATTGTAAAATGAACTGAATGTAATATGAGTAAAAATCAATTCTTCTTTATAACTGTCTGAAACATGAATGTACATGGCATTTCTATTAATAAGGCATTAGAAAAGACTCTTTAGGGGTGCCTGGGGGTCTCAGTCTACTGAACATCTGACTTCAGCTCAGGTAATGATCTTGCAGCTTGCGAGTTTGAGCCCCAAGCCAGGCTCACATCAGAGCCTGCTTTGGATTCTGTGTCTTCCTCTCTCCCTGTCCCACACCTGGTTGTGCTGTCTCTCATTCTCTCTCAAAAATAAACATTAAAAAGTTAAAAAAAAGTGACAGAAGAGTAAAAATATAGAACTTTAAAAATTGTCACTTATATTACCATTTTTAAAAGTTTTAATATTTTTAAAATATTTAATTTGGAGGAGGGCCCCTGCAGGGGAGGGGCACGCAGAGGAGGAAGAGGATGTGAAGCAGGCTCTGCGCAGACAGGCTGACAGAAGAGAGCCCAATGCGGGGGTTTGAACTCATAAACTGTGAGATCATGACCTGAGCCAAAGTCAGATGCTCAACTGACTGAGCCACCCAGGTGTCCTAAAAGTTTTTTTTTTTTTTTTTAATTTAAGTAATCTTTACACCCAACATGGGGCTCAAATACAGGACCCCAAATTCAAGAGTCCCATGCTTTACCAACTGAGTCAGCCAGGTACTCCACATGGACAGCTTTAAAAAAGTGTGTTTGAGGGGTGTTTGGGTGGGTCAGTAGGTTAAGCGTTCAACTCTTGATTTTGGCTCAGGTCATGATCTTATGTTTCGTGAGTTCAAGCCCCATAGTGGGCTCTGTGCGGGCAGCAAAGCCTAGGATTCTGTCTTGGGATTCTATTTCCCTCTCTCTTTGCCCTCCCTGCACCACCTTGCTTGCCCTCTCTCTCTGAAAATAAATAAAAAGTAAAATAATAAAATAAATTTTAAAAAAGTGTGTCTGAGCTTAAGGTGTTATCAACTTGAGATAAACTGTTTTAAATATAAGATGTTTTATGTAAGCCTCATGAAAACCACAAAGCAAAAACCTACAGGGGAAACACAAAAAAAAAATAGTGAGAAAAGAATATAAGCATCTTAATTACAGAAAATCATGAAATCACAAAGGAGAGTAAAAAGAAGAAAGGAACAAAGGAATTACAAAACAGCCAGAAAACAATTTTAAAATGGCAATAAATTTATCAATGATAACTTTAAATGTCAATGGATTAAATTCTCCAATTGAAAGGCATAGAATGGTTGAATGGATTAAAAAAATCAACACCCATTTATATGCTGCCTACAAAAGACTCACTCCAGCTTTAAGGACATACAGACAGAAAGTGAAAGGATAGAAAAGATATTCCACACAAATAAAGACCAGAAGAAAGCATGAGTAGCTATACTTTTATCACAAAACCGACTTAAAGACAAAGACTGTAATAAGAGATAAAGAAGGTCATTATATAATGATAAAGGTGTAGCTCCAACAAAAGCACGTAACACTTACAAATATTTTCAAAACATAAGAGCACCTAAGTATATAAAGCAATATTAACAGATCTACAGGAAGAAATAGACATCAATATAATAATCGTAGGAGACTTCAAACCTTACTTTCGTCAGTGGATCTAACAAAATAAGGAAACACTAGACTTAAACTATACTATGTAAAATCAGACAGACTTAATAGACATTTACAAAACACTCTACTGAAAAGCAAAATACACATTCTTTTTAAGAACACATGGAGCATCATCCAGGACAGATCATATATTAAAACATAAGACAAATATTAACAACTAAAAATCCTGACATTGTTTGAAGATCTTTTCTGATGAGAATAGTATGAAACTAGGAATCAATTAAAAGAAGAGAAATGGAAAATTCACAAATGCATGCATGTTATTGAACAAACAAATGGGACAAAAGAGAACTCAAAAGTGAAAAAAAAAACAAAGCCTGAAACAAATGAAACACAGCACGGCACGACTTCAGGAATGCAGCAAAAGCTGTTTTAAGAGGAAAATCATAATGATAAATGACTACATTAAGAAATAAGAAAGATCCTAAACAACCTAGCTCTATATCTCAAGGAACTAGAACACAAAGAACAAACTAAGCCCAAAGTTAATGGAAGGAAATAACAAAGATCATAGTGGAAACAAATAAATAAAATAGGGTCTAAAAAGACAACAGAAAAGATCAATGAAACCAGGTTGATTTTTTGAAAAAATAAACGTAACAGACAAACCTTTAGCTAGATTCACCACGGGGAAAAACAAAGACTTAAATAATACTGGAAAAACTGGAAAACTGAGAAGAAATGGATAAATTCTTAGAAATCTACAACCTATAAAGGCTGAATCATAAAGAAATAAAAAGTCCAAACAGACCAATTACTAGTAAGGAGATTGAATTAGTAATCAAAAACCTCCAAAACAGTACAAGTCAGGACCAGATGGCTTCACTGGTGAATTCTACCAAACATTTAAAGAAGAACTAGTGCCAATCTTTCTGAAACTTTAAAAAAAAAAAAAAAAAAAAAGGGGAGAGAACACGCAAACTCATCTTACAAGGCCAGCATTATCCCAATAACAAAACCAGACAAAGTCACTACAAGCAAATTACAGGCCAGTATCCCTGTTAAACACAGATGCAAAAATTTTCAAAACATTTTCGCAAACTGAATTCGGCAATACACTAAATTTATTCTAGGGATGCAAGGATGATTCAACATACACATCAATCACGGAGATACATTTCATGAACAAAATGAAGATAAAAATATATGATCATTTCAATAGATGCAGGAAAAGCATTTGACAAAATCCAATATCCATTCATGGTATAAACTCTCAAAATGTGGGTATAGACATGCTATACACCTCAACGTAATAAAGGCCACAGATGACAAGCCCCACATCTAACATCACACTCGATGGTGACAAACGGAACGCTTTTCTTCTAGGATCCGGAACAAGACAAGGATGCCCGCTCTTAATAGTTGTATTCAGCACAGTCTTAGGAGCCCTAGCCAGAGCAATGAGGCAAGAAAAAGAAACAAAGGCATTCATTCAGAAAGGGAAAAGTGAAACTATGCTTGTCTGTAGATGAAATACTATATATAGGAAATCCTAAAGACTTCACCAAAAAAACTGTTAGAATAAGTGAATTAAGTGGCTGGATATAAAATTGATATATAAAAATCAGTTGCATTTTAAAAAGTATTTATTTTTAGTAATCTCTACACCTAAGGTAGGGATCTGACTTATGACCCCAAGATCAAGAGTCACATGCTCTTTCAACTCAGCCAGCCAGGCACCCCCTAGTCAGCTGTATTTTTCTATACATTAATAATAAAGAATCAAAAAGAGAAATTAAGAAAACAATCCTATCTGCACTATAACACACTGATAAAAGAAATTAAACACAAAAATAAATGGGAAGATATCCTGTGCTCATAGATTGGAAGAATTATACTGTTAAAATGTCCACACTACCTAAAGCCATCTACAGACTCAATGCACTTCCTTTCAAAACTCTAAAGGCACTTTTCACACACAAAAAAAAAAATTCCAAAATTTGTATGGAACCACAAAAGACCCAAGTAGCTAAAGCAATCTTGACAAAGATGAACAAATCGGGAGGTGCCATGCTTTTATATTTCAAATGACATTAAAAAGCTACAATAATCAAAGCAGTATGGAAATAACTTAAAAAGAGAAACATATATCAATGGAAAAGAACAGAGAGTCTAGAAAGAAACCCACACCTATATAGTCAAGTCAATTAATTTAAGACAATGGAGCCAAAAATATACAGTGGGGGAAAGGACAGTCTCTTCAATAAATAGTGTTGGGAAAACTGGACAGCCACATGCAAAAGAATAAAACTGAACCCTATCTTACACCATACACAAAAATAAATTCAAGACGGATTAAAGACCTGAGTAAAGGATCCAAAACCATAAAACACCTAGAGGAAAACAAATAAATGTAAGCTCCTTGACATTGTTCCTAGCAATTTTTTTGGATAGGACACCACAGCAAAGGCGACAAAAGCAAAAATAAGTGGGATTCTATCAAACTAAACAGCTTCCATAGAGCAAAGGAAATGATCAACAAAAAAACGAAAAGGTAACCTACCCAATGGGAGAAAATATGCATGAATCCTTTATCTGATAAGGGGTTAAGATCAAAATTTATAAGAAATTCCTACAATTTAAGAGACAAAAATCTGATTAAGAAAATAGAGGGGTACCTGGATGGCTCAGTTGGTTAAGCTTCCAACTTTGGCTCAGGTCATGTTCTCACGATTCGTGGGTTTGAGCTCTGCATCAGGCTCTGTGCTGACAGCTCAGAGCTTGAAGCCTGCTTCAGAATCTGTGTCTCCCTTTCTCTCTGTCTCACCCCCAGTAGAGCTCTTTGTCCCTCTCACTTGAAAATAAACATTAAAAAAAAATAGGCAGAGGATCTGAATAGCTAATATTTTCCAAAGATGACCTATTGATGGCTAATAACAGTACATGAAAAGGTAGTTAGCATCACTAATTATCAGAAAAAGGCAAATCAAAACCCCAATGAGATATCAATCCACAAATGTTATATATATATATTTTTTTTCTTTAAGTAGGCTCCAAGCCAAACATGGGGCTCAAACTCATGTCCTTGAGATCAAGAGTTGCATGTTCTACAGACTGGGTCAACCAGGTGCCCGAGAAAGCCTATTATCAACAAGACAAGAGATAAATAGGGTCAGTGAGGAAGTGGCGCAGAGGGAGCCCATGTGCATTGTTTGGAGGAATGTAAATTGGGATAGCCAGTATGGAGGTTCCTCAAAAATTAAAAATAAAGCAACCTGATCCTGCAATTCCACTTCAGTGTATTGATCCAAAGTAAACAACCAGTATCGTGAAATGATATCTGCATCTCCCAGTGTATTGCAGCATTATTTATAACAGCTAATACATGGAAACAACTGTCAACTGATGGATGAGTAAGGAAAATGTGTGTGGGGGGGCACCTGGGTGGATCAGTTGGCTGGGAATCTGACTCTTGACTTTGGGTCAGGTAATGTATGATCTTGCAGTTCAGTTTGCTTTGTGGGTTAGAGCACTGCACTGGGATCTCTGCTGTCAGCACAGAGCCCAGTTGGAATTCTCTGTGCCCCTCTTTTCTGCCCCTCCCCATGCTCATGCTCTCTCTCAAAATAAATAAACATTAAAAAAATTTTTTTTTTAATGTTTATATTTGAGAGAGAGAGAGAGTGAGCGAGCAAAGGAGGGGTTAGACAGAGAGGGGAGAGAGAATCCCAAGCAGACAGTGCACTATCAGCACAGAGCCTGAATTGGATCTTGAACTCTCGGATTGCGAGTCCATGACTTAAGCGACTTGCAGTCTGTGAAAGGCTTAACCAACTGAGCCATGCAGGTGCCCCCCATAATCATATATTTCTAATACTTAGGGCACTTTTATTAGATTGCATACTGTGAAAATTTAGTGTGTATATATGGGAGAGGGATAGTAATCAGTAGAAAAAGCAAAAAAGATGATGAATGACTTGGGAAACCCACAGTGCAAGAGAGAACAAGAGGGAAAAAAAGATGAAAAAAGTACTTAGAGAAACAATACAAACACCAATTCTATAGACTTCCTATGACATCAAACGATATAGCGCTGATTACATGGTCTTTAAAGTTCTCTGAGCCACAGTTTCTTCATGTTTTCTATAAAATGGTAAGAATAGTATCTATCACCATGATAAGAAATAAAACTGATTATGGGAAAAATTATAGACAAGTTACAGTGCTTTTTTCTTTACTTCTCATAGTCCAGTGAAATCAAAACTGAGGTCCAAGTCACCTGCATTTAAATTGACCAGTATCGGGGTGCCTGGGTGGCTTCAGTCGGTTAAGCCTCCGACTTCGGCCCAGGTCAGATCTCACATTCATGGGTTCGAGCCCCGCGTCAGGCTCTGTGCTGACAGCTAGCTCAGAGCCTGGAGCCTGCTTCCGGTTCTGTGTCTCCTCTCTCTACCCCTCCCCCTCTCATGCTCTGTCTCTCTCTGTATCAAAAATAAATAAAACATTAAAAAAAAATAAATTGACCAGTATCTGTTGCTTAGGTTACTGTTGAAAAGAAACCATATGAAATATTACTCTGCCATAAAAAAGAATACAATCTTGTTATTTAGAATGATACAGACGGAGCTCTTAGAGAGTATTATGCTAAGTGAAATAAGCCAGAGAAATAAAAATATGATTTCACTCACATGTAGAATTTAAAAAACAAATGAGCAAAGTGGAAAAAGAGAGAGAGAGGCAAACCAAGAAACAGACTCTTAACTATTGAGAACAAACTCACGAACACCAGAGAGGAGGGATGTGGGGGGACGGGTTAAATAGGTGATGGGGGGATTAAGGAGTATACTTGTGGTGATGAGCACTGGGTGTTGGATGGAAGTGCTGAATCACTACGTTGTATACCCAAAACTAGTATTACACTGTGTGTTAACTAACTGGAATTTAAATAAAAACTATTTATTTTGAGACAGACAGAGAGACTGGGAAAGGGTCAGAGTGAGGGAGAGAATCCCAAGCAGGCTCTGCACTCTCAGCATGAAGCCAAATGCTGGGCTTGAACCCATGAAACCTGGGCTTGAACTCACAAAACCTGAGATCATCACCTGAGCTGAAGTCAGACACTTAATGGACATAGTCATCCAGGTGCCCCTAAACAAAAACTTTTTAAAAAGGTGGTGCCTGGGCTGGCTCGGTCAGAAGAGTGTAAGACTCTTGATTTCATGGTTGTGGGTTCACACCCCATGTGGGGTGTAAAGATTACTTAAATAAACTTAAAAACAAAAAGAAGAACCCATATAGTGATTCTTAGGAAGGCAGGCAGGCATCCATTCTTATTAATGTCTGTCTAGCCTCTATTTGAAATAAAAACAGATTCTGTAGTTCAAGAAGAATAACAGTGCTCTAGATACGCAGGGAAAATATCTGAGCACACAAGATTTATTAGAAATGACACATTATACAAGTCATGCATTTTTCTTTTCTTTTTTCTTTGTCTAGTCTGAAGCCAGTATCTTCTCATGTGATCTCCTCATGTCTCACCAGAAAGGGTATTTATTTACCACGTCTTAGTTTGATGCTGGGATGGAAAATCACCCTTCATTTTTAGCACTTTATAATTGATTGTATTTTGGTTACAAGTAATTAACAAATAATGTTTATTTCCAAATTCACAGTGGAATTGAGAAGATAAGAAGCATATGACAACCTGCTAGGTATATAAGACAACAATACTAGGCTGTGGATGGAAACAAGTAAAAGTAGTCGAGATGAATCAAAGCTATGAAAACTGTCAGTATGGAGTCTGCAAAACTCAGGGAAGGAAACTTAAGAGGCTGAAAACAAAGAATAAAGATAAACGGGGTCTTCTCTGTTAAAAGAAATGGTAATAGTAGGGTTCTTTCCTTAGATAGAACCAATTATGCTTAGGGTGGCTCAGTCGGTTAAGCGTCCAGCTTCGTGGGTTTGAGCCCCGCGTCGGGCTCTGTGCTGACAGCTAGCTCAGAGCCTGGAGTCTGCTTCAGATTCTGTATCTCCCTATCTCTCTGACCCTCCCCTGCTTGCACTGTCTCTGTCTCTCAAAAATAAATAGAAAACATAAAAAAAGTTTACAAACAGTGCTAACAAAAGGAGCAGAGTTTAAGTTCCAAATCTACAGGTGAAATTAAAATATTAAAGTAATAAATGCAAAATTTATGACAGTAAGTTGAAAGATCATGTAAACTAGAGCAAGTAAGAAGAAACAATGGCAGTGTAGACAACAGTAAAATAACACATTTAGGGAAAATTATTTAAATATAAAGCAATGAATGGGTGGGGGCCTGGGTGGCTCAATGGGCTGGGTGTCCAACTCTTGGTTTTGGTTCGGGTCATGAACTCACGGTTCAAGGGTTTGGGCCCGTGTCGGGTTCTGCTGGCAGTGCAGGGCCTGCTTGGGAGTCTCTCTCTCTCTCCCTCTCTCTTTGCCCTCTATACCACTTGTGGTCTCTGTCACTCTCAAAATAAATAAATAAACTTAAAAAAGATTAAATGTAAAATGATGGGTTATAAAAGTTTTATAATATGAACAAAGAAAAAAGAACTGGGAGTAGTCTCCCAAGTAAATGGTTTATTGAAGTAAACAATTTATTAAAAACATCAGCAAAATGGACTGCCAAATAGGACTATAGCTGCAGAACTCTGAAAAACACAAGTATAGTAATAACTTTGGAAAATCATGTGCAGATCTGATAACTTCCTGTTAGGAAAGATATAAAGAATCAGATAAAGAACCCTGAAAATAAAAGGGATCGAAGATTTTTTTCGGGGCTGTGAAACATAATGATTACTTTCTCTAGAGAGGGTGAGTAGGGAACCCACTGAAATCTATACAATTATGAAAAAAGGAAAGGGGAAGTGTTAATAAATCTTACAATGTTGGAATGAGGGCGGTGCCCTTTACAATGTGAGAGAGGCATATTTAAAACCAGCAAATGGAAGCACAGCTTTATTTTTATTTTTTAAATATTTTATTTATTTACTTTAAATGTTTGTTTATTAAAAAAAATTTTTTAAATGTTCTTTATTTATTTTTTAGAGACAGAGAGAGACAGTAGGAATAGGGGAGGGTCAGAGAGAGAGGGAGATATAGCATGTAAAGCAGGCTCCAGGCTCTGAGCTAGCTATCAGCACAGAGCCCGACGCGGGGCTCGAACCCACGAACCGTGAGATCATGACCTGAGCTGAAGCTGGACACTTAACCGACTGAGCCACCCAGGCGCCCCTAAATGTTTGTTTATTTTTTAGATAGCAGGGAAGGGGCAGAGAGAGACACAGACAGAAGATCTGAAGTGGGCTCTGCACTGACAGCAGTGAGCCCAATTTCAAACTCATAAACTGCGAGATCATAACCTGAGCCAAAGTCAGATGGCTCAACTGACTGAACCACCCAGATGCCTTTAAAGATTTAATTTTATTTAAAAAAGTTTTTTAATTTTATTTACTTAAAAAAATTTTTTTAATGTTTACTTTTGAGAGGGAAAGCGAGAGAGAATGTGAGGGAGCGAGCAGGGAAGGGGCGGAGAGAGAGGGAGACACAGAATTTGAAGCAGGTTCCAGACTCTGAGCTGTCAGCACAGAGCCTGACACGGAGCTTGAACTCACAGACCACGAGATCGTGACCTGAGCCAAAGTGAGACGCTTAACTGAGCGAGCCACTCAGGTGCCCCTAGATTTTATTTTTACGTAATCTTAAACCTAACCTTAACACCGGGCTTAAACTCCCATCCCCAGCCAGGCACCCTGAAGCATTACTTTAAATAATACGCTGTAAACTTACTGAAGTCTTTACCTAATAGGTAGTAAACGTATACATTTTTATATGTTTTGATTAATCAATTGATGCAGACCCCTATCAGGGAAGGAGACAAAGAAGTCTAGAGTACATGCATTCTTTTGAGGACAGCACTGAATTACTGATTATGCTTACTTTCTGGTATCTCTAATGCTTGAGTTTAAAGGCATTATAGTTTGGTTTCTACACTTCCAAGATAAGAAAATGGGAAGAACACTCTACTAATGTTCTACCAGGAGAAATTTCCTTAAATACTCAACAAGAGAGAACTACATATTGACTATGAAACACAAGTACCTTGGCTAATTAGGAACAATAACATTTTTGTAAAAAATGTTTCTTTCTTTTTTCTTTTTTTTGAGAGGGAGAAAGACAGAGCATGAACGGGAGAGGGGCAGAGAGGAAGACACAGAATCTGAAGCAGGCTCTAAGCTCTGAGCTGTTAACATAGAGCCCAATGCAGGGCTTGAACTGAGAGATAATGACCTGAGCTGAAGTCAGATGCTTAACCAACTGAGCCACCCAGGCGCCCCCAAAACACTTCTGGTAATAGGAAATGAGTATAGTAGTTATTCTACTGTCCATGCCTTGGGTTAAATTCTGATCTTGGGCCAAGACCCCTGGGAGTACTCAGCAGGTCTGACACAGAGTGGGTTTGTATTTATTCGTTGGCGATTTACAAACTCATGAGCAAAAGTACAGCATGCATAGTCAGTTGGTCCACATTTCAATGAAAGGAGCCTTTACAAAGGCATATTACAAAAGTTGTTTGAATCATAATCTGAAAAAAATCTTTAAATAAATTAGTTTAATAAAAGTAACCTAATGCCTACCCATTGCTAATTTTTTTCCGTATCTGTAAACAGGTGTGCAAATGAAAAGAACAATGCGGACATAAAACAAAACTTCATTCTACTCCAATGTCCAAAGCAAACTAACAAGAAAAATCTTAAACATTTATAACTTACTGCACTTTGCTAGTAACTAGGCTGCATTAAACCTCTTTTCATTTTAAAATATAGTTTCTTACAATTGCTCCTTCATCAAGAGAAATTTTTTTTTCTATTTTAACTTGATCATTGAGAGTTAGTGAGCTTTGCTAGAATATAAACAATTTTAAACTTTCACTATTCTGTATTCTTTCCTGTGAGGAACAACTAGCTCAGAAATCTACCACTTGTTTCCCCTAAATTTATTTTGTTACCAAAAATAGTCAAGCAGAATAAAAATGATTTTTAGGAGGTTGGATTTAAATGTATTCATTAAATTTACTTTTGAAAGAAAAGTCTGGCTGAGATGACATGGTTAAATACAGAAATGCATATATAAAAACAAATGGATTCAGGAATGCACAAGAAGTAGATAAGTTTCCCAGTGGCCAGTCATTCAACAGCTCACATCACATTGCGACTCTTACCTGTTCAGTTAGTTAATACTATTATTAAAAAATGGGTTAAAGAAATAGAAAAGACTCAGAAAACAAAGAAGGATTAAAAGTCTGGGAGTGGGGTGGCAAGAGAAGTGTTCAAAATAAAGTTTCCCGAGAAAGTAAATAAAATGAGGCATTAAGAATTCTACCATAAAACATAGTAAGTGTGTGTGCTTAGAAACTACAACTACAGAACTATTTCAAGTGCTACCTTTTGTTGTTGAGCCCAATGCAAGTAACCTTTGTGTACTGAAGCTAAATGTACTAGTAGTCGCAATATCCTGCAACAGAATCCTTCAAAAGAGACCACTTAAAATTGCTTAATCTTGATGGTACTTTGTGGTAAAATCATGAACCAGCTCTGAAAGAAGATCTAGCAGGCCCCGTCTTTTCAAAAACTAAACCTTGTTGGGTGTGGCTGATTCTGAAAACAGAAACTATGGTAAGCCCTGGTAGCCTTGACAGGGCCTTTAAACGGTAAAGAAATGTGTTTAACATGTGTCTCCAATCTTCATTATGGTAAAGTTGATCAGTTTAACCCTCTGCAAACAAGGAAAAGATCTTGAGAGCAGGAAGCTTTTCTGGGGAAGTCCTGACGCAACACAGACCATAGCAGTTGCTGCAAAGCTTAATGCAAACCCTCTAGAGTCCACGTTGACAAATTCTTTAACAAGCCCTGTGGTTACAGGGAAGCTGGTTTCACTCTGACTCACTCCTCCTCAAACAGTTTACTGGAAATGAAGGGGAGGGGGAATTTTCAGAGAAGTCATGTGATGGCCAGACAAACCACAGCCAGTAAAGGTTCAACAGAGTCAAAAACAGGTCCCAGCAACAACTGACACCCAGTGTGTTCAACTGGCATTAAATTATACGAAAATAGTCCTGTTGGGTTTCAGATCATCCACACCATGGACTCTTTCATAAATCTCTGTATGTAAAGGAACAGACAGTTCACAGGGGGAAAAACCAGCAGGCACTGACATGGTATGGGCAACTGCAAACACTTCATAGGAAAATGTGCTTAACAGAGAATTGCATCAAAGGAATGTTAAAGCACTTTAGTGGGTGTATAAATAATCATTATTAAATGTTTTCCCATAGTCTCTAAACTCAAATATTCAAACACATATTTTATCATTACCAAAAGAATGTGAAAAGAACCTCGGATTATCATCTTGCACTTTAGGGGGTGTTTACTAGATAATAAACTCTACTGCATAAAGAGAAAACGTACTGACCAGGAGGATGAAAACCACCAGTACAACAGACAAACTTTTTGTGATCTGTGTTTTCACTAATAAAAGAATGTAAAGAATCTGAAATTTCTAAATAGGAAATGGATTTCATTAAGCTAAAAAAAAGTTTTTTGGGCCTTGAGTATATTAAATAAGCAACTAGTAAAAGATATTAGTATTTAAACTTAACTTGGGGATTTAGCTTCAATAAATCAGATTAAATGGCAAATAATAGTTAATTTAGATATTGCAGTCCTAAACAGAAGCTAAAACCATGCTCCCTTAAAATAAGATTAAATCCAGAACTATAAATTCACCTTTGAGGAAATACTTAATATAGATGGTGTACACACTCAATGACTTCCACTCAACAGAAAGACAAGCTAACCAACATTAATATGGAGGGAAAACCTGTATTCTCTTAAAAGATAAAGTTTTAAGAAATTTAAATTGCTTACTTCTGCTTTAATTCTCAATTTCCTATACGCATAACAAGAAACAGTAAATTTCACATAGTCAGCAACCTAGTGTTTTGTGAAAAAGAATCCAAATAGCTAGGTCACTTGGACAGATGGTGTTTAGGAAAGCAAACTTATTCAAACCATATTCTTCCAAGTAAATATGTACAACATTCCTACTCTATTGTGTAAGCTTTAAACACAAAAATACCACAACCACCCCCATGCTCCCATCTCCCATTACTTCAATAATACTGGCTGCTCTAATCTTTTATGATACATCCAGTGAATAAGTTACTTTATTTTTCAAACTTCTTTATTCCTAATGTTTTTAATTTTCCTCTTTTCTTTGGCTACGCAGTTTACAGAATAAACAAGTTGCCAGAAGAAACTTCATTTCTAAAACACAAAATTTTTCAAATGCTGTTTTACTAAATGTGAACTTAAAATTATAAGTCATTTAACTTACTGGTATTTTCTTTTTCTTTTTTTTTTTTTAATGTTTATTTAGTTTTGAAAGAGAGGGAGACACAGAGTGTGAGCAGGGGAGCGAAAGAGAGAGAGGGAGATACAGAATCTCAAAGCTGGCTCTAGACTCTGAGCTGTCAGCACAGAGCCTGATGTGGGGCTCGAACTCACAAACCGTGAGATCATCACCTGATCTGCAGTCAGAAGCTCAACCAACTGAGCCACCCAGGTGGCCCAACTTACTGATGTTTTCTATATACCTTCAACACTCACTCTCAGATGACTATTAAAGATGTAGAACAATTCAATATTTCTTATGAAAATGACTTGTGTTCACTGCAGTTTACACTTTATTTTGTAGTGGAGTAAAGCTGGATATTAAGTGAACATGTTTCATGGCATCTACATTTTCTCTCTTGATATTTCTTAGTTTATTCAAAGTATCTACTGCATGAGTAGCATGTGCAAGGCCAGGCAGGTGTTGAAAATAATCTTTGTGGTCTCCTCTCAAGGAATTTACAGACTCCTGAGAGAGACAAAACAAGTCCATAGTTTTGTTTCTAAAAAGTACTTTTTATTTTATTAAATTTTTTTACTTTTTTCCTTTATTTTAGAAAAAGAAAGTATAAGCAGGGAGGGGTGGGGCAGAGAGAGAGAAACAGAAAAGAGAGAGAGAGAGAGAGAGAGAGAGAGAGAGAGAGAGAGAATCTCAAGCAGGATCTACACTCTGTGCAGAGCCTAATGTGAGGCTCAATATCCCACCACCCTGGGTTCATGACCTGAGCAAAAAAGTCAAGAGGTGGATACTCAACCGACTGAGCCACCAAGGCGCCCCTATAAATAGTTTTAAAAGAAAGTAGAGGCACCTGGATGGCTCAGTTGGTTAAGCGTAGGACTTACTCAGGTCATGATCTCACAGTTTATTAGTTTAAGCCCCACATTGGGTTCTGTGCTGACAGATCAGAGCCTGGAACCTGCTTTGGATTCTGTGTCTCCCCCTCTCTGTGTCCCTCCCTCCCCAAAGATAAACAAACATTAAAACTTTTTTTTTTTAAGTTAAGTGCAAGGTGACACAAGAAAGTTACAGCAAGAAACAATTCCCGGGGAATTAGGAAGATTTTTGAACAAGCAAAGTTTTATGACCAGAGGTATTTTTTCAGAAAATTATTTTTGTTGCTTTGTGCAGGAATAGATTGGGGGGAGGGGAAAACTAGTAAAGAGGAGACCTAACAGGAAGTCACTGGAAATGTTCAGGGAAGAGGCCATAAAGATATGAACCAGAGAGGGCACATATGAAGATACTGAGGAGGTAGAGTCAAGAGGAGGTAGAGTCGACAGGCCTTGAAATGGGAAGCACGGAGGGAGTCAGATGACTCAGATTTTGACCCCCAAGTGATTATGAGGATGGTGACATTAACAGAAATCAGAAACAAAGAAAAAAAAGATCATAAAGAGAATACTTAAACCTTACATGAAATAGCCCATAAAGAACATAAATAGCTATCTAGACTTAAATTTTATAAATTATGCTAGAATTGTTCAAGGTCATAGGAAGCTACATTTATTCATGTCTACCTGCCACAGACATCTAGTGAAAACATGACAGAAAGCCAAGAACAAAAGGAAGTCAGTTTAGTGGAAAAATACTGCCTAATCTCAGTACTGGACTCATGAAAATAAATTAGGTACCATAAGGAATCAGAATTCAAACAAATGTATTAATACTCTCTTATTCCCCTCAAAATATCTGTAGGACAAACTCCAGCCATTAGTCATAACTAGAATTTAAGCAAATACTTAGCCAGTAAAATTGCTACCTAATATGATAAGGCATATACACCCTTTAACCTCGTTGGAGAGCACATGATAAAGCAATGGGAGCCAAGTATTTTTTTTTTTCACTCTTCCTGCTGATAAATTTATTCTACCAAAGGGCTTTACCTCAAAGAATAAAACACCCATTTTCTACCTCAGTCACAGGCAATCTTGGAATTTAAATACCCAACTCATATTACTCATTTTTAAAAATTTTATTTTAATGTTTTATTTATTTTTGATACAGAGAGAGACAGAGCATGAGAGGGGGAGGCGCAGAGAGAGAAGGAGGCACAGAACCAGAAGCAGGCTCCAGGCTCTGAGCTAGCTGTCAGCACAGAGCCTGACGCGGGGCTCGAACCCACGAACGTGAGATCTGACCTGAGCTGAAGTGGGAGGCTTAACCGACTGAGCCACCCAGGCGCCCCTCATATTACTCATTTTACTTAATTTCCTGTTTTAGCTAGAGTTGATCCAACTTTTCTATATTTCAGTGTTTTTATCAAATTGAGGACTTTATATAATATATGTATCTGTGAGGAAATTCTACCACCAAAGTCAGATGAACTTTTGGGTCCTTGTGAACTTGATTACTATAAAAACTTTAAAACCACAATCAATAAGATGTAACTAAAAAGATGTCAGTAAAGTTATAGCTTAACAAATAAATAAAAACCTAGTATCTGCTTTATTTTATACCAACAATAACTATTTACAAAAATATAATACCCAATTTATAACAATAAAGTGTAAGACAAAACTAACATTAACATCACTGGGAAAAGAGTGTTGGAATGATGCATAAATAGCTAGTTACTTGAAGATGAGAAAGTTATATTTTTATACTATATGATAGGGAAAAATATTTTAATAGATTAAATATTTAAAGGTGAAAGACTAAAACCATAAAAATCTTAAAAGGAAACATGGCTGAATATTTGCTCTATTAATCATAAGGGTTCAGTAAGACAATTTTAGGCATTAATCCAAAAGGAAAAGTCTAAAATACTGAAATTTAAAAAAAAGTAAACTTCTTAAAAAAAAAGTAAACTTCTTTATGTAAGATGTAAAACATAAAAAAACAATAAACAGTATGGGAAAAAAACAGTGGGAGCATATGACAAAAAAAATCTCCTTAAAAATGTCAGTCAAAAGAAAGTGAGAAATACACTAAATACAAAAAGAAAACAAAACGAATGGGTAAATGAGCCAGTTAGGTTAAGTTTTTTGTTTTGTTTTTTTATTTATCTATATTTTCAACATGTTATACAATACACATACTTTGTAAGCAGAAAGAAGGTTGTTACAGAAAGCAAAGATGTGGAAAATATTTAATGAGACTAAAAAGTGTTCACAGTATTTTTTTATATTCAAACAAGTCACAAAACAATAAATATGGTTTACTCTTATAGATGTTTATAGAAAAGCAGGCTGAAAGGTGGAGGAATTATTTTTAAATACACAAATATTCCACAATGACCTGTGTCACTTTGTAAGAACACAATTTTAAAAATGAGTATCAAATGCCTGTGACATACATGTGAAAAAGGAACTTAAAAGTTGACTAATGTTTATGGTATTTTTCTAGGTTTTTATTTTAAAAAGCTACATATGCAAATAAAACAGCCTAGAATATGGTGATTATTCTCCTACTCTGGGAAGTAGGTATGTGGGCTTTCCCTTTTCACTTTTAATACTTCTGGAATGTTCCAATTCTATTACTATAAGCACTTACGTAATTTAAAAATATGCAAATCTGGAAAAATAACAGAAGCCAAGAGCCTAAAACAAATTTGTTACTGACAACATAAAAAATATTTTTAAGATTACAATTTATAAATAAAAATGACAAGAAAATCCTCATAAGTTGTTATAAATTTATCTGCATAGTAAAAATCTTAAAAAACAAATTAAGAATGTGTCATAAAAATGTATCAAAACAGCTGAGTATAATAGATCTTACTTGGATATAGTAACAATCCATGCTGTTACCAAAAACAAACAAAAACAAAAACTTATTTTTGCTAAGCCACAGTAAAACTCTTCTTTGAATAATGAATTAAAATAGCACTCTCAGATAATTTATAATGTAGAAAACTGGCAACAGTTCCCTCCCCAACTATTCTATCCTGCTGTCCTCTAACCACAAAATAAATACGTAAGAGTTAAAAACCTCGCATAACCCCGGTTTAAACCTGGGAAAAAGTAAGTTGGGATAAACAGACCCACATATACTATATAGCAAGCCAAAGAACTGTCATGAAAACTGGTTTTTAAAAAAAGCCTTAAAAGCCATAAAGAAAGAAAAATCAAATCAAATATAGGGGAAGGAAAAATACTGAATTAGTTCTCCACTTTTTGTTGGATTAACCCAGAGGAAAATGTTGCTTGCTATACTGTAGTACAGTAAGCAGACTACTAATCTCCATGTCAGAAACTTGGGTTGGGAGCTGGCTCTGAGATTCAGCGGCTGAGATGAGTGTGTTTCCTGTTCAAATCAGGAAAAATCTCTCCAGTTTAGAGTTGTATTATGACACTTAATTTGAGGTCCTTATACATAGTTTTATCCATCTTAGAAAGAAAACAGTTGTCAGATTAATTAGTCTTTTATCATATTATTTCACTTAATTATTTTCTAGTTTGACTGTATAATTAGTTGATAGTACATATAACTGCAATTTTATGTAAATATTTTAATAAAATGTTAATAAAATAAAAAAGAATATATAATTTCTGACTAAAGGACATGAAACATTGCCCACATTTTGGTTACTTGATTTTTCAATATAAACAAATATAAAATCAGGGAATAAGAAATACAGAGTTAATCCTAAAATAGTGATTGTAATTATTGGCTTAATAGGATAAACACAGGCAAACCTCATAACGATCAGAAGTATTGTGTGCAGGCTAGTTTCTACAACTCAAAACAAAGCAGAATTAAAGAAAATCCAGTCAAAAAGTAATGAAAATAATCAGGGCTTTTATAAGAGATGAATAAAAAAATTACTGCTCTAATGGTAAAGATTAAGTGTCTTCAAGGCTCAAAAGTCTTCAAGAGCTCAAATCATACATACAAACTGAAGCATAAATCCATCAAATTCTAGAAGATCTGAGTTTTTAGGTGGTAACAGAAGTTGAGCTTCTAGGTGGTAACAAGTTTACAGAATGTATTATTTATAATTCTAGAATAAAAAACTTGCAAAGAATGAAATGAGTCATCCAGCTAATTTTTTAAAGATAAGTAATCTTTTTAATATTTTAATTTTTTTAAATGTTTATTTATTTTTGAGAGAGAGACAGAGTGTGAGTGGGGGAGGGTCAGAGAGAGAGGGAGACACAGAATTGGAAACAGGCTCCAGGCTCCGAGCTGTCAGCACAGAGCCCGATGCTGGGCTTAAACCCATGAACCATGAGATCATGACCTGAGCTGAAGTCGGTCGCTCAGCCGACTGAGCCACCCAGGTGCCCCTCCAGCTAATATTTTATATAGCATAGGAAGTATTGTGCATGATTCATGAAAGATATCACATAGAGAGATAAGGCATTCATTCTTTTGAAATAGCAATCCCATTTGTACACAATTAAAATTGATAACAAGTTAGTTTTGTTTCTGTTTAAAATTTAAGTTTATTTATTTATTTATTTTTTGTTTTTATTTTTGAGAGAGAGAGAGTGAGAGACAGTGTGAGCAGGGGAGGGGCAGAGAGAGGGAGATACAGAATCTGAAGCAGGCTCCAGGCTCTGAGCTAGCTGTCAGCACGAACCATGAGATCATGACCTGAGCTGAAGCCGGACGCTTAACCGACTGAGCCACCCAGGTGCCCCAAATTTATTTATTTTTTGAGACAGAGAGAGAGAGAGAGAGAGGAGACAGAGTATAAGTAGGGGAAGGGCAGAGAAAGAAGGAGACACAGAATCTGAAGCAGGCTCAGGCTCTGAGCTGTCAGCACAGAGCCTGTCTCAGAACTCAAACTCACGACCCATGAGATAATGACTTGAGTCGAAGTTAGACACTTAACCAAGAATGAGCCACCCAGGTGCCTGTTTTTGTTTTAATTATGAGCCACTATAGGTCTCAGAAAACTACCCACTAATTCTTTCCTTTTTTTAATTTTAAAAAAATGTTTATTTTTGAGAGAGAGAGTTGCAACTGCAAGTGGGGGACGGGCAGAGAGAGGAGACACAGAATTGGAAGCAGGCTCCAGGTTCTGAGCTGTCAGCACAGAGCCTGATATGGGGCCCAAACTTAAAAGACTTGAGATCATGCCCTGAGCTGAAGTGAGATGCTTGACTGACTGAGCCACCCAAGCGCCCCTCTACCCACTAATTCTAAGTCAAAGTTTACCTCTACAGTTTCTCAGCCTGACTATATCCTCTTGCCCCAGGAGAGACAACTTTTTGCATATCTGACAAGTTCATCATTTCCCCCTTTCAAGGTAATATGTCCAAACTGTATTTTTATTAAAGTTTTTAAAAATGTTTTTATTTATTTTTGAGAGAGAGAAAGACACAGAGTGAGCAGGGGAGAGTCAGAGAGAGAGAAGGAGTCACAAGGTCTGAATACAGGCTCCAGGCTCTGAGCTAGCTGTCAGCACAGAGCCCGACACGGGGCTCGAACCCACGAACATGAGATCATACCGTGAGATCATGACCTGAGCCGAAGTCGGATGCTTAACCAATTGAGCCACCCAGGTGCCCCCAAACTAGTTTTTTATTTTTAAAGATTATTTATATATTTTGAGAGACAGAGGGAGATGCAGGAGGGGTAGAGAGAGAATCCCAAGCAGGCTCTACACCATCAGCGCAGAGGCTGATGTGGGGCTCAAAGTCATAAACCATGAGATCATGACTTGAGTTGAAACCAAGAGTCAATCACTTAACTGACTGAACTACCCAGGCGTCCCTGTCTAAATTCTTTTCAGCAACTTCTCACATTATATAATTTCAAAATGATTTACCATCTCTTTCCCCTCCTATAAGGAAGTTTTGGTTTGTCAATGTTCTACCCTATCAAAAATGGTATTATAGGAAGGTTCCCACTTCAGGATAACCAAAAAAACCTTTGTCCCTGTTGTAGATTAGAGATGGCTACAAATTCTTGCTTACTCCTATCACTGAGAGGTGGAGTCTAGAACTCTCTGAGTTTGGGCTAACTCTAGCTTCTCAGTTGGCTCACAAAATGTGGCAAAGTGGGATTTTTGAAGTTTCATCATAAGAAACCTTTCAGCTCCCACCTGAATTCATGAGGAACATGTGTTTTGGGAACTCAGGTGCCATGAGGAAGGCCAAGGAGAGTAACCTGAGGGGCTCCTGGGTGGCTCAGGCGACTGGGTCTGACTCTTGGTTTTGGCTAAGGTTATGATCTCACAGTTTGTGTGTTTGAGCCCCATGTCAGTCTGCACTGACAGCATGGAGCCTGCTTGGGATTCTCTCTCTCCCCCTCTCTCTATACTTCCCCTGCTCACTTGCTCTCTCTCTCTCTCAAAATAAATAAACATTAAAAAAAAAAAAAGATTAACTTGAGGTCCCAAACTAACAGTAGAGCTGAACTCTAAGCCAACAACAGCCATATAAGTAAACCATCTTGAAAGTAAATTCTCCAACTTACAGTAAAGCCATTTTGTGCAAATTTCATATTTGTGAGCAGTACAAATGACTGTTCTTGTTTTAAAACACTAAATATTGGGGTGGTTCATTACTTAGCAACAGATAGGTGGAATACCCCAAAATAAAAAATAGAAACATGAACTCAGTCTTTGATGAAACCAGCACTGATAAGTGAAGACAGGGGAAGATGGAAAAAACAGTGAAGGATACAGAAGAGAAGCAAAGTGGTGTGTATTACAGAACTCCAAAAAAGGATTTTCAGCTGAACTACAGAGAGACTGGGCTAGGGCCCACACCAAAGAGACTGTGTAAGCAGTAGGCTCTAGGCCCCACCCCTATTTAGCACTGCCAGACAACGTTGTCCCTTAGCCCCATAAAAGACAGCATGTACATACTCTGACAAAGTGAAGCAAAGGTTCTGGGCTTAGAACATGTTTATGCAGGTATCCAGTCTGAACACAAAGCAGGTTAAAGGCAAGTCTATATGCAATCTCTAAATCCCCTTCTCTAGCCTCGCTTTACTATATTAGCAACAAAGTTTATATTCTCCAAGCAAGAAATTAGAGGATCCATCAAGAGAGGAAATGAACTAAGCCAAATGAAATTTCCACAGAAGATATGGAGGTTCCAATAAATAAGGTGGCCTCACACTCCTACAACTTTTCTTCCCCACATATAGCTCCCATTCACTCTTATGTGCCTTATTCTTACATATAAACAGAAAAACAAGGATCACCAGGCTTGGAGGAAAGCTTCCAAACAGGAAGTAGGATAAAGGAAAAAAGACTTGGAGAAACTAAGTATCTTCATGGAGATAAGAAAACATTTCTTGGAAATATATTGCAAATCACTTTTTGGAAAATAAATATATGGCAGTGGAATAACATTTTAATATTAGAGTTAGAAGATAAAGTTGAGGAAACAGCATACAAAGTAAAATGTGATAAATATTAGGAGCAAAATAATAAAAAAAAAAAGTAAGATGATGACTGTCGGAGTCCCAACATGAAAATAATGAGAATAGAAAGAGACAAAAGAGGGTAAACCGACACAGAAAAAAAATACAAGAATATTTCCGAAAATGAATGAACTCTTGATTGATAAGCTTCCAAGTGCTTAACGGGATAGATTTTTAAAGACTCATACCTCGGATAATGAATCTAACAGCTTCTAGATAAAAAAATAAAACAACCAAAAAAGACTACCCATGAAAAGGCATCAGGAGGGCATCAGCCCCATCAGTATCAACACTGGAGGTCCAAAGATTGAGCAAGGACTTCTAAATTCTAAGTTTAAAAAATAATTTTCCACTTAAGAATACTATAATCAGTTAATTGACTAAGTGTGAGTGAAGGACACAGCATTTTCAGCGTCTCCATCTACTCATTCTTTCTCAGGTAGCTATGGTCGAATGTATTCAACCAAAATGAGGGAGTAAATCAAGAAAGAAGTTGGTAGAGCATGTGACTCGATCTCATGAGTTAGGGGGTAGAGATTATATTTAAAAACATAAAAACAAACAAATAAACAAACAAAAACCATCAGAAGAAGAAGAAGAAAAAGATGACGACAATGACGACAAGAGATCCAAACCAGAAAAGAACAGTGTGCAAAGGGAATCCAAGAGAATACCAAGTTCAGGTTGCAGTAGAAGGACGGGGGGCTCCAGAGTGATGATTCCAAGGAAGAAAACAGAATTGATAATATTTTATAGGTATTACCAAGTGGGAAGTGATATGGTAAAGTGCTTTACAGAACTGGCAGAAGGGAGAAAAGAGACTGAAAAAACTATGCAAATGAAAAAATGTCAATTCCAAAACAAAAAGTAAAAAAAAAAGCAGGGGGGAAACAATGACAGTATATTAACTGACTTAACAGAGAATAATACTTATACCTGTTCGGCATCCAGTCTACAGCATAAAAATTTAAAGTTACAAGCCATTCTACATTTATTCTAGGATCAATGTGCTGACTTTATATAGCCAAAAAAGGAGTTTTTGAGATGTTATATGACATATATTAATTATTGCCACAAATTCCAGATGTATCAGCTGTTGTTACTGAAGATACTCAGCCTAGTCTACAGACATGGTTTCAGCAGCTGGATGTACCAGTGATGCTGGCATTCTGAGTTCTAGGTCGAGCTATATTTCTAAGTAGGTAAAATTAGGGATTAACAACTTCTAGATCTTAAGTTTTCTATAAAGTTAGAAGAATGGCACCTTCCTATATTACTTTAGTTAACACAGGGTCAGATTAGATACTGGATTTTAAAAAACATTAAAAATAATAAAAAAGTTGTTTATATTAGTGACAATTATTAGCATTAACATAAGCATTATGATGAGACGAACAGAGACATAATATCTAGTTGACAGATAAGGCAAAGCAAATACCATGGCCAAGTGGTCTCTTTCCATGCATGCTCATAGCTCTTTGATTCATTTGTTTTATATTTGGTTATTTGGCTATTCTGTATTCATATTTGAAAGTTTTGTCTTCAATTAAAAACCATAACTACCCTTAGTTGATTTCCACTGAATAATGCCTTTTTTAACAGCCCATCTGTCATTAAAATATATGTTTTTCCCTCCTCTATGCTAGTGGTTTTTTTGGGTCTCAGATTCCACTGAGAAAAACCTATGAATATATTCCTCATAAAATGTGTGTGTACTCAAAAATAAACTCAAAATGCATGAAAGACCTAAATGTAAGACAGGAAGCCCTCAAAATCCTAGAGGAGAAAATAGGCAACAACTTCTCTGACCTCAGCTGCAACAACTTCTCTGACCTCAGCTGCAGCAACTTCTTTACTTGACATGTCTCCAGAGGCAAGGGAAACAAAAGCAAAAATGAACTATTGGGACCTCATTAAGATAAAAAGTTTCTGCATGCAAAGGAAATAATCAGCAAAACTAAAAGAAGATATTTGCAAATGACATTTCAGATAAAGGGTTAGTATCAAAAATCTATAAAGAACTTATCAAGCTTAACAACCAAAAAACAGATAATCTAGTAAAGAAATGGGCAAAAGACATGAATAGAAGCTTTTCCAAAGAAGACATCCATATGGCTGACACATGAAAAGATGAACAACATCACTCATCATCAGGGAAACACAAATCAAAGCTACACTGAGATACCACCTCACGGCAGTCAGAGTGGCTAAAATGAGCAAATCAAGAGACTATAGATGCTGGCGAGGGTGTGGAAAGAAGGGCACCCTCTTGCACTGTTGGTGGGAATGTAAACTGGTGCAGTCACTCCGGAAAACAGTGTGGAGGTTCCTCAAAAAACTATCCATAGAACTCCCCTATGACCCAGCAATAGCACTGCTAGGGATTTACCCAAGGGATACAGAAGTGCTGATGCATAGGGGCACATGTACCTCAATGTTCACAGCAGCACTGTCAACAATAGCCAAAACATGGAAAGAGCCTAAATGTCCATCACCTGATGAGTGGATCAAGAGGATGTGGTATATATACACAATGGAGTACTACATGGCCATGAGAAAGAATGAAATCTGGCCATTTGTAGGAAAGTGGATGGACCTCGAGGGTGTCATGCTAAGCGAAATAAGTCAGGCGGAGAAGGACAGATACCATATGTTTTTACTCATAGGTCTAACAGGAGAACAGGAGAAACTTAATGGAGGACCAGGGGGAGAGGAAGAGGGAAATAGAGTTGGAGAGAGAGAGGGATGCAAAACTTGAGAGACTAGTGAATACTGAAAAGAGGTGGTGGTGATGGAGGAGGGCACTTGTGGGGAAGAGCACTGGGTGTTGTATGGAAACCAATTTGACAATAAACTATTAAAAAAAACCAAATCACTCATCATCAGGGAAATACAAATCAAAACCACAATAATATACCACCTCACACCTGTCAGAGTGGGTAACATTAACAACTCAGGCAACAACAGATGTTGGTGAAGATGCGGAGAAAGAGGCACCCTATTGCACTGCTGGTGGGAATGCAAACTGGTGCAGCCACTCTGGAAGACAGTATGGAGGTTCCTCAAAAAATTAAAAATAGGACTACCCTACAACCCAACAATTGCACAACTAGGTATTTATCCAAAGGATACAGGTGTGGAGTTTCCAAGGGGCACATGAACCCCTAGGTTTATAAAGGGGCTATTGACAATAGCCAAAGTATGGAAAGAGCCCAAATGTCCATCGACTGATGAGTGGATAAAGAAGATATGGGGGGTGTGTGTGTGTGTGTGTAATGGAATATTACTCGGTGATCAAAAATAATCAAATCTTGCCATTTGTAACAATGTTGATGGAACCAGAGTGTATTAATGCTAAGTGAAATTAGTCAGAGAAAGACAAATATCATATGACTTCACTCACATGTCAAATTTAAGAAACAAAACAGATGAACACAGGGAAAGGAAGCAAAAATAATATACAAACAGAGAGGGAGACAAACCACAGAGACTCTTAAATACAGAGAACAAAGAGTTTGAGAGTTGCTAATGGGATGTTGGGTCAGGAGAAGGAATAAGGGGTGGGAGGAAATAAGGAGGACACTTGTCAAAGAATAACAAAATAATGTTAGTAGGGAAAGGAATTAAAAAATTCATTCAGATATATATAATAATTTTCTTATGGGTCTTCATTCATGAGAGACATAGATTTTATTTATCTTAGGAAAACCAGGTCATATGAATAACCAAGAAATCCTGGAAGATGTTTCTGAAATAATTTTGTTATATTTTCTGTGTTTACATATGTGCTTTTACTTAATCCACACTCTGTAACATATAATAATCCACAGTAAATTATAGATTCAGTATTGGTTGATTTAGGGGTAACATTTAAATACTTGTGTTATACCTCATCATATTTTCAGTTTTAAATAATAGCTTTTTTGGTCATAATGTGGTATACTTTCTATTTTTTTAAATAATTATATGTACATATATAATATGTATTACTTATTTTATAGAAATGTTTATATTTGTAATTACTATTTGTTCTTATTATAAAAAGGATTATAAAGTTTTGTTTCAAAACTGAAAGCCTGATTTTACATATAAACACAGACTACTAAGCTAATTAAAAAAATGTCTAAAGTTAATTAAAAAAATGCATGTGTACTTATTTGGGCGCATGCACATACAAACACACAAGAAGACAATTTTCTAAACAATTTCATTTCATAGGTTAATGAACAAATCTAGGAAGGAAGATGTATTTTATAGATAATCTTTCAAAAATCTTTTATATCCCTTTTATTTTTGTCTATGCTGATTTCTACTGTCATTCCTAAGAATTGACTCAGTTAAAAATATTCTTAAGAATTTTCTTGCAAAGAATGAAACACCTATCTTGTAACATTAAAATACAGTTGATATACAGTTTATGCTCAGGTATTAAGGTCTCAGTCTTTCTTCCCTCCAACTATTAAAGGGTAAGCTTATTGTAATTGTCCTTTCTTTTTTTCAACTGAGCCTCCCCAGCATTCCATAATATATATTTTTTTAAGTAATCTCTATGCCCAATGTGGAGTTCAAATTTATGACCCTCAGATCAAAAGTTGCATGCTTTATAGACTGAGCCAGCCAGGCACCTTTCTAATCATCCTTTCTTTTCTTTTTTTTTCTTTAATGTTTATTTTTGAGAGACAGAGAGCATGAGCGGGGGAGCGGCAGAAAGAGAGAGAATCTGAAGCAGGCTCCTGGTTCTGAGCTGTCAGCATAGAGCCCGACGTGGGGCTTGAACCCATGAACCATGAAATCATGACTTCAGCTGAAGTTGGATGCTAAACTGACTGAACCACCTGGACACCCCTGTAATTGTCCTTTCTTAAAAGTTCCCAAATAATTTCCTCTAAACATGGTAAACTATTTTGACGTTATTCTTAGAAACTTTGGACTCATAGCCTGATCCACCCATTTGTCCCCCTTATGCAGTTGGTGGTCTGCTTGGTAATACTTAAAAACACACAATGCACAAAGAATGTTTCGGCTCCTAAACTTCATTGGCAACATCAACTTACCCTGGTTTCTGGCAAGGTGTTTCAGCTTAGTCTGACTTGTCTTGTGGGCTCTTTCTGTATTTCTCTATTCTAAAATCAAGATTATAATCACTTTTATATTTCAGCTTTTCTGAATATTCTATCCCAAGTCATGTATTATTGATTTTTACGCTGGCAGTTTTCTTCTTTAAAGTAACTATTAACAATTTCACTGTAGCTGTAACTTCTTTAAGGACAATTAAAGTATTCTATTTTTTTTTCTATTGTTCTTACCTGTGCAGTCTCTGCATGTTCTAGCATTTCTTCGAATTCCTGATACTCTTCATCATCTGGCTCGGCCCCTGAGAGGCGAGCTGCCCTGGCCATGAAATATGGTGGCAGCTCTCCAATTGCTGTGCCGATGCCCTATGTGCAAACCAAACACTCACATCACATTCTGTTCTCAACATAAGGACACTTAAACAGATTAAAATCTATTATTTTTCTAAATTACCAAAACCACATTAAGATACGTGCGTTGGGGAGGAAAGCATATACTACATAATCAAGAGAACATGAGTGTGAATCTTGGCCCTAATATTGACCGATGCAAAGCCAGGTGAGATAATATATATTAAAGTCTTAGAAAATTAATGGTGCATTGCAGACATTAAATTAATGACAGTTCTCTAGCATCTCTACTTACACTCCGTGATTTGTCAGTTTTTTTTCCTCTCTTCAAATGATTTGGTAATGAGTATTCACTAGTACAACTTTTATTTAATCAATTAATTAATGAATTAATTTTTTAAGTAGTTTATTGTCAAATTAGTTATTAGTACAACTTTTAGATAAAATTTTCTAGGAAATGTTCTGATATTTAGGATGCTGTTTTAATCCCAGTACAATTTTTTCTGTGTGTGCAGAGTTCAAACTTTTAACAAATCATGGTCAGGAAGCCCCTTGAAAACTCAACATTAAGATGGATAAATTTTCACCACAGGAAAAATGTTTATTTCCTCAGGACATTGAGTGACTCACATTTCAGTCACTTTGTGGATTCATGCTTTTGAAGATAATTTTTTTTTCAATCAACTAAGAGTAAAAGGATGAAAACAAAGGTAAGAGAATCAGGAACTTTGTTTGGACTTAAATACAAAATAAATAATAATGTAAAAGGCATATAGTCTCTAGGAAATTTCTCAACTTTGAGCCATTCTTCTCTGCCTTGAGTCAAAGTGAATGAAAGTTTTACTAATTTTCAGAAGCAATTTTAGGTCTATTTGCTCTGTACTATGACTTTGTCAGCAAATACCTTGAAAAGAATCCACAAGGAACATTATCAAATTTAAATATTTCATGTTCACAGTGTTATGTTCCAATGTGTGGAATCAACAACCTCCAAATCAAACTGCATTATCCACATATGAAACAAGAGTTCTGAAAAAGAATATATTTAAGTGTCAAAAGAATCGGGTTCTATTTAATTAAAGAATGAAGAGAGAGATGAGAGGAAGGAGAGACATGTACATCAAAGGATGTATGAATAAACACAAATCATATTTTGCTCAACAAAAACAGTTAATATCAGTCAACTTTGGAGGATGTTAAGAGAACCAACTTATTATTTAAAAAACAGGTAAATAAAGGGGAAAAAAATCTATAACTTATCCTCTCTTACTTCTATGAAAGACATCTTGGGGTAACCAAACTGGTGATAAGGAGCTTTTTTTTAATAAAACAGTCCAGTCAATAACTAAAAAAAAAAATGAACTGATTGGTATACCCCCATCTTATAACCCTTAATAAAATAATGGACTTGTATAACAATGGTGATAATACCACAAAAGGAAAGACAATCAGACATTACTATATCTTGTGACAGAATGACACAAGACTATAAAGTGTATTTTTGACAAAAAAAATTTTTTTTTCAAGCCTCTCAATCTAACTATCAACTCACAAGAACTATAGGGAACAGATAAGCATATTTAAACTATACCAACTGGGATATAATTAGTAAAATCCAGACTGTGGGAAATTATATTTGACAACAACCCAGTTTCAACAACAAATAAATCTGAAAAGAAAAACAAAGAAACACTATCAGAAAAATCTGAACATTAACTAGTTAGCTGATCTGAAAAGATTATTCCTAATTTCTCTTAGATGTGATAATGTTTTAAGTCTTAAGATTGATATATTTATAGATGAAATGTCATATGTTATCTAGGATATGCCTCAAGATAGTGGAGAGCCTACAGAGGAGGGATCAGATAAAATAATATTAGTCCAGAATTAATATTAATGAGTTTGGGTGATAATAAATTAATTACATAATTCTCTGTACTTAAACTTTTTTCCATCACAAAAAGTAGGAAGTTAATTGCAACATTTTATTCAAAACATGAACTTCTCTTAAAACCTGTTAACTCAAATGTTCAATAGTTCTGAAAGCAATCACATGATTCAAACTCATGACAAGTTTCCTTAAAGTTAAAAGGAAGTAATAATGGTCTGAAATGATATTAAGAGCTACATACTATCTTATATTTTGTTGACCATATTTATCATTATCATTGAATTCTGCTCATGTTTTCCCACATTACCAAGAAATAAGAATGGTGACCATGAGTCAATATTCCGCTTTTTACATAAATAGATAAAAAAGGAATATAGTCATCTAGAGGTCTCCAGGCCCCCCAGGACACATTATATACTAGACACAGAAGTTTATTTTTTTTATCTCAGATTAGGTACTGAAGTCTCATAATTTCATGATTCTTACAAAACAACTTTATAATTCTTGCAAAATCAAAACAAAAAAACCAAAACAGAACTGTGGAACTCTAAAAACTGTCAGCCTAGGCTTAATTAAGGGGAAGAAATAGCTGGTTTCCTTATTGCAAAAGAAAGAGACAAGTAGTTTTTAGTCAAGCAATAATTCAGAAAGCTCTTCTAAGACCCATGTGCTCCGTATTAACTGATTATCTTGAAATCTCTGCTTCTTGAATTGGAGATTTTAACATGCTCAAAATATGCAAAACCAGGAGGGAAATATCTTCCTGAAGTATCAATATATTCAAAGATTTAGGGGAGGAGAAAATTCCTGAATTTTCATGCTTTTAAAAAGTTTTGTCAAGTAGATTCACAAGCAAATCAGCAGCATTTTAGTTTTCCATGTTGTGAATCATAAGTTTAATAATAAAAATCTGGAGAGCAGAATATTTTATATATGCTGATTCTCAGATAGGATGGTAGTTTTGATTATCTATTAACAGTTTTTTAAAATAAAATAAATTTTCTATTACATATTCCAATTACAAACATAAATCAGAGGTTAAATGCAGTAAAGTTAGGAGGGTAAGCGTAAAACCACTGAGAAACACAGGGTTCTTACAGCAATGTTTAAGAAACAATAATACCAATTCTGGTAAAATTATCAAGACTTTTTTGTGAATAGAGAAAATTCGCTTCCAGTTTCCCTTGAAGTCAGTTTCAAAATGCTTTCAAGAAAGAATGAAGCTTTGACACATGCTACAACATGGATGAAACTTGAAAACGTTATGCCAAGTGAAATAAGCCACATATAGAAGAGCAAGTATTACATGATTCAATTTAGATGGGGTATCTAGAATAGACATAATCAAAGAGGCAGAAAGTAGGAAAGAGATAACAGAGGGCTCTGGAGTTACTGTTTTAATGGGTATAGAATTTCTGTTTGGGAATGACAAAAAGTTCTGGAAGCAGATACTGGCAATGATGACACAACATTGTGAATATAGTTAAGGCCAATAAATTGTGTACTTAAAAATGGTTAAAATGGTAAAACTTGCGTTATATATATTTTATCACAATAATCACTTCCTAACCATGAACTTAACAAATACATGACCTTAAAAGGTGATGCTCTCTATCTAAACGTCAACACACATGTGCTTACCCCTGCCCTGCTGTCCCACTTATTCTTAGATCTCAACTGAAACATTGCTTCTTCATGGAAATCTTCCCTGAATCATAAACTAGGGAAAATTCCTGTGTTATACAGATTTCTCCTTCATATTTATTTATACAATTTTCCCATGATATTTATTTATGCATCATTCCATGATACTTATTTCCCTCACTGGAATGTACAGCTCCAATGAGACTGTTTTGCTCACTCCGAATCTCTGGTGCTTGGATGCATAATAACTATCACTGAAATTCGTGAGTGAAAAGAAAATTTGTAAAGCTTTGCATCAGTGATACAAATTATGGAAGATCAAAAGATACAAATTGAAGAAAAGTAACTAACGATCAACAGTATCAAACAATTCATTTTAGCATGCACTAAAGACCTACATAAACGAGTTGAAAGTAAGGTCTTTATCCTATAATTGGATGTACTTCATATTTTAATTGAATTTTTGATTCAGTACCTTTATAATGATAGTGAAGTCTGTAAAGGCATATTACTTTGCAAAGTACAGATAAAAGATAAAAATTTCAAATAAGATAAATTTGTTTTTAGTTTTTTTTAATGTTTATTATTTTTGAGAGACAGAGCGATAGAGCACTAGCAGGAGAGGGGCAGAGAGAGGGAGACACAAAATCTGAAGCAACAAATAAGATACGAGTTTTTAATCAAGCAAGACATTCTCTTGAACAAAACATGGGTGTGAACAAAAATGGGATCTCATTTATGAAAAGGTGAAACTATAAAAATCAAGGCTGACTCACTCTACATCAAAGTTTCTCAACCTCAGCAAGTACGCACATTTTATGACTGTATTCCACTCAACCATTTTAAAATATAAAACTAAGTGGCATTAGCTGCATTCAAAATGTTGTGCAATCACCATCACTATCTATTTCCAGTATTTTTCATCATCCAGATGGAAACCTTGCACCCATTCAGCATTAACTTTCTCATTCCACACAACCTTGGTAACTTCAAATCTACTTCTTGCCTCTATGAATTTGACTCTTCTATTTTATTTTTATTTATACTTTTTTAAAAAGTTTATTTATTTTGAAAGAGAGAGAAAGCGTGTGCGTGAACACCTGGGGAAGGGGCTGAAAGGAGGAGAGAGAATCCCAAGCAAGCTTCTTAGATTGTCAGAGCGGAGCCCGATGTGGGGCTCAATCCCACCAACCATGAAACCATGATCTGAGCCAAAATCAAGAGTCAGACGCTTAACTGACTGAGCCACTCAGGTGCCACAAATTTGACTGTTCTGGATGATTCACGTAAGTACAGTCATACAGTATCTGTCTACGTAATGGTTTATTCCATTTAACATAACATTTTCAAGGTTCATATTGTAGCACGATTCAAAACTTTATTCCTTTTAATGGGTGAATAATATTCCATTAGATGTATATATTACGTTTTTTCCATGAACAGTTGAGAGACACTGGGTTGTCTCCACCTTTCTGAAAATGTGGAGGGCGCCTGGTGGCTCAGTCAGTTAAGCATCTAGTACTTGATTTCAGCTCAGGTCATGATCTCATGGTGAGATTGAGCCAGTGTTGGGCTCTGCATGGACAGCATGGAGCCCGCCTGGGATTCCCCCCTTCCCCTTCTGTGCTCTCTCTCTTAAAATAAATAAACATTAAAAAAAAAAAAAAGAAAAAGAAAATGTGGATAATACTACTGAACAGTGAAGTACAAGTATCTATACTTATACCTGAGTCCCAGTTTTCATTTTTTATGGGTATTTATATAGGAGTGGACTTAGAGGAGGGTCATATGGCAATTCTACGTTTAAGTTTTTGAGAATCCACTGAACTCTTTTCCCCAGCAGCTGAATCACTTTACATTCCCAACCATCTACAAGAGTTCCAATTTCTCCACATCCTGATACTTGGTTTCTTTTTAAAAGAATAACAGCAAAGGGGTATTTCCTTGTGGTTTGAATTTGCACTTCCCCAATGACTAAATGATGTTAAGAATCTGTGCACTTATTGGCCATTTGTATATCTTCCTTGGAGAAAAGTCTATTCAAGTCCTTTGCTCATTTTTTAAATTGGGTTAAGTTGTAGAAGTTCTTCAAACATTCCGGATATTAACCCTTTATCAGATATTTGATTTATGAACATCCCCTTGCATTCTGTGGGTTATTTTTTCACTCTCTTGATAGTCTTTTTTGATATAAAAGAAGTTTTGATTTTAGTGAAGTTCAGTTTACCTATTTTTTTTCTTGTTGTCTATGTTTTTGGGGTGTCACATTTAAGAAACCATGGCCAAATCTGACATCATGCAGATTTGTCTCTACATTTTCCTCTAAGAGTTTTACGGTTTTAGACCATAAGTTTAGATCTCTGATGCATTTTGAGTTAATTTTTATGTAAGGTAAGGGTCCAAATTTATTATTCTGAGTGTGTATATGGTTTTCCCAGCACCTTTTGTTGAAAGGACTATCCATATAAATATCAAGAACAACAAGAACCAATTTAAATATAACTTGATATGCGCTACACTTTACACATTACAAAAGACAATTTCAAAAAAGGAAATATGAAGAGCACTCAGCCAATCAATCAGGCTTAATCAATATTCTTGTACTATGTGCAAAGCCTTATGCTGACTGCTGTGAGGGCAACAAATTTAAGGTATAGTCTATATTTTTTAGGAGCTTAAAGTTTACTTGGGAAAGTGAGCCACTACACTAGTCACGTTAACTAATTTAAGGCATGCGTGGAGCCAGGCCAAATGAACACTTCAGACAATATGAACTATGGGGTTGGAGGAGACAGTTATCACTGCCAGCTGCGATGGAAGTTTTTCTTTGTTGGCATCAGCGTTAATCCAGCCACGTAAATCATTTGTGAAAGAACAAAAGCAAAACAGAAAACCAAAATCCATATACATGGTCTCTTTTCTAGCATGTTCCAAGTACCTTCTGTTATATTAATAAAAAATTTTCATCAAAAGACTAATGTGGTCAGATTTATAAAACATATGCAACTAGTACAATAGATTTGTTTCCAGTGTTTATAAAAGAGCAACAGGAAATACGACAATTTTTCCTGTCTTTCATATTCCACAAATTCAAAAATGGCATTCCCCTATAATTCTTTTAAAACACAACATACTAGGTTACAGATATATATAACTGACAAATAAGTTATATTAAAAACAAAGACAATAGTTTGAAAAACACACACACAACATACTTGTTAACATTTAAATAAATGTATTTGAAAATTTTCCCTCTTCTGTGGGTATAGGATTCATGTTCATTTTAGTTAAGCTTTTTAAGTGATCTGTTCCATATGTTTTGTTTCATAAGACACTGTTAGGGGGGAAAAAAGTCCCAGGGAACATATAAGTTAATGAATCCAAATGACAAAAGATGTTCAAAGGGTAACAGAAAGTCTTTAGCAAATGAACCATTCCTCAGTGATACACATTTGAATGAATATAGGCAGAAAAAAAAATACAGAAAAAAAAATAATGCTTTGTATGGATTAAAATAATCTGCCACTGAATATATAGCACAAAAGCTTCCCAAAATATACTTTAGCAAACCATTAAAAGAATAATTGGTACAACTGAAAACAAGATCACCATATACAACCATACAGTCTGATACCTCCACTACAGTGAAGCTTGGTTTATTTAGAAATATTTTACCTGGGGCACCTGGGTGGCTCAGTCGGTTAGGTGTCTGACTTCAGCTCAGGTTATGATCTCATAGTTTGTGGGTTCGAGCCCCACATTGGGCTTTGTGCTGACAGCTCAGAGCCTGGAGTTTGCTTTAGATTCTGTGTCTCCCTCTCTCTCTGCCCCTCCCCAGCTCATGCTCTGTCTCTCTCTCTCTCTCAAAAATAAATAAAACTGTTAGAAAAAATTTAAAAAAAAGAAATATTCGACCTTACTTCAGTATTACTAACAACTCAGAAAATGAAGTAAGCCCTCTAAGAATAAACACAGAGTATCTGAATCTAGGAGAGAGACATATATTTACCGATCTGGGACTGATAATACAACCACTTGTATGTGTTCATCAAATATATTAACACTGGTAAAATTTTGCAAAGTCGTATAGTTGTATCATCTATGCTCCTTTTCCCACCTGCTGTCTGCTCAGCATCCACTGCTTTGTCGTACCTATGGCTTCACGCCTTACTCTGAATGTCGTGCACGAATAGGGGAAGCTCTAAAGCAGATAACTGGTGACTTCATGAATTGTCTATTGACTTGCTATGTGGATATACATTTGCATTAAATTTCAGTGAGGTACAACATAGCATCAAAATAGTGAGGTTAATTTTAGACAAATACGAAAATGGACATCTTACCCACATGCAGGCCTCAATCCTAACTTTTGAGATGATGCTCCACAAAGAAATAGTTCCTTCAATGCTCTCTTCATCTGGACAAATAATTTGATCAGGATAAGGTGGTTCAGGGAAATTAACTGAATTGCATTCATAAGCAGCTAACGTAACTGAAGCTATATGTGGACCCTATAAAACAAATATGAGAAACCTCTGATGAGAAATATTAATGAAAAAGGAATACACATGCCATTTTAACAGTACCTTAATTACTATACACAAGTAGAAAAATCTTAGCTTCTAAATAAGAATCTAACTACATATTTCAAGTTGCAGTTGGTAATTGGAAAAATTATCCTCAGAATCTCTTCCTAGCTTGTTTTTTAAATTCAGATTTATTGATGTATAATTTATATATATTAAGTAGTATATAGTTCAATGAGTTTTGACAAATATATTGAACTGTATGACCACAACCAATCAAGATACAGAATATTTCTATCACTACAAAAATTTCCCTGGTGTCCTTTTATAGTCAATCTCCCCCAACACCACATGATTTCTGACTTTATTTGATTTTTTTAATCTATATTCTCATTTGTAAGAATGTTATACCCTTTGATAAAAACGTCCTGTGGCCTATTCCTTTAGGCATGATTTGAGAATACCACTTTTTTGTCCTTACTTAAAAACAGTTGGTGAAGTAACTACACTTATCTTTCCCAAAGATAAGAGGTCTTAAAACAAAATAAAACTGTGGAACCAATAGCAGTGAGTTTTTCTTTTTTTTTTTATTTTTTTAAAATGTTTTATTTATTTTTGATACAGAGAGAGACAGAGCATGAGAGGGGGAGGCGCAGAGAGAGAAGGAGACACAGAACCGGAAACAGGCTCCAGGTTCTGAGCTAGCTGTCAGCACAGAGCCTGACGCGGGGCTCGAACCCACGAATGTGAGATCTGACCTGAGCCGAAGTCGGAGGCCCAACTGACTGAGCCACCCAGGCACCCCTGAGTTTTTCTTTTAAAGCAGTATTTTCTATGGGAGATTTTGTGCTGCTTTGTGCCTTTATTTAAAAATATTACAAACTGGGGCACCTGGATGGCTGAGTCAGTTGAGTGTCTGACTTTGGCTCAGGTCATGATCTTGCAGTTAGTTCTGTCACTGCAGAGCCTGCTTCAGATCCTCTGTCCCCCTTCCCCTGCCCCCCCCCCATACTTGTGCTCTCCCAAAAAATAAATATAAAAAAAAATAATCACATAGGTTAAAGTGGATTAATATTAGATGTGTGATAAAGGCTTAATAAACACAACGGTTCCCAAGTGCACACGCATGCCAAGGTGAGGGGTCTGTAAAAGAACAAACTCAGGAGTTTTTAAATACACGATTCCTGGGTCCCTAGGCATAGGGAAGGGATGGGAACTTGTATGTTTTAAACGAGCTCCTTTAAAATTTCAAATAGCTTAGGTTCTCTAAGAGGCTAGGTTTAGGAACCATGGGGATAACAGTAAATTAAGGGTCAGGAATGAAAACAACCTTTTTTTTTTAATGTTTATTTTGAGAGAGAGACAGAGTGAGAGTGAGACAGAGAGACAGAGACAGAGAGAGAGAGAGAGAGAGAAACCCTGATGCAGGGCTCGAACCCATAAACCATGAGATCATGATCTGAGCCAAAACCAAGAGTCAGATGCTTAACTAACTGAGCTACTCAGGCACCCCAGGAATTAAATAACCTTAGACAAAGTCACTTAACTTTTATTCTGGGCCTCAGTTTATTCTTCTGCAAGGCAACAGAATTAGACTCATAGGTTTATTCAGCTCCAAAAATTATCAAATATGTGAATTAAAATCGAACAATAATTTCCAAAGTTCTCATGAGGTATCAGAGTTAAACACTGGACATTCTTAATACGTTGCTCTAACACACAGCTGTCAGTATTTGAAGTATACTCTAGACCTAGGGACTATAAACGTAACTTCGAGAGCCACTGTTCTGCTTTAGGTTCTGGTCTCTGTCACTTACCTTCTAAGTCTTCTCCTAATCTATAAAATGGAAATAATCAAACACCTTCAGAATCCACATTCTGGGGATACCATAAGGTTTAAAGCAGTCAACTTCTATAAAGAACCCTCTTAAAATAAACCCTCAAAATGTACTAGCCATTAGTTATATGAAGAAAAATACTCTATTTGTAGAATAAAATTTTGTAGAATACCTAATAAATAAAATATATTTAAAAATTTTAATTATATGCTTTAAATAATATAAACTTTTATGTACTAATATGTAAAAAATATAATTTTATCCTCTCTAGCTCTCTCTATAAACATACACACATACAGTAAGTGGTCTCTGTATACAAGAAAGTTTCTCTTAATTTCTTTTCTTAAAGTTTATTTATTTGGGGCAGGGGAGGAGCAGAAGGAGAAGGAGAGAGAGAAACTTAAGCAGGCTCCATGTTCAGTGCAGAGCCCAACGTGGGGCTTGATCTCACTATCGCTGGATCACAACGTGAGCCTATATCAAGAGTCGGACGCTTAACTGATTGAGCCACCCAGAGGCCCTGAGAGCCTTCTTAAAGCATAAGGTAAAAGAATTTGTGGCTCAAAGACAAAAGTGCACAAGATGCAACAATGAAAATAAAACACTAAGGAACTATTGCTATTATGATAAAAGGTGATTTAAAACAAAATTTTTTAAGTTAATACTAAAAATATACTCATAAATCTTAGCCACATTTATCCCTATATGTAACTGGAATTATGTGTTCATATAAAACCTAAAAGATGAAGTTCTGTACTTAGCACTGAATCAATTAATTATTAGTTTTTTCTGACTACAAAAAAATCTATGTGAATTTTTAGTCTCTTTTTCTTGAGTTTTCATCCACAGAAATTCATAGAATAATATTTACATTAAAAGAATAATTATATAAATGCTTTTGAGTAGTCACATTTTCCTTCAAAGTTATGATTAACCATGAAATCCACAACTGCTTCTCCAAATACTACATGCAGACAAGAGACTTCATAGTTGGGGGGAAAAAGAATTATGTTGTGATTCTTAAAAAAACTGTTTAAAGTTCGTGGAATTCAGAATAATTGAATAATAGTGAAAAATTTCTTACTGGACACAAATAGCCAAGTATCAGATGTAATTAAAGAAAAACATTGTAACTTCCACGTATAATGTATAAAAACACAAAAGAAAAATATGATGCCAGTAAGTAAAATAGAAGAAATTCAAGAGTTTGCCCATGATACTCCCACAAACTGCCCCCGGTAAGATACAGAAACAGTTTACTTCTTGACTCTATAAATGAAATCTAAGTGAACAAAATTTAACTGTCCTGGATAGTAAAACAGTAAGATTCCTGGGATGTATAGGAAAGAAAAAAAAACTATATTTCTATTCTAGAAATATAAAATATGTACCTCAACAGATCAAACACATTACCCAACAAGATAAAAGACTTATTCATAGTTTCAATTTTAAGTAATTCTAAAAAGGGAAAATTTCGGCAATCTGATGAGAATATTTCCCTAAAGAAAGGATGGTTCATTCACACAACTAAACTGATATATACTTTCCATAACCACACTTAATAAGTCATCATTAATCAGCCTTTGAGGCAGATGTGGTTCCCACAAAATGGACACAAATAACTCAGTTTGTTGTCCTTTGTTCATTCTCAAAAGCCCATTTAGTCTGTACCTTGACATTTTAGTTTAAACTATGTTAATTATAGGAAACTTCACAAGCTCTTTTTAACATCATAGCCTGATGGTTCCTAAATATAATTGAGTTGAATGAAATAAGTATTAGTTTACATGAAAAATCCAAACACCAAGACTAAAAAATTGTTTTGATTAAAATATCTTTAAAGGTTACACATATTCAAACTCAATTTTACTTTTATTTTCTAAAAGCTACAAGTCCTACTGCAATGTATCAAATATTAACTATTTTAACTATGTTAAATGAAAAACCAAGGGATAAAGACAAACAGTTATAGTAGAAACACTATCTGGACAGAACCATGATGAAACATAGAAAAACCAACAATGTACTGAGCAGGAGGTTACACCTGTCTTGGGAGCACTTAGATATCGATATCTATGGGTTAGAGATCCTGGCCTTTGGTTGGGGGCTTTGTCTCAGATCACGAAGTAAGTGGTACAGACTTTTACACCTACAGTAAACTAGGAGACTGGACAAAACACATGGAACAATTCTTTTCAGGCATTGTACCATCAGCAGTGTATGATTTCTGACTGTTGAGAGAAGCAATGAGGAAACCCTACAATGGCTCTGGCTTTTCATTTGTAGATATATTTCATGTCTATGGCAAAATTCAAAGAGAAAGAGTCCAAACAAAGCATGGTGGTCTTGGGGTGCCTGGCTGGCTCAGTCTGAAGAGCATGTGACTCAGGGTTGTGAGTCTGAGCCCCACGTTGGGTGTAGAAATTACTAAAAATAATAAATAAATTTTAAAAACCCCAGCACGGTGGTCTCGCTGAGTTGGGTCCCCTTGAGACTCTGATATCCAAAGCTGCATTGCAGGCTAGGGTAAGATTCCATTAGTCCAGGCAAAGTACAAGTGCTGGGAAAGCAACTAACAGGGAGTTGTAAGCTAAACAATTCCTAGAGTTCACAAGGACTAGGAAATACTTGAACTTCAACCAGCTAGAGTGCAGAGACTCAGCATTCAGGGAAGACCCTAAAAAGAGCCTAGAGTAAGAGTTACTCCGGATAGGCCATAATGCATTTTTTTTAAAGCCTTAACAGATCAAGTTGATCCACAGGTAATTTAACTGCCCACCAAAACAGAAAACTGATGCTCTGCAAAGAAAGACAACGAATCCATAAAATCAACAATTTTAATACTACATGTTCAGCATCCAATAAGGAAAAACTAGATCTGTGAAGCATGAAAATACGACCCATAACTAGAAGAAACATTAGTCAATAGAAACAGAAATGTCAGACATAACGGAATTAGCAGAGAAGAACCTAAAAATAGCAAATACAAATATGTTCAAGGATTTAATGCAGCAGTTGGCAACCTTCAAATTACAGGCCAAATTTGGCCCACACTAGTTTTATTAAAAAAAAGTTTCAAAGAATACAGCCATGTCCATTCACTTACAAATATCTCTGGCTAATTCTGTGTGACAACGGCAAAACTGAATAGCTCTGAAAGATTCTATAGTCCACAAAATCTAAAATATGTATTTTATGGTCCTTGACAAAAAAAAGTTTGCTGATACCTCATTTAAAGGAAAACATAGGGGTACTTGGGTTGCTCAGTCGGTTACGTGTCTGACTCTCGGGTTTTGGTTCAGGTCATGATCTCAGAGTTTTGTGGGTTTGAGCCCCATGTTGGGCTTTACACTGACAGTGCAAAGCCTGCTTGAGATTCTCTCTCCGCCTCCCCCACATACATACACTGTTTGTCTTTCTCAAGATAATAATAATAAAAAAAGGAAAACACAAACACACAAGCAAAGAAATGGAAAGTATAAAAAATGGAACTTCTAGACCTGAAGATAATATCTGAATGGAAAAATTCATTGGCTAGATTATCAACAGATTATAGACAGACACCACAGAAGAAAATATTAGAGAACTTGGACAGGGCAATAAGAAAGTATCCAAACTAAAGGATACAGAGAGTAAAGGCTATGAAAGAAATGAATGACAGTGACCTGTGGAATAATAACAACCAGTTTAATATACATGTAATTGGAATCACAGAAAGAGAGGAGAAGGTGTGTGTTGGTGGGAAGCAGTGTGTGCAGAAAAATACTTAAAGAAACAGTAGCCAAATATGTAAGGTTTGATGAAAAGTATCAATCTATCAACTCAAAAATCGGAGAAACTCAAAAAACCTGAGTCAGGATAAATACAAAGAAAATAAAACAATCACTGAAAATCATCATAATCACAATCTAATCAAATTGCTATTAACTCAATAATGATGAGAAAAATCTCAAACAACTGGAGGGGTAAAGTTAAAGTAACTGTGGGGAAATATAGATAACACTTCTCATCAGAATAATGCAATATAAAGACAATGGAATTACTTCTCTGAAGTAATGAAAGAAAAAAATCTAGAATCCAGAGAAAATATATTTCCAAAATAAAAATAACATAAAAACATTTTCAGATAAACAAAAGCCAAAAAAAAAAAATCTGCTGTACCAGATCTGGACTATAATAAATGTTAAGGGAAGTTCTCAGAAGAAAAGTGATACCAGATGAAAACCTTAATGTATACAAAGTATTAAAGAACAATAAAAATATAAAAGATCTTTCCTCATTAATAATCTTTTCAAAAATAACTAGTGGTCTGAAGTAAAAACTATGGCACATATAGAAGTAAAATATATGACAACAGCAGCATACATTATGGGAGGGAGAAAATGGAATATACTATTGCAGAGCAGTTAAGTTATATATATTTTAAAAATGCTCCATCCAAAGAAAGATTAAAAAAAGAATAAAAAATGGGTGGGACAAAATAAAAAATAAGTGAGACAAACAGCTTGAGGGTATACTTAAATCCAACCACACTGATAATTAACTAATTAATTATAAACTGACCAAACATATGAATGAAAAGGTAAAAAGTGTCAGACTGGATTAAAGACATGCCACCTATAAGAAGACCATTTTCTTTTTCTTTTAAATTTATTTTTATTTATTTTTGAGAGAGAGAGAGAGAGAGAGCATGCATGAGCAGAGGAAGGGCAGAGACAGAGGGAGAGAGAGAGAATCCCAAGCAGGTATTGTGAGGCCAATGCAGAGCCTGATGCAGGGCTCAATCTCATGAACTGTGAGATCATGACTTGAGCCAGAATCAAGAGTCAGAGACCTGAATGAGCTACTCAGGTACTCCAAGAAGCCCATTTTATTTACTTATTTACAAAATTTCTAAAAATGTTTATTTTGGAGAGTGAGAGAGCACGTGAACAGGGGAAGGAAGGTAGACACAGAACCCGAGGCACAGGGCCCGAGCCCACAAACTGTGAGATCATGACCTGAACTGAAGTCAGACGTTTAACTGACTGAGCCATCAGACGTTTAACTGACTGAGCCACTCAGGTAGCCTGCAAGAAGTCCATCTTAAACATCAAGACCCAAAAGTAAAAAAAATAAAGAGATGAAAAAAAAATAACCCATTTTGAAATAATCATAAAAAAATATGGAGTGGTTATATTAATATCAGATAAAGTAGGCTTGACAGTAGGGAATATTACTAGAGATGAATAAGGACATTTCAAAATAATAAAAGTGCTAATTCTAGGGAAGAGAGATATATGTAGGCACTTAATTACAGGGTAAAATACATAAAGCAAAAACTGACAGAACTGAAAGGACAAATAAATATCCACAATTACAAGTGAAATTTTCAATATCCTTCTTTTACTAGTTGACAGAACAATTAAATTGACAACCAGTACGGATACAGAAGACCTGAACAATATAGAACACTCCACCCAACAATAGCCAAATCCATATTCTTTTTAAGAACACATGGAACAGCCATCAATTGTATTGATGACCATATGATCTGGTATAAAACAAGCCTCAGTGTATTTGAAAGCATGTGCCATGCAGCAATGTAAAGATCAACATAAGGAGCACTACTCCAGGAAAAGTGGCACATGAAGGTGCTAAAGGCTAATTTCTGCAGTTAAGGTCAGTGTCGCATGTTTAACCTATGTGGTGGTAACCAAAGGAAGCCACACAGTTCTCTCTAGCCCAGACTATTATTTTCCCCAGCACAGGTAGCTCTATAAATTCCCTAGAGATCAAGTCACAAGTAACATTCATTAACTATACTTAAAACCCTGAGAGTTCCTAATTACTGTCAATGAAGTTCCCGTTAATGCTAAGGAGGTTAAATTTTATGACTGTCTCATCCAAGTGGCAGGTTTTAGGTCTTTTTCTTTTCTTTCTCTTTTTTTCCCCGATAATCTAGTATAGTTATTCTAGGTGAAGTCACAGCAATAAGATAGTTCAGCTATTGTGACATATCAGACATCTGGTTTTGCTTCAGTTCAAAGCCTCATATATCTAGTCTCATGAGATGTATTGCATTATATTTTCCAAAGTTTTGATCATGGAATAATAATTTTGCCTTGTCCAGGATGAACGATGTTGTGTTTGGCCAAGGAATAGTATGTCTGGGTGAGAGCAAAATCATAGTGAATGTGGGGGTAAAATTTCTTATAAGAGCAGATATATGCATTTGTAGAAGTGTTTTAACTTTTAAAATATTCTTTTAAGATAAATTTTAAAAGTTAAATTTCTACCACTTAATTTCTTTCACGAGCAGTATAAAAGGGGAAGTTTTAGTGAGTGATTGAAAATTTAACAAGAGACAATTCTATGAGATCAATTTGTACTCTAACTTCAGGAATTAATATGCCAAAAGTTCTAAGACAAATTTAGAATTTAAAAAAATTGTCCTAAACAGATAAAAGTATCATGCCTGAAATTATACAACCAAAAAACACCCTAAAATGGTGGTCAAGTTGTAAGTAGCGCCCAGATAATAATGTACCTACAGAAGCTCTGAGAAAGGCGACGTAGAACCACAAACACAAATTAGGATCTTTGTAAGAAAGGAATGGGGTGTTCACAGCTCTGAAAAAATTATACTAGTAAAATGACAGACTTGTATGTGCACTGCTGCTTCATTAAAAAAAAGTTTTCTGCCTTTGAACTTTACTGTTGGGTTTATTTAGGGGCCCTTTTTGCAGATATATTTTTTAAAAGCAAAAAACCTAAAATGGTCATATCAACTAACTGTGAGCCTATTTAGCCAAATTCTTTATCAACCCAGATGAAGAATATGATATCACATTAAGTACCAGCATATAAGTATTTGTATATAGGAGTTTTTGAAAGGAAGATAAGCAGACAGACAGACAGATATTCCTCCACCTTAGGCAACTCCCTTAGAACTGATAAAACATTCCTAATGACTAGAGTTGTTTGGACAACATCTGTAATGTCAATTCATAGCCCAATCCATCATCCGTACACAGAAGTCAAGTGAGATCCCAAAGGCAAAATTTCCAATTAGTTTTGTCTGGAAAGTTTAGGGCAAAGGTAATAAAATCAAGAATCTTGTGCTGATTCACTGGGAAAGCATTTGTTTGCCATACTCCTTTATACTAAGGCACAAAAGGAGTCAGTGGTTAGGCTGGGATGTGATTCATTAGGAATATCTGGGTGATAAATAAATGAAAGATGACAAATGGTTGTCTGTACAACTTACAAAGCCTTTGTTTTCTTTAAGTCTGACTTTTAAGAGACTTTAAAATGCTTTTGCAAACAGGAATTCTATGTCTCAAATTCTTTTAATCATTGCTTTTCTCATCACAGTCAGAGAACAATTTACCTAAGGTTATGGCGTATAGCAAATCATTCTAGAAGGCTGAAGCATAAAGTTACTGATTCCAATAGGCACTGAAAAACTTAACGAGTGTTCACATTACTTTTTGTGAGGAAGTCCCAATTTTGCAAGTTAAGACTCTGGTCACTCTATATAAAATTCAGTATATATAATGTCAAAAAGCAGTAGTTTGAGCATTAATGTGGGTTTGTTCTGAATCTGTTACTTATTCCTTTTTTTAAAAAGATTTTATTTTTAAGTAATCTCTACACCCAACATGGGGTCTGAATCACCACCCTGAGACCAAGAGTCCCATGCTCCACTGACTGAGCCACCCAGGCGCCCCCACACGTTTTACTTACCTTCTCTAAACCTAAGCAACTTTTGATCATAAAGTTGATTTAAGAGTTCAAGAGAAGTGAACCACATATTATAGAGAACTTTGAAACGGGTTATTATAGGGGCGCCTGGGTGGCTCAGTCGGTTAAGCTTCTGGCTTTGGCTCAGGTCATGATCTCACGGTTTGTGGGTTCGAGCCCCGCGTCAGGCTCTGTGCTGACAGCTAGCTCAGAGCCTGGAGCCTGCTTCACATTCTGTATCTCCCTCTCTCTCTGACCCTCCCCTATTCCCACTGTCTCTCTCTTGTCTCTCAAAAATAAATAAAGAACATTAAAAAAAAAGAAAAAGGTTATTATAAATTGTTTAAAATATATACCCAAAGGACAGATTTCAGCTAAACTGAATCTCTTTACATTCATTAAAGTATACATTAATAAACAGTGATTGAAGGTAAGGAAGTAAGCCAGTCTATGCATCCCCCTTTTGTTTTGTGAAAACCTGGCCCTACTGTCCTGGAGACCTTGGTTTCTTCTTCTGATGTGGTGATACTCATAAGAGTTAATGGATGAGTCACTCCTTGGGGAAAGGCAGGGAGAAGAGCTGATCATGCCTTCATCAAAAAAGTGCAAACAGACCTTTTCTAAGAAGGGCCTGTTTGGTCTTCCCGCAAGAGCCCTGAATCACTGCATACTTATAGCCAGAGTCATTCGACCTATACCGAGCAGTATCCAGTTGTACCAGAATCCTACTTTTGCCAATGTCTTCCCTCATTTTTGTCTTATACAGGGATAGACAGGTGAGTAATGAAGCATGAAGCAGAGTCAAGCAGAGAAAAAAGTGAAGAGGTTGGTTAACAATTTTTTAAAAGAATTCTTGTACCTCATAGCATTAAATCAATACTACAATATTTCTCTTATACTGAACCTACTTCACTATTTCATTTCAATCCATGCAGTTTTCCAAGTAACATTTACTTCAGGCATTAAAGAGCCAATAGTCAAAAAGTGTAAGAAATGTCTACACCTAAGGAAAAAACCAGCTTTTTAGTAGCATGAAATAAAGTACTATGTACATACTATAAAGCACTTGTTTATTAAAGAAAACAGGGCGCTATATACAGAAAGGTTCTATAAATATTCAAAAGCAATCATATTTTAAAATATACAATTATTACCATATATTTTTGTTATGAAATAATTCTAAACCTTAAAGCAGAAACAGGCGGGGCGCCTGGGTGGCTTAATCGGTTAAGTGTCTGGCTTCGGCTCAGGTCCTGATCTCACGGTTCGTGGGTTCGAGCCCCGCGTCAGGCTCTGTGCTGACAGCTAGCTCAGAGCCTGGAGCCTGCTTCACATTCTATGTCTCCCTCTCTCTCTGACCCTCCCCTATTCCCACTGTCTCTCCCTGTCTCTCAAAAATAAATAAAAAGAACATAAAAGATATTTTAAAAAAAGCAGAAACAGGCCTCTGAATCTTACACAAAGGCAAATATCTCATAACTAACTTTCTTTATATTTATTTTATAACAATGAAAGTAATTTTTCTATTATAATGGTCATATTAAATAAATGACTCATTAATACTATTCAGATGATAATGCCTTGATGTTGTAGCTTTTAATAAAACCCAATATATTCCCCAATGTACAGGTGAATTGTTTCAAAGCTTTGCTATATCCCAACTACATCTAGACAGAGCAACTCTAATGCTTGCAACATGTGACTCTCCTACCCACTCAGGAATTCAATGGTTAAAATATACATGCCAAAGGGAAAAGTTATCTGTAGTGTCGAGTCAGCCTTCTATTTACAGATCAATATTTGGGTGCCTTTTACCATTATTGTTGATAGTTATTCTCATTAGATTTCTTTTTCAAAGACTGGGGTTTTTTGAAAGGACTATAGGGCTTCTAACGGCTTTGTCCAGAAAACTGCTCCACCTAGTGTCACAGCTGTTCGCATATTTGAGACTTGTAAATTCCTGTCAAAGGACTCATTTCTCTGTTACTGTTAAGTAGAATAAACTTAATAAATCATAAATGGCACATGCAGTATACAAATGGATCTTTAAACATCTGCTTGTCTTATAACTTGGTGAATAATAATGTACGTGCGTTAAGGAGCATGCCCAAGATATATTTCTCTTTATCAAGTACCAAAGTTCCTGTTTTTGTTAACCCGGTTGTTTACAGAATTATGAATCATATTTTTCTAGTACTGGGAAATAATTCTAAGGTGGCTACCAAAGCAACCCAACTGTTTATAATGCTCTAAGCTTAATCCATAAATTACCTACTTCTCATAATGAATGCAATGTTGTAAAAACCAGTATTTAATAACTGCACACATCAACGATTACTGCATGAAATTAGAATTAAATCTTGCTGTCATCAGGCAGCTCATTTGGAGGCAATTTCCTCATTTTCCTTGTCATGCAAAATTTGTTCTTTTTCCCTTCATGGTTTTCTAGACCACTCAAGCACTTGCACAATTATATTCTCTTATAAACCATCACGTTAAGTCTAATATTATGACTGGAAGAGAGATGTGATCATCTTTTTGGCAAATGGATGAGTTTAATGAATGTGTCTTGTAAAAATCCTCAGGAGATGGCTAGCTCACTAAGGCTCCCAAAATCAATATGCTTCTTCTAATGAACTACTGTCACCCCATGAGTTAGGGCAAGGTAAACTACAGCTTGAAGATCAATGTGTTTCTGTGAATAAAGATCACATTTCTTTACACACTGTGCTTCGATGCTTTCTCATTGCAATGACAGATCTGAGGAGTTGCAAGAGAAACTGCACAGCCTAAGATATTTACTATTTGTAAAGTAGAGAGTAGATGTAGTTTTATTTGCTGGGGAAACAAAACAGAGGCTGTAGTGATGTTCAATATAAAACTATTACACAGAACAAGTGAAAGCTACAGACAGCTTTGGTCGTTTTTTAACAACAGGCATACCCTTCCTACTGTCACTGCTTCACATCAGGTAGCCACTACCTCTCACCTGGACAACTGCCTTCTACCCGGACCCCTTATTTTCAGCTGCTTCCCCACCAAATCTACCCTCTACAGTGCTGTCAGAGTTATGTTCCTATCCCACATGTTAAAACTTGTTTGGAGAACTCTCTGTGACACAGAAAACATAAAAACACCCTACTTTTAAAGCTTTCCACAATCTGGCACCAATGTATTTTCTCATATGGGTCTTCTTCCCATTTCCAAGATTTCCTACTTTCATCTCTGACTGCCTATCCCTCAATAAACCCATCTTCATGAACTTCTCCTATTCTTTCTTCAAGGGAATTCCCCCCTATTTTAGGGGTCTTATAACAATTTATGAAAGTCACTATGAGAATATCTATATTCACCACAGTGTCCTGCAGTGTAAGTATTTATGTAATATATCTCCTCTGTTCTTTATTGACAATTCCTTTTTTTTAGTAATTCACATAGTATTTCAGTGTTTTTTGCACTAAGTAAATGTTCAACCTTTTTTTAAATTTTTTATGTTTATTATTGAGATATAGAGAAATATAGCATGAGTAGGGGAGGGGCAGAGAGAGAGGGAGACACAGAATCCAAAGCAAGCTCCAGGCTCTGAGGGGTCAGCACAGAGCCTGATGCGGGGCTCGAACCCATGAACTGTGAGATCATGACCTGAGCCGAAGTTGGACGCTTAACCAACTGAGCCACCAGTTCAAGCTTTTTGAAGTGAACTAAAATGAATTATTACAGTGATGATTTATGAAAGAATTAAATTTTTTGAGAATATGTAAGACAACCCATTCGCTCTCAGTCTTAGTTCGAAACACTTTCAGAAAAATGAATGTTATCTAATGAACAGTTTCTGATTTTAGGAAGTGGTTAGATACCAATTTAAAATAATTGTAGCAGGGGCACCTGTTCAGTTGGAAGATCATGTAACATCTTGTACACCCATGTGGGGTGTACAGAGTAAATGGACTTCTATAAATAAATAAATAAAACTTGAAATGGACTATAAAATTGTTTTTAAAAAAAGAGTATATACACTAAAATAGGACATTTAGGTATAGCATATACAGAAAAGTCCATTATATGTACATCTTAATGAATTATTACAGCACAAGGATCCTCTAGTCAGATCAAGAAATAGAAACATACCATAGAGGAACATATCCTATTGTTGTCAAAGCTGATTACCAAGCTACTGTAATGAAAACTGTTTTCAATTGGTCTCTCACTTTCTACAAAGTTTTGACTAATATTGCACTGATTCTGTGGATAAAACTGGGAGAAATCACAGCCTTGCAATATCATATCTTCTAATTCATGAACATGATATTCCTTCTTTTTATCTAGATTTTTCTGCTTCCAATATTTTACAATTTACGTAGAAGTGAACCACATCTTTTATTAGATTTATTCCTAGATTTTTGCTTTTTTTTATAAAATGCTTTTATAAATGGTACCTCTAAAAAATTTCACTCTAAATGTTTTTATAGTATATAGAAATATAATTGTTATTTATGTATTGATGTGGCATCCAACAATTATACTCTCCTATTAATTCTCCAAGTTTGCGGAAGTTATCTCTTTCTCTCTAAAGTTCTGCCAAATTTTGCTTTTTATTTGTTTTTATTTTTATTTTTTAGACTAAGCTCTAAGCCCAAAGTGGAGCTTAAAATCATGACCAAGATCTAGAGTCACATGCTCTGCAGACTGAGCCGGCAAAGTGCCCCAAGTTTTGCTTTTCTTCTTTTTAATGTTTATTTAGTTTTGAGAGAGAGAGAATGCATGCAAGCAGGGAAGTGGCAGAGAGAGAGGGGAACAGAAGATCTGAAGCCAGCTCTGGGCTGACAGCAGCAAGCCTGATGTGGGGCTTGAACTCATGAACTGTGAGATCATGACCTGAGCTGAAGTTGGACACTCAACCAACTGAGCCACCCAACCACCCCCAAAGTTTTGCTTTGTATATATTGAGTACATATTATTAAATAAATACAAATTTATAACTGTTATAACTTCCTGGCGAATTATTCTTTTATTATTAAGAATTGATGCATTCTATTAACACTTTCTGCCTCATACTCTACTTTGATTTCAGTACAACTATATAAGCTCACTGACATTGAATCGCTCGTATTTTTCCATCCTTTTACCATAAATTTTTCTGTGTATTCATATGTTATGTATGTAGTTTATATACAGCAAATAGTTAAATATTTTTTTACATTTATTTGGACAATAGAAAGGGATTTTACTTACATTTATATAATTATTGATATATTTGGGATTTAAATCTACTATCAAATGCTTATTCATCCTATTTATGTTTGTTTTGTCCATCCTAGCCTTCTTTTGGCTTGGCTTTTAAAAAATTACTCAATTTTTAACTGCTCCTATTAGCTTGATAAAATTATATATTTTTGTGGTGTGTACCCTAAAGATTATAAAATAAATCCTTACTTATTACACTGTTATACAAACAAATATCTTGCCTTTAACCAGCAATACAAAGACCTTAGAATAATTATTCTTCAGTAATTTCAATTATTCCACATCTGATTTATGGATGATGTATTTTAAATCTCTCTATATTTTAATCTCTTAAGACATTATTACTGCTTTTAATGTCAATCTCAATTTAAATTTATCCATATATTTACCCTTCTTACTTTTCCTTTGTTCCCGAATCTCTGGGTTTCAATCAAGAATCACTTTCCTTCAGGGGCCCCTGGGTGGCTCAGTCAGTTAAGCGTCCAACTTCAGCTCAGGTCATATTGCAATTTGTGAGCTCAGGGCCCCGCACTGGGCTCTGTGCTAGCAGCTCAGAGCCTGAGCCTGCTTCAGAGTCTGTGTCTCCCTCTCTCTCTGCTCCTCCCCTGCTCTGCCTCTGTCTCTTTCTGTCACTCAAAAACGAATAAAGGTTAAAAAACGTAAAAAAAAAAAAAACCAACCACTTTCCTTCAATTCAAAAATATCTTTCAGTATTTCCTTTAGGGAATATTTGCTGGTGACAAACTGTTTCTGTTGTTTTTTTGTTTGTTTTTAAAATATCTTTTAATATCTTTATTTTACACTGTTCACAGGAGGATATTTTGAGTACAGAATCTTCTGTTGGTGGCTATTTTCTTTTAGTCCTTTATTTAAAGGTACCATTCTGCTGTCACCTGTTAACTTCACGACAATCAATGACAGCAGGAATCAGTCTTACTGGGGTTCCTTTAAGAACCATGGTTTTTTTTCCTCCATTTCTTTTGTTCTGGACTTTCTCTCTTGCCTATTTTGCAGTTTATTAGTCTTCCCTTAGCTATATCTACTGAAAGTTCATTAACTGAGTTCTTAATTTCAGTTGCTATGTTTTTTCAATTCTGAAATTTCCATTTCGTTCCTTTTTAAAGTTTGCAATTCTCTGGCAAAATATTCAAACTTGTTTTCTATTACCTTGAACATACTGCTTTAGATTAATACATGTATAACAACTTCATTAAATGGATCCCCTATAGATCTCTTTCTATTATTTCTTTGTATTGATCAAATTAACTTGTCTCCTCAGATACCTGATTACTTTTGACTGACTGCTAGACTTACATATAAAAAATATGGAGTTAATGTGAAGCCTAGAATGATTTTATTTTCCTCCAGACTTAAGATTTAAGCCTGAGCTTCAGTCCCTGTAAGGGCTAATTTATATCTAATTCATCCTTACCTTCAAAGTGTGCCTCCTTAGGATTCTAATCAAAGGCTGCAAGTTCATCAAAGCATATCATTTGCCAGTATCATCTGTCTAGGTTTCCTCTTTAACATTAAGGTTGGCTTTATAATTCTTTGGGTTTTTTTTTTTTTTGTTTTACTCTATGAGACCTCTAGGCAGACTTTATTTATTTATTTATGTTTTAATTTTTTGTTTTTTATGTTTCTTTTATTTATTTTTGAGAGACAGAGAGAGACAGCTGGAGCAAGGGAGGATCAGAGAGAGAGGGAGACACAGAATCCGAAGCAGGCTCCAGGCTCTGAGCTAGCTGTCAGCACAGAGCCCGACGCAGGGCTCGAACCCACAAACTGTGAGATCATGACCTGAGCTGAAGCCGGATGCTTAACCAACTGAGCCACCCAGGCGCCCCACAGGCAGACTTTAAAAAAAAATTTATTTATTTAGAGGGAGAAATTGCACATGCACAAGTACAAGTGGGGGATGGGCAGAGAGAGAGGGAGAGCAAGGGCTGTCAGCACAGCCCCGACAGGGGGCTCAATCCCAAGAACCATAATATCGTAACCTAAGCTGAAATCAGGAGTTGGATGCTCAACTCATAGAGTCACCCAGGCACAAGCGTTTTTGAATTTTATCAACCTTTTAATGATACTTTCATGACAGTATTGCCTAATCTAACATGCCTGGAACTGAAAGAATGAGCAGTGATTTTCAACTATGCTATGACATACTGCTATATTAGAATCAATTGTGGGACCATTTGTAGTAATGTGGATGGAACTAGAGTGTATTATGCTAAATAAGTCAGTCAGAGAAAGACAAATACCATATGATTTCATTCATATGTGGAATTTGATAAATACAAAACAGATGAACATAGAGGGGAAGGAAAAATAAAATAAAAGCAGAGAGGGAGGAAAATCATAAGAGACTCTTAAATAGAGAGAACAAACTGAGGGCTGCTGGAGGGGAGGAGAGTGGGAGGATGGGCTAAATGGGTGATGGGCATAAGGGCGCCTGGGTGGCTCAGTCAGTTAGGTAGTCGACCTCAGCTCGGATCATGATCTCATGGTTCGTGAGTTCGAGCCCCGTGTCAGGCTCTATGCTCACATCTCAGAGCCTGAAGCCTGCTTCAGATTCTGTGTCTCCCTGTCTCTCTGACCCTCCCCTGCTCACATTCTGTGTCTCTCTCTCAAAAATAAATAAACATTAAAAAAATAAATGGGTTATGGGCATTAAGGAGGGTACTTGTTGGGATGAGCACTGGGTATTATATATGTAAGTGATGAATCACTGAGTTCTACTCCTGAAACCAATACCACACTGTATGTTGAGTAATTTGAATTTAAAGAAATAAAATAAATAATAAAAATAAATAAATAATAAAAGGCATGCTAGACTTATGCAAAGAAAATTTAAAGACTAAAAAATGTACAGCAGCTGTGAGAAGTTTTATTAAATTCTTAGAAGAATTAAAAAAAATCAATTGTTGGAAATGCTGCTTATAATTTCTTAAGAGTAATAGTTAAAGTGTGTAAAATGAAATGACTGCCTTTTAAATAAAATCAGAGTAAGAATAATGATAATAGTAGTAGCTATCATTTGAGAACCTTATATATACTAGCCAATGAACTGAAAAGTGTACATGAGTTATTTCATTTAATCCTCAAAACAGCCTTATGCAATAGGCATTATTATTATCATTTCCATCTTCAGCTAAATAAACTAAAGTTTAAAAGTTAATAAATTTGCCAAATATCATAGTTAGTAATATTTGACCTGGCATTCAAACCCAACTGTTTGACTCTGTATATGTCCGATTACCTCTCATAATAGGGAAGATTTCAGTCCCGTAACAACCTTCAATCACTTGCATATTCTTGAATGATTAAGAAAAGACTGTAATTATGGAATTATATCTAAAATTGGGCATGCCAGTGGAGTATGTCCTGCCTGCAAATATTTATGTCACAATGTAAGGAAAGGCTAATAACTGTTAAAGTAATTAAAACTACTAAGAAAACTTATTTTCATTCACATGCATTGTAGGTGTAAATACAGATGAGTATCAGAATATGCCTCTATAATCTAAGTGGAGCTATTTAAGGGTTTCATGTTTACCCAGAACAGAACTTGCAAATACAGCAGTTACACTGGTTGTGTCAGCAATGCCACCTAGTGGCAGTCAAATGTAGACATATGCAGGGAAAAGTTCTAGAAGATTCGTTCTTAACCTGCATGTGTTAAGAGTCTTTGGAGAAGCTAATATTATAGGTCCTTTTCGCCAGAAAGATGAATATTTTGTAAAGACATAACAATATGTATAGTGTTTCAGGAATTAATAGACCTCTTGAAGCCCATTTATTGACTATAACAATTAATGGAACAAACCACCTAACTCAGAGGCACAATTAACTTCCCTTGACCCTTGAGAAAAAAATCATCCACTTTCCCTTCCTTTACTCTCTGGTTAGTAATCACTATTCCTACATAAATAGTATCTAACTTTTCCTTTGTGGTTAAATATATATTCTCTGAAAACTACTAGATTTCCACTGTTTTCAAATTAGTTTAAAAAATTTGATGGTAGCCCAAACTAGTCATTTTTCCCTCTTGATTTTCATTAAATTTAATGTGAATCAAACAACTATTTGTACTTCTCATGTTGAAAGTAATGAGGATTTTCAGGGCATCTGAATTAAGTTATAACTTTTCAAATATATCTAAAATATAAATGAATTGTTTATTGATAAACAAAAAATTAAGACAGTTTTTTCATTTTATTTTACCATTTTTTAAAATGTTTTTTATTTATTTTTGAGAGACAAAGAGAGAGAGCATGAGGGAGGGTCAGAGAGAGAAGGAGACACAGAATCCGAAGAAGGCTCCAGGCTCTGAGCTAGCTGTCAGCACAGAGCCCGACACGGGGCTTGAACCCACAAAACACGAGATCATGACCTGAGCCGAAGCCGGACACTCAACTGAGTGTCCAGGCACCCCTATTTTACCATTTTTTGAAATCTTAAGTAGGATCCACGCCTGATGTGAGGCTCAAACTCATGACTCTGAGATCAAGAGTCACACATTCTACCAACTAAGCAAGTCAGATGTCCTAAAACAACTTTTCCATTTTAAAGGCAGATATAAGGTATCTAATTAATATTCTAGGAAATATAGTAACCCTTTGGGATCATCATTTAGTTGTACAATAAATTATAATAAACTAAATGAAACTTCCAAAAGAGGTAACTTTGGTACTGAGAAGGACCTAATTGGGAAATGTTACCTATTTAGGAAAAATTTCTTAAGCTGTGACTTCCAGTAAAGAGTACCATGATGAATAATGCATTATATCTTTTCCTTTTGTTAAATTTGGTTTCTTTTGCACCTATTTTACTGCAAATTATTACCAAAAGAATAGTTAAATTTCTGACCATACTACTCTCCTAACATGGTCACTTGTTTTCTTGACTGAGGAGTTATATGTTGCATATGGAAAATGTGCCAGTTTCATTGGTACAAAAATATATGGCATGAGAATGTTAATATCACATCCCTAAGTGAGAATAAAGCCTCATAAATGAAAGGAGGTATAATTAGGACTTTCCAAACACAATAAAATTTCTCAGATACAAAGCAAAAGGAGTTGTCATCTATAAGGATAAACTCTGTTGACCATCTGTCACAAAGAAAATGTTAAGTTTTTAAAATAGGGGCACCCAGGTGCCTTAGTCAGTTGAGTATCCAACTCTTGATTTCAGCTCAGGTCAAGATGCTGTGGTTCATGGGCTCAAGCCCCCATGGGGCTCCACACTGACAACATGGAATCTGCTGGGTTTCTGTCTCTTCCCTCTCTCTACCCCTTCCCCACTCTCTCTCTCTCATTCTCTCTGTCAAAACAAATAAAAATAAACTTTAAAAAAATACATAGGGTTGCCTGAGTGGCGCAGTCTGTTGAGCATCCAAATCCTGGTTTTGGCTCAGGTCATGATCTCACGGTTCAGGAGTTTGACATGGACAGTGTGGAGCCTGCTTGGGATTCTCCCTCTACCCAGCCCCCCTGCTCTCTCATGCTCACTCTCTGTCTTGCAAAAGAAATAATCTTCAAAAAAAAAATATATATAATACATATAAATGATTTAGAATAGCTTCTTAAATATCACAGGTCAAATTTTTATTTTTACTATTTATTATTTTATTTTTTTAATGTTGATTAACTTTTGACAGTGTGAGTAGGGGAGGGGCAGAGAGACAAGGAGACAAAGAATCCAAAGCAGGCTCCAAGCTCTGAGCTGTCGGCACAGAGTCGGATGCTGGGCTCAACTCACAAAATGTGAGATCATGACCTGAGCCGAAGTTGGATCCTCAACCTACTGAGCCACCCAGGTATTCCACAGATCAAACTTTTAAACCTTTACTGGATTCTATTTTACTTCTGGCTTCCTGGCTATTTTTCTCTCTATTCTATAATGCCAAAGTTTACAAGTGGACAGTCTTATTGATGAATTTTTTTCTTCCACATCTACTTTACTATTGGTTATTGACTACCAGGTGATAAAAGACATATATAAACCCAACTACATGACATTTTGGAAAAGCCAAAACTTATAGAGACAATAAAAGGATCAGTGTTTACTAAGGGGTCGCTGGTGGAGGGGAGGTGGAAGGTAGGAATAAGTAGGTGGAACACAGGCAATTTTTAGGGCAGTAAAACTATTCCATATGATGCTGTAACAGGGAATACATACCATCATGTATTTGTCAAAACCCACAGAAGTGTAAAACAGAAAGTGTACTCTAATGCAATTAATAGGCTTCGGTTAATAGTGTATCAATACTGGCTCCTGAATTGTAACAAGTAAGCCACATCAGAGTAAGATGATGATAGGGAAACTATCATTGTGCTGTACATCTGAAACCAATACAATCCTTTATATCAGTTATACCTCAACAGAAAAAAACAACAAAAAACAGGGGAACCTGCGTTTGTGTATTAAATGGTATGTAGAAGCTTTATTCTTTTTTCTGCTCAATTTTTCTGCAACCCTAAAACTGGTCTTAAAAAAAAAAGCCAGAAAGAAGGAAAGGAAAAGGAAGAGGAAACGAAGGGAAACAATGGAAAGAAAGAAAGAAGAAAAAGAAAAAAGTTCTTAGTCCTTAACAAATTTCCCCTTTCTTTCTGTCCAACCATTTGTACCAGCAACCCACCTGGATCAGGTGAAAATCTCATGTACCTTGCAATGTAATTACAACATCCTTTTAAGTTTCTCTTTTCAGATACTTATAATATGTACTCAATAAACAACTGAACACAAAACTTTTCTACTCAGTTAATGGTATCAACTCAAGTAAAAACCAATAATTCTCTTTGGCTCCTTCCCCCTTAATGAAACCATAACATCTTTGTGATTATACTAATAAAATTTCTGTAAGATTTGTCTTGTTTCATCCCAAGGCTACTGCCACTCCAACCATTCTTCTGAAATATTTAAAATGTATGCCATCTTTTGTTTTCATTCTACTTGACTTTTCCTCCTCTCCATACTTCCTGCTCCTACCACGGAAGCCCGTGTCTCTCAGAAGGGCTCTTATAACTGCCCATCTTCTTTCCCTCCCATTTTCAATCTATCTCTCACACTACAGCCAATATCATATGTTCAAAACACAGATCTGGTCATTTTACTTGTATTTAATTTTAGTGCATTTGAAGTAACTCTAAATGTTAATCACAAACAAAAATCAAATTTACTTAATGCTGAAAAAAGTGGCCTCATCCACTCTGGACTCCAGTTTATTATTATCAGTAGTAATGCCATAAAACTTTTATACAGCTAGTGGCGCCTGGGTGGCTCAGTCGGGTGAGCGTCCGACTTCAGCTCAGGTCATGATCTTACGCTCTATGAGTGCAAGACCCACGTCGGGCTCTTTGCTGACAGAGCCTGCTTTGGATTCTGTGTCTCCCCCTCTCTCTCTGCCCCTTCCCCACTTGCACTTTGTCTCTCTCTCAAAAATAAATGAAAAAAATTTTTTTAAATTCTTAAAAAAACCTGTTACACAGCTCTTACATTTAATGTAAGTGTTTCAGATGTTCCCTGATTAAATCTTTGTACTTGCTGAACTAATATATATAGTATTTACTTTAATGGAAGAGTATAATACCTTCCTGCAAATAGCTCTTGAAGAGTTTCTTCTACACTTGTGAAAAGTCTAACTGCATTCCATTAAATCTGCACTCTGATCCACCAGAAGAAATAACTATTTATGGAAACAAAGACTTGATTTTTCACTCAAATGAATTTTATAATAAATGATTATTTATATGTTTCTAAATCTTTTACTGGATATTAATGGAACTAAAATATTAATGTTTTTACATCAAGACATTTTATAAATGTCACCTTATAGAGGTTTCTGATGGATATGAAAATAGGAAACACATAACTAACTTCCTTGTTTCAAATTTCTTTACCGTAATTTATTATGCAATTTTTTAGTTTCATTAGAATCTCTTTTAAGATTCAGCAGAATCTACTACCTGGGTTACTTTTTAGTACTAATTTAGTACTAATTTAGATACTTCTAAATTAATCCAGTGCTACAAATGAGTTCCTTAATCTGGTTTTCTCAAAGAATCTCAGAACAGACTGGTAATCTATAACCTCTAATTCCTTTTCCTCCTTTTCCCTCAACCTCTACTATAGTATTATACGTCTTAAGAATGTAGTCACTAAAGAAACACTGATATGGATTAGTTCTCTGGGATTTATGTCCCTGTTTGGGACTAAACAGCAAGTAATCGTGAACAGAATTCTAAAATTCCAGATTTTAAACTCCCATAAGCTTGGAGAAGTTATGAATTATAGATTAATTCTCAAATTATTCTTCAGACCATTAATTCAGCAGCCTTCTGAACAATCATTCCTTAATATTTACCATACTGCTTCTGAAATGAATTCACTGAAGCATAAAGATTGGAAGTCTTTGCTGTGTTGAACTTTACTCAGCAATCAGCACTGCTGTGACAACTTTTCACCCGTCTTTCCCCAATCAAGATCAAGCTGTTTTCAAATATGGAATTGTTTTCACTTCCTCAGCAAAAGGAATAGAGTGAAACAAGACAGGAAACCATGGCACAAAATATGATGAGCACTCACTCCTCAAGCCCATATTTACACAAGAGCGCCATTTAACCTCTGTGCCTTAGATGTCTTGCTCATCACCCTCGGGTCCTAGCTCTGCTATTAGTTCGGTTCGTGTAAAGAAAAACCTATCTTTTATCTCGTTTTCAACTAAAATAATTTTTTAGGAGGGGTGCGTTTTATACTTTGATTTAAAAGGATTTACGTAACTTTTAGTTCTACATGTGTTATACTTCATTAACGACATTCAGTAAGAATACCAAAATTACTATCTAGCTGTGTGTATGTGGTACTTGAAAACGTGAGGGAAGACACCATTTCTCATTTGCTGATTAACAGAGAAAGCAAACTGTTCAAATTAGTTCTAAGCCTTACATAAAATTTTGTACATTTAAAGAACTTAAGCTATTGGGGTGCCTGGGTGGCTCAGTGGGTTGAGCGTCCAGCTTTGATTCTGGGCATGATCTCACAGTTTGTGGGTTCAGGCCCCGCATCACGCTCTGTGCTGACAGCTAGCTCAGAGCCTGGAGCCTGTCTTTGGATTCTGTGTCTCTCTTTCTCTCCGACCCTCCCCTGCTCACTCTGTGTGTGTGTGTGTGTCTCTCTCAAAAATAAATTAAAAAAACATTAAAAAAAAATAAAGAACTTCAGCTATTAAAACGGTTACATAAGCAAAAGAACCATTATTCCAAATCCTGGAAAGAACATTTCCTGGCTGAATTAATTTAAATAAGCAATCTCATTTGCCCCAGGGTTTTCCCCTCTTCTCTTTCTAAATCCTCAACCCACAAGGAAAAACAAAACAGAATTCTAAATCAAACTTAAAAATAGTGATTTGAGGATTAGAGTGCTTCTAAAATGCAAAGGTAAATAAATAAAAAACTTAGAATTTTAATTCCTAAAGTAAAAGGACCAATTAAAACATCTCTTTCAATCTTGCTTTTTACAAGTTATTCTTACCAGATAAAGGAGGAAGGTGTGCAGCCCTGTTCCAAGCCCAACAGAAGACAAAATTCCTAAGCCTATCCAGTAGGCATATAAAAGAAACTGTTTCTCTATACGTTGCACATACTGAAAAACAAAAGGGATGTGGTGGGGGATAAAAAAAAGACCTGTTAAACAAAAATACATTATTTATCACCTACAATCAAAATAAAACAAATAAAATAAGTTTCTAATAGGAAGAAAGCATTAAGAGTAAAAATTCCTTGAAGAGGCCTAATTCCTCATATTTATGACAGCAGAGAGACAAAAAAAATTTACCTAATTAGAATACAGATATTGTTTTTAGATCTTTAAAGTCTTACTATTGTGAATGACATTTACAGGAAAAATGCACATTGCTAATAATACGACTTAACTATGAGAATAAGTTTTAAAAGTATTTAAAAGTTAAAAAAAACTTTAAGAAAGTACCATAATAAACAGTGGTGAGAGTGGGGCAATTGTTTATATATTTGTGAATGGAATATATTCTTCTTAATCAAAGTAAAAAAATGGAATACAATTATTTGTGTATATTTAAGACCAGGATGCTTTTCTTTTTTTTTTTTAATTTTTAATGCTTGCTTATTTTTTGAGAGAGAGAGACACACACACAGAGCACAAGTGGGAGAGGGGCAAAGAGAGAAGGAGACACAGAATCTGAAGCAGGCTTGCTCTGAGCTGTCAGCACAGAGTTGGATGCAGGGTTCGAACACACAAACCGTGAGATCATGACCTGAGCCAAAGTCGGATGCTTAACTGGCTGTGCCACCCAGGTGCCCCGAAGACCAAGATGCTTTTCACTCAAGAGCAAACTGAAGTCCACTGAGCTATGGACTTCTTGGAAGCATCCCAGATATTAGACTCTAGACTCTCACATCGGCAAGTAAATTCATCAAACCAGCTCCTCACAAACTATTAATGGCACACATATATTTCTCTAAAATACCTCAAAGAAATGCATTTAAAACTGTAAAAACTTCTCTGAAATTAGAGGTTAATTGCTTTAAAATATAAAACAATACCACTTTAGAACCATTTCCTATTACAATATATTAACATTTTGATATTTTTAATAAAAGTTTTGACTAAAAGCCATCAGGAAAGTTACATTTGAATCCTTGAAAATAAAAAGAAATGATATATGCCAAATATAAATGCTCAACAGCCATGAACTGCCACAATAATATTTTTAATATTTGATCTTTTAAGACATTAAAATACCATTTGTGAGACAAATATAAAAAGTAAAACCAAATCTAAAAACATGGAGGGTAGAAACTTTATCAAACCCCCAACAGTCCCATTTTGAAACTGTTTGGGATTAGGGAGGATACAAGAATAGAAACAGAGGTGTGCCTGGGTGGCTGAGTAGGTTAAGTGTCTGACGCTTGATTTGGGCTCAAGTCAGGATCTTACAGTTGTGAGATCAAGCCCTGTGCCGGGCTCTGTGCTGGCAGTATGAAACCTGCTTGAAATTCTCTCCCCGCCCCCTCCCGCCCCTCCCCAGCTCAGGCTCTTTCTCTCCCTCAAAATAAACATTTAAAAGAGGGGGGAGGAATAGAAAGAGTTGCTGAACTTCTTACCTGTTGATGTGCTCCTTCAACATAATACGTAGCTATAAGTACAGCAAGCAGCAGTAAAAAAGATACCACAATGCTTTGACGATGCCATAATCTTAAAAAACAAATTAAAAACAAGAATAAATAAAATATCTCATAGTCTCATTTTTAGGATTTAGCCCTCCCAAAACAATTTCTTGTTGAAGCACTTAGGTTATTTAGCATAGCTATAGAATCAGTTCTTTTGGGCTAAATTGTTTTGTCCTTAAACATGATGGCCTCTTAGGGTACAGAAGGAAGTCAAGAGAAGATACATGGGTATAGGACACCCAGTGTCTTATCATAAACCCTACTGTTGCCTTTCCCTTACCCAAAACACTGATTTAATACAATGAAATATATATATAAATGAAAAGAGCACTGGCCTTCAAGTTAGAGGACCTGGATCAGAGTCCCTAAGTATTGCACTTTGATTAAGAAGCTTAACCAGTCTGATTCTATGTCTTGTTTTTAAAATCATAATATAGTTGGGGTGCCTGGGTGGCTCAGTTGGCTAAGCAACAGATTCTTGGTTTTAGCTCAGGTCATAATCTCACTGTTTGTGGGATCGAGCACTGCATCAGACTTCTTGCTGTCAGTGCAGAGCCTGACTGGGATTCTCTCTCCTGGTTTCTCTGCCCTTCTCCTCTCTCTCTTTCAAAATAAATAAATAAACATTTAAAAAGAAATAAAAATTTTAAAAAATCATAATACAGTCGACCCTTGTACAAAATTGGTCTGAACAGTGCAGGGACTACATGTGAATTTTTTGCAGTACAGTACTGTAAATGTATTTTCTCTTCCTCATGATTTTAATAACATTTTCTTCTCCCTAGCTTAGTAGATTTTAAGAATGTTAGTATACAATATATATAATAAAGTCTTCTGGTCAAAGTAGGCTATTACTGGGGTGCCTGGATGGTTCAGCAGAGCATCTGACTTTCAGCTCAGCTCATGATCTCACAGATCATGGGTTCGAGCCTTATGTTGGGCTTTGCCCTAACAGCAAAGAGCCTGCTTTGGATTCTGTCTCCCCTTCTCTCTGCCCCTCCCCCACCCCTCAAAAATAAACACACACAAAAAAATTTTTTTAAGTAGGCTATTACAAGTTAAGTTTTCAAAGAGTCAAAAGTTACACACAGATTTTCAACTATGCGGGGGTTGGCACCCCTAATCCCCATGTCATTCAAGGGTCAACTGTAATCATATACTCATTTTACTGGTTTCACAGAGTTGCTTTAAGGATCAAATGAACTGAAAAATATAAGAAAATGTTTAATAAACTATGTACAATAAAAATGTAAGATATTATTAAAAATAATAATTTGGGGGCCACTTGGCTGACTCTGTCAGTAGAACATGTGACTCTTGATGTTAGGATTGTGAGTTTGAGCCCCACACTGGGTGTAGAGTTCACTTAAGTTAAAAAAAAAAAAAGGCATCCAAATCAGCAAGGAGGAAGTCAAACTATTGAAAATTCTTCGCAGACAACATGATACTCTGTATGGAAAACCCAAAAAAATTTCACCAGAAACTGCTAGAACTGATCCATGAATTCAGCAATGTTGCAGGATATAAAATCAATGCAAAGAAATTGCATTTCTATACACCAATAATGAAGTAGCAGAAAGAGAAATGAAGGAATCAATCTCATTAATTAACAATTGGACCAAAACCCATAAAATACCTAGGAATAAACCTAACCAAAGAGGTGAATAATCTATACACTGAAAACTATTGAAAGCTTATGAAAGAAATTGAAGAAGACACAAAAAGCTGGAAAAATAATCCATGCTCATAGATTGGAGGAACAAATATTGTTAAAATGTCAATAGTACCCAAAGCAATCTACATATTCAATGCAATCCCTATCAAGACAACATCAGCATTCTTCACAGAGCTAGAGCAAACAATCCTAAATTTTGTATGTAACCAGAAAAGACCCTGAATAGTAGCCAAAGCAATCCTGAAAAAAAAAACCAAAACTGGGGGCATCACAATTCCAGACTTTAAACTGTAATCATCTCAAGATACTATGGTACTGGCACAAAAACAGACACTTAGATCAATAGAACAAACAGAATAGAGAACCCAGAAATGGACCCACAAAAGTATGGCCAGCTACCCTTTGACAAAGCAGAAAATAATATCCAATGGAATAAAGACAGTGTCTTCAGCAAATAGTGTTGGGAAAACTGGACAGAGACATGCAAAAGAATGAACCTGGCCCACTTTCTTTTTTATTTTAAATTTTTTAATGTTTTTTTATTTATTTTTGAGAGACAGAGAGAGACAGTGCAAGCAGGGGAGGTTCAGAGAGAGAGGGAGATACAGAATCTGGAACAGCCTCCAGGCTCTGAGCTAGCTGTCAGCACACAGCTCGACACGGGGCTCGAACCCACGAACCATGAGATCATGACCTGAGCCAAAGCTGGACGCTTAACCGACTGAGCCACCCAGGTGCCCCAAACCTGGACCACTTTCTTACACCATACACAAAAAGAAACTCAAAATGGATTAAGACCTAAATGTAAGACAGGAAGCCATCAAAATCTAAAGGAGAAAGCAGGCAAAAACCTCTTGGACCTCATCCACATCAACTTCTTATTCAACATATCTCTGGAGGCAAGGGAAACAAAAGCAAAAATGAACTACTGGGACCTCATCAAGATAGAAAGCTTCTGCATAGCAAAGGAAATAATTAGCAAAACTAAAAGGCAACCTACAGAATGAAGAAGATATGTGCAAATGACATATCTGATAAAGGGTCAGTATATAAAAATCTATAAAGAACTTAACAAACTCAGCACCAAAAAATAAATAATCCAGTGAAGAAATGGGCAAAAGACATGAATAGATACTTCTCCAAAGAAGACATCCAGATGGCCAACCGACACATGAAAAAATGCTCAACTTCACTCATTATCAGGGAAATACAAATCAAAACCATAATGAGATACCACCTCACACCAGTCAGAATGGCTAAAAGTAGCCATGCAGGCAACAGCTGATGTTGGCAAGAATGTGGAGAAAGAGGAACCGTTTTGCACTGCTGCTGGAAATGTAAACATTTGCAGCAACTCTGGAAAATAGTATGGAAGGTCCTCAAAAAATTAAAACTAGAACTACCCTACAACCCAGCAATTGCACCACTAGGTATTTATCCAAAGGATACAGGTGTGCTGTTTCGAAG
>NC_043716.1:25601742-25627582 GCF_006229205.1 Suricata suricatta
ATTGCGTTATATGCTAACTCACTTGGATGTAAATTAAAAAATAATAATAATTAAAAAAGATGGGGCCACCAGGGTGGTTCAGTCAGTTGAGCATCTGACTTTGATTTCGGCTCAGGTCATGATCCCATGTTCATGGGATCAAGCCCTACATCAGGCTCCATACTGAGCATGGAGCCTGCTTGGGAATCTCTCTCCCTCTGTCCCTCTCCCCAACTCAGATTCATGCGCGCTCGCGCGCTCTCTCTCTCTCTTAAAAAAAAACAATAATTTGGAAGCCAAGCTCAAAATGAGAAGGCATGTTCAACTTGCTCTTTACGGTATCTGAAACAGGGCTGATAAGTACTAAATTTAAAGATACAACACATTTCCAGGGCAGAGTCCTCTTTCACTGGCTGAAACTGTCAGTAAAAGTGTCAGGTATCCTGAACTCTGTCCTACTAAAGATTCAGTATATCTGATGTACACAGGCCCAAGTTCTCTTAAAGGTAAAGCCAGTAGAAAAAACAAAATCTTATTTTCCTATGTTCTCCTTTGTGTAAAAAATTCAACATTAGACAGAAGTCAATTGCAATAATCTAGGAGCAAACAGCAGTATGTCCCCCTAATCTATTTTTTCTTGAAACTATATAAAGGAAGATAAACATATTCTAAAATATTCTAAATTTAACTAATTCATCTGGAAAGAACAGGAGGTAGAGAGTAGGAGACTGTTAAAGATTTCTAAATTTAGTAAATAAAATTTATTTAAAAGGTAATGGAAGACTCTTTACTTTGAGGTCCATTCCTTCAAGATTACTAGGATTTCCAGAGAAAAATACTGCAAGGTAATGAGTGGCTGTCTCCACAGGACAATATTCTGCCTTTCTTCCCGATCCCTCCTCTTCTTTTCATTCACTGAAGAAGGGTCTGAAAAACATTAGTGTAAAAGTTAAGAGAATGTTCACTTTTCCCAATCACTTTCAAAATTCATCTATTTTCCCAAACCATATTTGAAGAACTGCATATACACCTCAAAAAACAAGCAATGTGCTTCACATTACGATGCGTCTGCATTAGGTGATTCTGCTCTGCTCTACGGACTATTTTGGCAATTAGTGTCAGGACACAAGTTTCTTTTCTTGTACACCACCAGGATACTAAGTTAGCCCACCTTCTACAAAGGGTGATTTAATATCATGTCACAGAGCAAAGTAGTTTAGAGCTCAAAATGGGAGGGCAAACTACTTGGTTCCAAATCCTAACTGCAAGTCATGAGACACTGGGCAAGTTAGTTAAACTTTCTATGTCTCAGTTTTCTTTTCTCTGAAATGAAGATGAAAATAGTACTTACTTCTTTAGGGTCATTGCAAAGGTTAAATGAGTTAAGTAAAGCTCTCAAAAGCGTGTGATACTTAGTATACAAAGTTATTCTCAAAATTATAAATGCCTATACCCTATAACCCAATAATCCTATTTTTAAGAATGATCAGGTATGAGGTGAAATGTCTTTGGTACAAGTTTATTCAATGCACCGTTACTTGTCTTAGCAAAAGATTATAAACAACCTAAATGTTAACAGAAGATAGAGGAGTGGTTAAAGTATGCACACTCATCCAGTGGAACACGAAGCAGCCATACTGAAGACTACAGTTATAGCACAATCTCTAGGAAATATAAAGTTAAGAAAAGCTACAGTACAGGATAGTAAGTGTGTCATACTAACATTAATTTTAAATTCCAAGGGGAGGCAGCAGGGGAAGAATATATAAATGTACATGCTTATTGAAAGAAAGGAAAGAAAAAAAATAACATGCAAAAGCTACTAATGTGAAGAGACTATGACACATGCATGCTTATCTCTAAATTCTGAAACTCTTGGTGCCAGTGATGTAAAATTCATTGATAATCGGTGTAACCCGAAAGTCAGATAAGTGCTGCAGAATGTGCTTGGCAACAATGTAGTGATCAAAACAAACAGAAACTACTATTTCAGAGAGCCTGCACTTCTTCCAATATAAAAGAGGATCTCTATAACATAATATTACCATGCTGGAATATTATTTGCAATGTGTTTGAGATGTCAAACAATTAGAAGTCAAAAAGAAAACCATTATAATTAACAGAAGTGAAAAAGCTTTCATTTCCTTTAAATACATGAAGGAAACTTCCTACTTTAACCATCTATATAAATAAAAGCCATAGTTTTCAGGGCTCTCAGGGCCTCTTAGTGTGGGTGTGGGTGTGAATGTTTGAAAAAGTGTCAAATATACTGAAATTTACCACAAAATCCAAATTTGGTTAAAATATAAATTTATTTGTTGCAAATGAAAATTGTAAAATAAACACGCAGTAATCACATTCTGACTTTTTTGATAATTGTACATTTAGGATTCGAGTAATAAGTAAATTTACAATCTACTTCTAAAGTTACAAAATAGCATGATAAAACTGAGCACGAAATAAAGACAAATAAATATTTACCACAGCATAGGACTAACAAATAATAACCTTTTACCCAGAATACTGCTGATGCAGCTGTGGCTAGGCTGCTTCTGCTAGCACTGTGATATTCACCATATAGGCCCTGACCCATAAATTTCATTTACTATTAGGAGTAAACAAAAGATAATCACAGTAGTTCCCCCTCCTCCCTTATCCGTAGGGGACATGTTCTAAGATGCCCAGTGGATGCCTGAAACCACAGATAGTACTGACTTCTACACACAACTATGCTTTTTCCTATATCTACATAGCTATGCTAAAGTTTAATTTATAAATTAGACACTGTAACATTGACAGCAGTAACTAACAAAACAATTATAAAATATATTTTAGTAAAAGTTATAGGAATGTAACTCTCTGAAAATATCTTATTGTACTGTCCTTGAGATGATGTGAAATGATAAAATGCTTATGCGATAAGATAAAGTGAAGTGAATGACAGAGGCATTGTGATGTGGTATTATCACTGATGGTCTGACAATAGATCATTCTGTGTCTGGACTGCAGTTGGCCATGGGGAACTGCAACCATGGAGAAAGAAAACACAGACAAGAGACAAAGGGCACTTCTGAAATCTTATATAACACAGATAAGAATCTTATGTATCTTATCATATATTAACAAAAGACAGTAAATATTAAAATATTTCTATTTTATTTCAATGAAAAGGTATCATTTAAACATTTAAATGATACATTTAAACCTGTAGATCTTCTTCCAAGCCACCGTAATTTACCTGTGAAGTTTCCATTATATTGTTCCTTGTTCATTGCTACACGTCTCTGGTCACAATTTTTTCCATTCTCTGCCATTTCATAGATCAATAACTCTTGAGGAGCTAATAAAGCAAAATAAAATCCAATGAAATGTTAAATACTTCTGCTTTGCATTTATGACTAAACAAAACTGAGAAACAACATGGTAGTAATATTCTGCATGCTGTTGAGTAATGTGTTTATTCTTTCATCTTCTCTTTTATAATCATGATTTCAATAATTTGTATAGAAACTCTAATAGAAGCAGTAAAAATATAAAAGCTGTAGTTGTAAACCTTTTCCAGTCTTTCCAGTGAGCTTTCAGATTAAAATTTGGAGGCAGTTTGTCCATTGCAGAATATAAAATACTTGTATCTTCAAATATTGATAAGGCAAAGTCTTTCTAGTTCATAATTTAATATCATCTATCCACTCAAATTTACCAATCTTTCAGTTCTTTTAGCATTTTCAGAAAAAATGAATTATACTCTCAAACGTCAAAAATGTTGATACAGATCAAAGACTGATTTTATTTAAGAAAAAAATCCTACTGAAAAAGATAATATGGGTCTCCCCAAAAAATCCAAAATGTTTAAGATATGATAAATGTACTCTTTATGTCATGCTTAATATTACACATGTAGGCATAAATTTTTACCTTAAGTCCCTGTATTATGACATGTAAATTGTGCTGACATGATTATTCTACATAAAAACATCAGATTGCCTATAACTGTTACCGTTCTTTCAGATATTGGTAAGACAAATCTTTCTACTCAAGAAGCACAGTACTTCGATCAAGTCTGCAATGCAGAGTCCTTAATTAATACCCTCTGCAGGTTCCAGGAAAATTGCTAGACTTATATTCAGATAATCAGAATATGATACGGTCATGGGTTCAATCTTCCTATAGCTTGTGAGTTGGAACTATTTTTTTTTTCTTTTAAGATTTTAAGTAGTCTCTATACCAAATGTGGAGCTCGAACTCAAAACCTTAAGATCGAGTCATACTCTCCACCCACTCCAGCCGGATGCCTCCTTGACTAAAAGTCTAACTATAACTATGGCTCCCAAATTTATGCTTCATAATGGAAAATAAGTGAAATATTACATATATAAAAAGGCTGGGGGTGCCTGTGTGGCTGAGCCAGTTAAATGTCCGACTTGATTTTGGCTCAGGTCATGATCTTACGTTTCTTCGGGCTGAGCCTCTGCTTAGGACTCTCTCTCTCTCTCCTTCTCTCTGTCCCTCCCCTGCTCTCTGTCTCTCAAAACACACACACACACACACACACACACACACGCATATACACACATAAAAAGGCTGAGCAAAGAGCACATATTCATCATGTCAGTAGAAGGTGTCTTCTTTTAGAAACAATCCATTTGTGGATATCTTTGTTTACTTGCCATCATTTCTCAATAAGCGAATAAACATATTAAGAAATAAAGTACAGGATTCCTTAGCACAGATGGATAGCCTGGAATAGATTGTTATAAGATTTAAAGTTTGAAAATCTTGGGGCACCTGAGTGGCTCAGTTGGTTAAGCGTCCAACTTCAGCTCGGGTCATGATCTCAGTTTGTGAGTTTGAGCCCTGTGTCAGGCTTTGTGCTGACAATTCAGAGTCTGGAGTCTGCTTCGAACTCTATCTCCCTCTCTCTCTCAAAAATTAATAAACATTAAGAAAATTAAAATCAAAAAATAAAGTTTGAAAATGTGGATTTGCTTCCCAGATTTGCCACTAACTAGTTGGTGTGATCTTAAGCAAGTTTGATTTTTCTAGACCTTGATCTTCTTTTTCTTTTTTTTTTTTTAGTGTTCTTGTTTTTAGATTTTATTTCAAAGTCATCTCTACACCCAACATGGGGCTCAAACTTATAACATCAAGGTCAAGAGTCATATGCTCTACCAACTGAGCCAGCTAGGCACCCCTAGATCTTGATTTTATGACCTACAAAAGAGAAAAATTCTCACTGTCACAGGATTGTTAAGGATGAAAGAGAGTGTGTGTGTGTGTGTGTGTGTGTGTGTGTGTGTGTGTGTGTGTGTGTGTATTTGGGCATGCACACCTGTGTATAACCAAATCAAAAGGATAGGAGGTACATGAACCAGTAACCTGCCTACACTATAGAAACTACATGCCTCACTGCCACCATTTCAGTAATGAATAAGGCAAGGTCTTTGTCCTCCAGAGGGTATTTTCTTTCTTTTTACTTTTTAACTTAAAATTTATATAGTTATTTTGCAGGGGAGCGGCAGAGAGAGAGAGAGAGAGAAAAAGAGAGGAAGAGAGAGAATCCCAAGAAGGCTCCAGACCACCAGCACAGAGCCCAACACGGGACTCAGTCCCATGAACTGCGAGATCATGATCCAAGAGCGAGATGGTCAACCAACTGAGCCATCTAGGCACTCCGAGGGTCCTTTGTTCTGGCAGGGAAGCCAGATGAGCCCAGGACTTCACTTCAAATGAAACAGATATACAGTATCCAACTTAGTGGGAAGAAAACAGGAGTTTTAGAGTCTAACAGACTGGATTGAAACTCCAACTTCTCCAGTATTTACTCCATGAACTTGGGACAAATTTCTAAATCCCTCTAATCAGTTTCTTTAACCTATAAAACAGAGATAACATGACACATACCAAAGGTTTACTGTGAGGATTAAATAATTATACATTGTCTTACCTTTTATATGAACTCAATATATACTAGCTATAATGATAAAGAGGAAGAAAGAATAAAATATGGGAGTTCAGAGGACAGTACATTCAGAAAAGTTTATAAAAGCTGGAAATTTGATTCTGGGAACCTAACTCATACTTATGTGAAGATGTTTTTGAAAGACAATACAGCCCAAGCAATTTTAAAAAAAGAAAAATGAATTAAGTTATTTATTCTGTGAAATTCTCTAAGACCAGACAGAGCATCATCATAAGTTCACAAAATTCCACAAATCATGCTTTCTGGGCTTTATTAATAAAATTAACTGAGGATGCATGAAATGGACCATATAATAAAGGAGTTTTGGATTTTTCTATCTTCTAATCACTTAACTACAAGCCATACTTAAGTTCTAGAAATACTTAAGACCAGGTATGTTTATATTCAGCCAAATTCTGTAGGCAATTCATTTCAGAGATAAACAGCCATTTAACTACATCACAGTAAATAAAATGTAATTAATTTGCACCAAAAAGATGAACAAGTCACAAAAGGGCATGTGCATTATGAAGAAAAGATTCTAAAACTTGTCCTCCAGCAAAGCAATGTGATAACTGAGCTCATTTCCCCAGGTTTGCTCTTTCACACAGCAATCATCTTTAAGAGATAAAAAAGCTTTATCCAAAACAACTTGAGTCCACTTGAGTACTTACGTATAATAATGGTATTATGCAATTATTTGAAGATGTTTTTACAGATTGCAACAGGCATTTTCATTTGAGCAAATAATGTGTTCTTACACAATATGCTCTAAAAGAAAACAGCTTACTGACATTTCCTACTCAAAAAAATCTCCAGAAAACAAAATAGTCTGGAATTTTGTTTTGTAAGAAATAACCAAGGGAACTAAGTTATTTTCTTTTCATCAGTCTACTTCTTACAAACAAAATAAGTTCACAGTTTTAAAAACAACTTTTAAAAATCTTTTGCCATTTCCCCAAGAACTATAAAGCAAAACGTGCAAAAAACTACCTGTGTTCTAAATAGTTAAGCTTATAAAAGTATCAAAACTTTTGCATTTTAACCATTTTTGAAAATATTTTCCACTACTGTCTTTTAAAACTCCCTTGAAAACACCCTCAATTCTTTTTTTTTTTAATTTTTTAATGTTTTATTTATTTTTGATGCAGAGAGAGACAGAGCATGAGAGGGGGAGGGTCAGAGAGAGAGGGAGACACAGAACCAGAAGCAGGCTCCAGGCTCTGAGCTAGCTGTCAGCACAGAGCCTGACGCGGGGCTCGAACCCACGAATGTGAGATCTGACCTGAGCCGAAGTCGGAGGCTTAACCGACTGAGCCACCCAGGCGCCCCGAAAACACCCTCAATTCTTTTGTCCGCACCTTCCTCAATCACATATACACTTTGCAAAACTGCAACGTCCTTGGAACAACCTGCATCTTTATGGTGTGCCCGACCAGGTAAATATAACTGGAGAAAAATCATCCAATGCACAGCTATTTTATTAATTTATTTTCTAAAGCTTTATTTAAGAAATCTTTCTACCCAATGTGGGGTTCAAACTCACAGCCCCAAAATCATGAGTCACATGCTCTTCTGACTGAGCCAGCTACAAGACCCTACACAGCTACCTTATATTCACCTATTCAGTCAACAGATACTTATCAAGTACCCATTCTGTGAGTTATTATTTGAGAGGCCAAATCTCCAACCTCAAACTGATACTCGTTCCTACTATTGAACTTTTTATCATCCTCACGATTATTTCATTCCTTGTTCACTCTGCCCAACCTTTCCCCCTTCTTATTCTCAGGCACTGACTTTCATTTTTTTTAAACCAAGAATGAGCGGAGGGGCGGGAGGGGGAATTCCCAATCTTTCTACCACTGACTCTACTAAATTATTGACACCTTCCGCCATGCTAGCATTCCCCCTCTCTTTACAAGTAGAGCTATGTCCTCTACCAGGAGACGTTGTCACATCAATATACGTTCTGTACATCACTCCCACTCACTCATGGAGGGACTTTGTTCCTTCAGTTATCTCTCTCTGTGTCATCAATATTTCCCCCTTATTGGATCATTCTTATCTGCAAATAAGAATTATCCAGCATTACCCATTTCGCAGTCTTTCGAAGGAAAGGTACAGATTTCTCAGAAGAGTTGCCTACATAAACATAGCCATAATTTACTTCCTCATCACCAAATCTGTTCAATTCATTGAAATAGGACTTCTGTCCTGATACATCAAAAGAAGTTTCTTGGGGCACCTGGGTGGCTCAGTCGGCTAAGCGTCCAACTTTGGCTCAAGTCATGATTTCGTGGTTCATGAGTTAGAGCATCACATTATGCTGTCAGCTCAGAACCTGAAACCTGCTTCTCTCTCTGCCCCTCTCCTGCTCACACACACACACTCTCTCTCCCTCTCAAAAAAAAAGAAGGAATAAACATTAAAAATTTTTTCTTTTGTCAAGGTCACCTATGACCTCCATGTTGCCAAATCCAGTGGACAAATTTTTATCTTCACTGAATATAAGTAACTACTCCTTTTCTTGAAATTACTCTCTCCTATTTTTCTCCTTATTTCCCGGGTAGTTTGTTGACAGATCTTCCTGATCTACTTCCTGGAGTTCTCCAAAGCCTGATCCTAGGCTCCTTTTTGTGTTTTCTCTGTAGTCTTTCCCTAATGGTGTCCTCTATCCATGCAGCCCTATATACCCTCTACAATTCTCTATAACAAAGTTGAATGATGTTCCATATGACAGTGGTTTATGAATATTCTGTAAAAATAATTACCACCATAGAAGAGATCTTAGGAGAGCATTCAACCTTTCCTACTTCCTCCAATTCACAGATAAAGTAAATCTCAAAGGTAAAGTGACTTGTACATCACAGAACAAGTCAGTGACAAACCTAGAGATAGGATCTAGATATTAGGTGGTCTCAATAATACCAGGGAGTACACTGGCCTATGGTAAGACATCTCCAAATCCTAAAACTAAATTTTTCTGAGAATTTTGAAAGAGATAAGCTCAATCTAGGGAAGGAAGATATTCTAAGAGCTGGATGATAAATGTTACTTGAGAGTTGAAGGCTCGGGGCGCCTAGGTGGCTCAGTCAGTTAGGCATCTGATTCTTGATTTTGGCTCAGGTCATGACCTCAAAGTCTGTGAGTTTGAGCCCTGCATCAGGCTCTGGACTAATAGTGGGGAGCCTGCCTGGGATTCTCTCTTTCCTCTCTCTGCTTCTCCCCCACTTGCGCGCACATGTACACACACATACACACACACACACACACACACACACACACACACTCCCCCGCCTCTCAAAAATTAAACAAACATTAAAAAAGGGGGGGGCACCTGGGTGGCTCAACTGGTTAGGCATCCGACTTCAGCTTAAGTTATGATATCACGGTTTGTGAGATTGAGCCCCACGTTGGTCTCTGTGCTGACAGCTTGGAGCCTGGAGCCTGCTTCAGATTCTGTGTCTCATTCTCTCTCTGCCCCTCGCCCACTTGTGCTGTCTCTCAAAAATAAATAAATGTAATTAAACAATTTTTTTAAAAAAGGAATTAAAGGCTTAACTCAAATCTCACCAACTTGAGATGGCGTGAATATGAGTTTTCTATATTAAATTGTGAGATATTACCAGACTGGGATAACTATATATTGACTACACTACCTAAAGAAAAACAGTAATATAAAGTGACTATTTTTAATGATAAAACAGAGGTTCAACAAGACAAAAATGGTAAATATATCTCCAGCACAAAACAGCAGACCTATGAATCTCAGGTCTATGGGGCAGATAGCGTCATGACTATCATAGGCTTTTGATAATATCGCCTTCCACCTTTGTTTGACTGCATGTTTACCATATATTTTAATTATAACCTGATCTTCCACAAAGATTAGTCTGAATCATTTTTACTCACAACACTTCTGATACCAAATGTATGGATTTTTCCACACCAACAAGCAATTTTCCAATTTTCCAGACACTAATTCACAGAATCTGTGTCCTTATAATTGAATTCAAATCTAACACCAACTACAGAGGGTTAGAAGTCAGACTCCACAGGCTTAAGGGTTAGTTCCACAAGACTTTTCTTACTTCAGTTGCCAGTTTCAAGTATTGGGTACCTACTCTTCTAACTTGACTACAAACTTGGAGGTTCCCTCAATCCCCAAATTTTCTAATCTGCTAAAACAAACTCAGGAACTTAGGAAAACAGTTTACTTGCTGTTATTAGTTTACCATAAAAGATACAACTCAGGAGTCACCAAATGGGAAGGTGAGATAATGGGGGGAGGGGTCTGTGTGTGCAGCTTCCATTCTCTCTCCCAACACACTATCATCCTCCCAGAACTTTGATCTGTTCACCAACTTGGAAACTCTCCAAATTCCATTGTTTTGGAGATTTAAGAAGGTTCTATTATGGAGGCTTGATTTTGAATAAATCATTGGCCACTGGTGAATGACTCAATCTCCAAGCCTCTCTCTCCTCCCCAGAGGTTGGGGATAGGACTGAGTTCTAGCTCCCTAATCAAGCCTTAGTCTTTCTCGTGACCTGCCCTCACCCTGGAGCTACCTAAAGGCCTGCCACAAATTGCCTCACTAGAATAAAAGATACTCATATTGCTCATATCACAAGTAATTAAGGTTGAATGAGGGCCCTCACGTGACAGCACTAGTGTCCTTCTAAGAGGGGAAAAGACATCAGAGACTTCTCTCTCTGAATGTACACAGAAGCCCCAGGAGGACACAACAAGAAGGCAGCCATCTACAAGCTAGGAAGAAAGGCTGCATCAGAAATCAAACCTGCTCGCACCTTGATTTTGGACTTCTGGCCTCCAGAACTGTGAGAAAATATATTTCTGTTGTTTAAGTTAACTAGTCTGTGGTATTCCATTGTGGCAGTGCTAGCCGACTAATAAAATGGTGATCATTATAAACAAGATAGTAATATTTCCCTTGCTAATATTAATAAATTCATTTCTTTATTGTGAAATGTGGCAGCTCTACCGGGATCCACATGCCCTGAGTGGACTTAAGTGTGTAAGCCAGCCTATCTTTTATCCGAGAAACACCCTACTGCATTTATCTTCAAATTGCGGCAATGACTATGTAATCTAGCATTAACAAACCCTGTTAATCCTGCTCATCGACCATTTTCATCATTACAAAATGACCCATTTTACAGTAAAACAGGAAAACTGGGTGCTCCAAAGCTGCCAATGTCTTGGGGCTTTTGAGTTTGAGGCCATACCACGGCAAGTAGCTTTGGACTTGGAAATATCTGCATTCCACACCCCAAAACTGAGTGCGTCCACCCTATTCTAAGTCTGTTCTCCTTCCCAGCTGCAAGTAGTCTGGTTTCTTTGGCCCTAAGAGAATCCCGCCAATGTCACTTACTAGTTGCATGACCTTGGGTAATGTAAGTCTTTGCATTTATTCATAAAAATCCCTATTCCTATTTTCGTGTCACTCTTACGTATTTTTGTGTTGCTTTGGGGGACTTTCAGTAATTTAGTTTTTCTACTTCAAGAGAAATTACACAGAATTGTCCTGCACAGTGACGGGCACAGAGCAGGCATTTGATATTAGTTCCTCCAAGCCTTTTTCATGAATGTCACAATTTTCCAAAATAATCTCAATGAGCATCACCCTGAGTATACACATTCAGGCACTTGTTTTTCATAGCTCTATAGTATATAAGAGCCTGCATATCTGGTGTCCAAAGATGCATCCACAGAATCAGAAAAATCTTACTTATGTTAGATAACAAAAATGAAATATATTTTGTCAATCTAACATTTTGAGAAGTACTAAAAGGACAATATGTTAAAAATTATTATAGGGTAAAAGGGCTCTAGCCTACATAGCTAGGGTACAGTGAAGTAATAATTTTTAAGGTAAGCCACTTTACACAGTTGAATGAAGCAGCATTAATTTTGAAAATTAAGAGCTCTGCGTTGGGCTCTGTGCTGACAGCTCATAGCCTGGAGCCTGCTTCAGATTCTGTGTCTCCATCTTTCTCTGCCTCTCCTCTCTCTCTCTCTCTCTCTCCCTTAATCTCTCAAAAATAAATATTTTTTAAAAATTTAAAAATAAAAATAAATAAATAAAAGGTTGATATTAAAATATGTGGGGTCTTTTGTTTGTCTGTCAGAAGTGCTGAGAAAATGCTGCCAAAATCAGTTCACAAAGACTCTTTGTAGATTGTACATCTACTGCGAAGACTATAATACTCCATTCATTTTAAACATTAGCTACACTTGTAATGCAAAAACAATGTGAAACTACGTTACTCTGAGTTCCCTAAAGCAAAACAAAAAACACTTACGGATGACATGAAAATAGCAACTCCCAGAGTAATATGAGTTAGTGTAGAGAATTTAACAAGATGAAAAGGAAAAGAAAATATGAGTGATGAAGCCACTGACTCCAATTTTCTTGGCCAAGTATTCCAAAATAAAACGCACACACTTCCTTTTAAGAAAATAATTATTCAAATGATTCTCCTTTCTCACAAAAATATTAAGTCAGCTTTCTCTCAATAATGCACACTGTTCTTCATACAAGGCATGCAAAGACTGCCAAGTTGAATATTATATTTCAACTTGAATAATTTTAGTAACCTTTCTTGCTTTCAAAAGCACGTAGGTCCTTAATTGGACTGTTTACTATATTCATTCACAGACTACTTCAAAATAGCTGTAGATTTCTCTAAAACCATGAAGATAAATTGCAATTTATTATTGGAAACTTAATAAATAATCTAAGTAAAGGGTAATAAATATATCTTGACCAGTGAGGCTTTGATACAGTTTTCCACTTCTGCAGGGGTAAAAAGCCAAAGATAATCCAAACATCATGAAAAATATCAGTGACAATTAGATCATCTGACTATAAGAGCCAGAGATTGTCACATGGTTTTGGCAGTGTAAAAGTGTGTTCTTTGAAAATTCATGATTTGAATAATATATGAAAAAAATTCCTTGAATCTTTTTGAATTTTCTAAAGTTTTGAAGAATTAGACAAAAATTAAAAAATTTAAAAAAAGGAAAAAAAGAAAAAAAATGAAGAATTAGACAAATTAAAACCCTAAAATATGCTAAGCAAAATAAGTCAATCAGAAAATACCATGATTTCACTCATATATGGAATTTAAGTAACAAAACAGATGGATATATGGAAGGGGAGGTGGATATATGGAAGGGGAGGTGGAGAAAAGAAAGGGAAACAAACCACAAGAGACTCTTGCTGATAGAGAACAAACTATGAGGTTGACAGAGGGAGGCAGGTGGGAGGCAGGCTAGATGGGTGATGGGTACTAAGGGGCTCACGTATTTGGTTGGCCCAGGGTGTTGTGTGTAAATGATGAATCAGCGAATTTTGCTCCTGAATGGACTGTATGTATATCTCCCAATAAAGGGTTAGCAGTTTATGAGTATATATTTCTAGCCTAAAATGTCCTAACTTAGTGAAGTGTAAAATACATTAAACTTGTCACAGTCTTCTCATTGTTGAAAAGGCCACTGCTCTAGCCCTATTTATCTTGAGTGTGCAGGAGGGGCAGAGAGAGAGGGAGTGGGAGAGAATCCCAAGCAGGTTCCACACTGTCAACACAGAACCACAGATCTAATTTTTAATTAGATAAAATTTTAAGTAAAAATCCATATTAAAAAATTTTTAATGTTTATTTATTTTTGAGAGAGAGAGAGAGAGAGAGAGAGAGAGAGAGAGAGAGAGAGAGAGAAGGGGAGGAGCAGAAAGCAAGAAAGACAGAATCTGAAGCAGGATCCAGGCTCTGAGCTGTCAGCATAGAGCGGAGCTTGAACTCACAAATGGTAAGATCATGATCTGAGTTGAAATCAGAGGCTTAACTGACTGAGTTACCAGGCAGCCAAAAAAATCCATCTTTTAAAAATATACAACCTGGAGGACATCTCAGGGACCCCTTTCTTGAGAGTTTGGTAGATTTTGGGAGAATGTTTATCTTTCACTTCCAATATGTAAAAAAAATTTATGTTGCTTTGTGTAAAAACATGATTTTATTTTAATGGAGAAAATACATAATTTGTGAAATTACAGCTTGAAAAACCCCATTACTCATTTTCTCTCAATCTACTAAATATTCATTCAGTTTTTCTAAACCAATGCAACCTTAGCAAAACATTTTCACCAAAAAGATGGGTGAGTAAGATCAAGATTTAAAACAGTAGGGGCACCTGGGTGGCTCAGTTGGTTAGGAGTCCAACTCTTGGTTTCACCTCGTCATGATCTCGCAGTTTCTGGGCTCAAGCCCTGCGCCTGGCTTTGTGCTGACAGTGTGGAGCCTGCTTGGAAATCTGGGTCTCTGCTCCTGCCCTGCTTGGGATCACTCTCAAAATAAGTAAACTTAAAAAATTTTGAATTAAACCAGTAAAAGGAGTAACATTCCAAAGCTGGGAGATTCAACTAACTGTGAAACCTTGGGAATGTTACTCTGCATCTCTGATTCTCTTTCTTCAACCAATTATCAGGCCCATAAATTACTGTCATAATTTCCTTTCTATTCTAATAGTCTAAGAATTCTACCCAACCCAAGGACAGGGTTTGGATTTATGCAACAATAACTACTGTGTATAATGATTTATAGTTTGCATATAGATTAATTAACTTGATGCTAACAACCCTCTGTACGGAACAGTTATTTTTATCCTTGCCTTCTACAAATGAGAAACTCAGGGTTCAACAGGCCCTAAACAGCAATTCAGGAGTATATAAATGGCAAAGTGAGAGTTCAACCTCACATTTCTAACTCCAAATTCAATGTTTCTTTTCCTACACAGTCTTTATAAGAGTCCTTTCAATTCTCATCAAGGAATTCTGGAGTCACAGGAAAAAAAATGATAATAAAGTAGTCCCAAAGGTTTAGCATGTTCTAGTATTTACAAACATTCCCCATTAGTAGAATTAAGAGAATACTTATCTCTGTTGATTCTCACAAGCAGATAAATAATAGGCTGTCATCAATATCAGAAGACTTCCCCTTTGCTTCTTTTAGTCATTTCTTTGTGGGTTTTTTTTTAATATATGTATATTTCTGACAAAATTTTATATTCAGACTGCTTAACAGACTCCCAATTTTATTGCCCCTAAATACCTGGGGTTTATAAGCTAGCCTATACAAGTCATTAATAAGAAAACAAGTTAGGGGCGCCTGGATGGCTCAGTCAGTTGAATGTCCAACTTCAGCTCAGGTCATGATCTCATGATTTGTGGATTTGAGCCCCACATTGGGCTCTGTGCTGACAGCTCAAAGCCTGTAGCCTGCTGTGGATTATCTCTCTCTCTCTCTCTCTCTCTGTCCTCCCCCTCCTCCCTCTCAATAATAAATAAACATTTTAAAATTTAAAAAAAAGTAAGTTAAATCACAGAATATTTGCAAATAACAAAGGTCTACATTACAGATTATTTAAATCAAAATGAAGGATTTGATCCAGATAAGTCTAAACTTTATGATCTATGAAACAGAAGTTTTTTTATTATCCACTGCTTGGAAAAATACCAGCACTTGCTATATGTTATCCATGCATCAAAATAGTAGTAAAATCCCCACTACCCCCATTAAGATAAATGGAAATAAGATAAATGGGTAAATAGAAATAACTGTTGGTATTGTTTTGGTCATTCAACACTAAAGAGACAGAATTTCCTACAGTACTTTTTACATTGAACTGCCATTCTTTGCTCACTTTAAAGGCTATTTTATGTTTCATTTTCCCTTAAATATTACATAGCTTCCTGATAATAATCATCTAGAGACCTTCACTTCTATCTTAGGAAAGTTTGGACCTACTAAGTAGGTAATTATGGTGTATGACTTCTTAGCACTGACATGGCTTCAAGGTAGGGTTTTATAAAACAATAAAATAGTACACATGGAAAAATATAAATTAAACTTATCAGTAACATTTACTATATGAAGTCAGGTACATGTACTAGGAATTTTGCGAGTTACTCCCTCTGTAAAAACTGCACCCTAGATTCTTTGAGACACCACGTTGGTTTCACAAAGGGAAGAAGAGGTAGTTTCCAAAGTCCCTTCCATCCCTGCAAAAAATAAGTAAACTATACAACAGACCCAGAGAGACTGTGAAGACCGGGTCTAAGAGCTAGGGAGGCTGTGAAGCAGAATGGGAACAGAAGAAAACCTGAGCAGTAGGAAAGAAACTGATAGGAGTAACTGGCAATTGAGAGGCTCAGGCTACTCTGAGAAGATTCTCACAGGGACATCCCTGTAGAAAGACTGAACTTTGGAGGTGGGAAGCTGTATCTGTGACTTTCTCTTTGGGCAAAACCCATGAAGAAAAACAGAATGTCACCCCAAATATGACACTTTGGTATACTGACTCCTATGAATTAAAGGCACTTTTAAGAAATGGCAGGTACAAGAAGGACACTTTGACTTTCCTTTTTCTTCCAGATAGCAGGGAATAAAGCTCCTGGGTAAAAGGTACTCTCCCTGAACCAGGTGGAAGGAAGACATTCTTATCATCAGAGATGGGGATCCTGGGGCAGATAAACCTGCACAAACAAGCTTTATTAAATTAACTCTTATCTTTCTCCTTATTTCTTCACCATCTACTATTTCTAGATCAAGCTTCTTTGTCTTGTCAATTCTTCACAAATTTATTGTTTCTTGGTCTAAAAGGTATAAAAGTCTCCTGCTCTGGTCACTTCTTTGGGTCTTCACTCTCTTATGAAGGTTCCCATTTACATGTTAAAAAATCAGTAAAGTTTGTATGCTTTTCTCCTACTAATCTCTTTTTAAAAAATATTTACTTATTTTTGAGAGGGAGAGAGATTGAACAGTGGAGGGGCAGAGACAGAGGGAGACACAGGATTGGAAGCGGGCTCTGTGCTGACAGCAGAGGGCCCGATGTGGGGTTCAAACCCACGAACCGTGAGATCATAACTTGAGCTGAAGTCTGACGCTAAATGACTGAGCCATCCAGGCACCTTTACTAATCTGTCTTATATCGGTTTAATTCCTAGGCCCAGCAGGAGACTCAATGAGGGTAGAGAATATTTCTTCTGGTACAACCACAAGCACCACTGATGTAATCCCAAGGCAGAGGTGCCTTTTTAGCTCTAAGCAGAAGCAGAAATAAACTTCTTTTGCAAATTAGGTCTGCTGGATTCCAACAGAGTAAGATCAATCAATAAACTCACAAAAGTACCAGAAAACAAGCCATTATCAGTATAGACACCTCCAATTGCCCCCATCAATCCTCTACCCCTTCAGGACATGGACAACAGATATTAGAGATTCAGGTGCAGAGTAAATACGTTATAGGAGAATTATGTATAAAATGTTTACAGAACAAAGAATGTAATTACAAAAATGAGCACACAATAAAAACTATCCTACTAGATGGATTTGAAGGAAATAAAAGTAATAACTGCTGAAATTAAAAGCCAATGGATGGATTAAACACACCGATCAAACAGATTAATTGGATGAGCTATCCAGGGAATTTATTAAGAACACAGCAAAGATGGAAAATATAAGCAAATAAGAGACACAGAGGACAGAATGAGAAGGTCTATCAGTTGTTTAATTGCAAATCCAGAAGATATAAAAAAAAATGGGAGAAAGGTAAATTAAAAAAGATAAAGACCTAAAATTTCCAAAACTGAGCTCATCAATCTAGGAAGTACAATATATCCCAGATAGAACAAATAAAAATCCTATCCAAAAACACTGCAGGCAAATTGCAGAACACTAAAGTAAGTCTTGATCTTGAAAAAAGTCAAAAAGAAACGACAAACTGCTAAGAAATGGAAGAACAGTTAGAATGAAAGCAGAACTCTCAACAGCAACAATGAAAGCCAAAAAACAATGGAATAATATCAGAGTTTTGAGATAAAATAGCTAGTCTAGAATTGTGGGCCCAATAAAATAAAGACATTAATAATAGGCAATAAATAAGGGGGTTTGACGAAGTATTGTATAAAATAATAAAAGTATCTGCGACAATAATTTTAAAAAGAAGTGACATTTGGATAGTGATATATAAATCTGGAAGAGAAAGATGAGATCTAATATGTTTTAAAGTTGGGGAGCTTCAAAATGGTGCCTAATAGAAAGAAGTCCAAATAGTTCAAATATGTCAATAATCAAAATAAACATAAACAGATAAAACTTATCAATTTAGGGGAGCCTGGGTGGCTCAGCTGGTTAAGCAGATGACTCTTCATTTCGGCTCAGGTCATGATCTCATGGTTTACGAGTTCAAGCCCTGTGTCGGGCTCTGTGCTGACAGCTAGCTCAGAGCCTGGAGCCTGTCTTCTGATTCTGTGTCTCCCTCTCTCTCTGACCCTCCCCTGCTCACGTGTCTCTTTCTCAAAAATAAATAAAACATTAAAAAATTTAAAAAAAAACTAATACTATAAGACTTCTAGAAAAAAAACAGGAGAAAAATCTCTGCAATCTTGGGATAGATATATATTTTTTAGGACTTAAGAAACATAAAAGAAAAAAATTGGTAAACTGGATATCAATTTAAAAGCTTGTTTAAAAAACCAAAAAGGTAAGCCACAGAACGAGATAAAATATTTGCTTTAAACATGCACTTACCAAAGTTCTTGTGTTCAGACTCTCTTTCTGTGTGTATACACACACACACACACACACACACACACACACACACACTATAGTAACAAATAATGAAGCTATTTTGTATACTTATGGAAAAAGAGAAACTAACCAAGAAACAGAAGATTTATATAAAGAATTTAAAATATTAAGAAAAAGCAACTCTATAGAACTAAAATAGGCAAAGGACATTCCATAGCAGGGGAAATATATAAGGCCAATAATGAAGATATCTACTTGATCTCAACAACAATCAAAAAATATAAATCAAGATCACAACGAGATACCATTTTTATTCAGTATGTTTTACTATGTAAGAATACAGCTCTAAAAGTTAGTGACTTAAAAAAAGATCACTCAGTATTTCTCATGATACTGTGAGTTAGGCTGGACAATTCTAGTCTGGACTAGCTTGACTCTTGAGCTAGGCAGGTCTCAGTTGGGATGCCTCATGTTAGGTCTCCTATGCCCCAGAAAGTTAGTCTGGCTTTTTTTCCCCCCCTACATGGTGGGCTCAGCGTTCTAAAGAGCCGTGAGAGAAGACAGTCCCTGATATGCAAGCTTTTCAAGTCTCTGCTTGTATCACACTTGCTAATGTTCCCTTGGTCAAAGCAAGTCATGTGGCAAAGTACAGGGTCAAGGAGTCCCTACTTCCTAGCAGTAAAATCACATTACAAAAGATGAGAAGAATTTGTGATCATTTTGCAAATCAACACTCAATTTTACAGCCTACCACACCATTCTTTGCATGGATTCTTTCAGCAAAAAATAAGCAGATGACAATAGCAAAATCTGGAAAACACCTTGTAAAAAGTTGAATACTGGCATATCCTTGTTAGCCATATAGCCTAGACATATAGCCTAAAGAACCCCTTGCACATGTGAAGAGCTAATGGGTACAATAATATTTTTAGCAACATTGGTCTTAATAGCAAAAGCCCATAATAACTCAAATGTCCACTGTCAGAAGAACAAATAAACTGGCATAAAAGTATACAATGAAAATTACTCATTGAACAAGTATTTACTGAGTACATACTATTGGCTAGGCATACTTTGAGGTATATCACTTATCAATAGTTACTAAGGTACTGATACTGATAAACTCAAATATTTGAATTTCTAAATTAGATTTTTGCAGATATAGAGATCCTAGAGATATCCTTATGATTAATAAGAAATTAAAGAAAATTCTTCTGCTCCATAGAAGGCGTACTAGTATCTCCTATAAGTAGATCTTAAAAACCTGTAAGGGGCAAGAGAACCTTATATATTCTCTTGATTAAATGCTTTTTGCAATGTGGAGACTTGAAGGTTTCTGGAAGGAATGAGATTCAACAATAAGAAATTGGCTAGTCAGATCAACGGTTTCAACTTTACTGGACTTTAGGGACTCCTGGGTGGCTCAGTCAGTTAAGTGTCCGATTTGGGTTCAGGTCATGATCTCGCAGTATATGAGTTCAAGCCTCGCATGGGGCTCTTGCACAGATAGCTCAGAGCCTGGAGCCTGCCCTGGATTCTAGGTCTCTCCTTCTCCCTCCCCTACTAGTGCTCTGTCTCTAGCTCTCTCTCAAAAATAAACAAACATTAGGAGGTTTGTCCTTTCTTTCGCCAAGGTTTATTGGGGTTTCTGTTTTTCTTGCTCTTTCTGGGCTATATCACTCTTTACAGGCTACACTGCATCCAGCTGAGTCTTGAGAATCATCTTCCACTGAAGTCCAAAGACCTAGAAGGAGCTGTGGTCTGCGACTAGACTTTCAATGGATTCGCAAACAAAGCTTTACTCATGCTGTGGCCCAGAACCTTCTCAGATGGCCAGTGAAGACAATTCCCAGGAAGGCTCAGCTGCTTCTCAAACTATCTCTGAAATATTAATAAAGAACCTTAGTAAATTGACCCTCGAACCTAGTATCAAACTCCCTCCCCCTCCACCAGAATATCCAGCCCAACAGGAGGACAGGGACAAGAAACCACAGGGGCTTGGTGGACTGAATACTCAGCAACAGGAGGAGGGGTTAAGTAAGGACTTTGTTAACTGCTCAGAAAGGATGGAAAGGCTGATGTGGTTGATTAAAAACCACTGCTACTTCAACCAGCATTCCATGGATGAATCAAGAGTGGAAATATTTAGATGTAGATGTCATTATTGCCTGTATCATAAAGATCCTTCTGAGGATACCAGCATGGAGAATAATTATGACATGGAGTCAATGTAAACATAAACCTTATTATACTGTTTTTTTCTTGCTAGGAATTTTAGGATCAGTTGGCAGTAGCTTGGGAAAGTTGCTCTAAGACAAACTGTATAATATTTTGATAATTATGATATAAGCTCTTGTCTTTCTACCTTTTCTTATCTTGTCTTTTCTACCTTGATACTAGTAATTTGTGAGGAATCCTGTGGCTTGCATTTGAATCACTTTAATACACTTTAGTTCCACTTCTTGATATGGCCCAAGGAAGCACTAGGAGGTTTTGAGTGTTGCCGTGTGTTTGAGAAGCCTGAAGTCATTAAGATAGGTTGGCCTAATCTGGGGCTCCTGGGTGGCTCAGGTGGGTTAGGCATCCGACTACAGCTCTGTAGAGGAAGGCTCTGTGCTGGCAGCTGGGACCCTGGAAGTTGCTTCGGATTCTGTGTGTGTGTGTCTCTCTCTGCCCTTCCCCTGCTCATACTCTCTCAAAAATAAAAACATTACAGGAATATATAGAGAATATTGGGTGGTTTGGCTAGAGCATAATTATAATTAGGGCAGGATGCATAGGCTAGAATTTCTGGTTTTCAAAAATTGAAGCTATAATAAAATTTTTTGTATGTGGTAGTTCAATTTTTAGTAGCAAATGTATATGTAAAGGATCTTATTAAAATTGAGACTTATTTGAAAACAAGTAAATAAATAAACATTAAAATAATAATAATAATAATAATAATAATAATAATAGTTGTTGTTGTTGTTATTATTATTATAAACTTTACTGGACTTTAGTCTGGTCTCATTTAGACCACAAAGTAAGAATTCACAGAGCTGATCCTTAAAAGAATTCTGAATAAATAAAAACTTTCCCATATATTTATGTATATACGTATAGGTATGTATATGTGTGTATATATGGAAAAAGTTAAAAATCTAGTTCCTCTCCGTCCTTCATCAATCTAGTACTCTCCCTGCTAGATGTAACCACTTTTATTAGTTTTGTGTATTTGATCATTCTTCAAACACTCTTTGGCCTCCTTTGTCAGCTCTCTTTTAACTGACCTGGGCCCTCTCCTCTTCCCAGTCCCCCCAGTGATTTATCTGGTCCTGTAGTTTAAAATACTAGCCTGAATTTGTTCTGTTTTAAATTTTTTTAATGTTTATTTTAGAGAGAGAGAGAGAGAGAGAGAGAGGTTGAGGCAGAGAGAGAGGGAGACACAGATCTGAAGCAGTCTCCAGGCTCTGAGCTGTTAGCACAAAGCCCAACGTGGGGCTCGAACTCAGGAAGCACGAGATCATGAACTAAGCTGCAGTAGGACTTAAACAACTAAGGCACCCAGGAGCCCCTAAAATACTAGCCTGAATTTTTATTTCTGGTCCTGATTTCTAGATCTGTGTCCCTAACATTACATTTGGATGACTCCTAAGCATCTCAAATTTAACGTGTCCTTTCTTCTTCACAAACCTGGTCCTTCCCAAAGCTTCCCTCTCCAAGTACTTGGCACAACCATGCACCCAGTTACTAAATCTAGAAGCACAGTCATCCTTGACTCTTCTCATTTCCTTACTCTTCACATCTAATCCAGGACCCAGTCCTATTCCAAATATATTTAGTATCAACCCACAGCTCTCCACTTTTTTGCCACCACTGTAGTCCAGGCCATTTTCATCTCTCATTTAGACTACTGCCATGGACTCCTAACTTCTCTTTCCATTTTTATTCTTGTCCCCTTCAATTCATCTTTCACATGTGAACAACAGTGGACTTCTTGTTAATAAAGCATATTACTCCCCTACTTGAAACTATAGGACTTTCTATTACGCTCAAAATCAAATCCAAATTTATTTCTATGGCCTGCAAAGCTCTATATAATCTGGACCATGAGTATGTTCCCTACCTCATTTCATGTCACTATATTCCAAGTATATTGTTCTAGAATCTCAAATGGGCACACATCCACATTAACTCTCATACCTTTGTTTCCTTCATAATATTTACTTCACTGTTTATTCTTTCATTTCTGTATTTACTCTTTTCTATATCAGGCTTGCAACTAAAATACGTTTGTCCTTGCTTCCCACTGTTTTTTCCAAAACCTGGTAAAAGACCTAACACAAGATTTTTAGATTTTTGTTCCCTGATTGGATGAATGAACAGATACAGCAATAGACATCATTGCAGAATAATTTTCCCATGCAAAGAAAGTAAGTGCTAGAAGAGATCATTAAACATTAAGTTCTCAAATTGTTATGGCTTGCAGAGATAATGTAAACTATTAACAGTAACACAAAAAAACTAAGAGAATAACCTCTAAGAATACCTCATTTGGTTAAGAATCTCACATATGTTGTAAAATATTCAGGAAATGAAATATTTAAATTTATTTACTGAACCTTCATTAATACTGAGCAAACAATGACAAGTAAGCAGCAACAAAAAGACATGCTTTCAAAGAGGGCTGGGAAGGAGTTTTCTCCTGGCAAGTGCTCAGTAGGCTGCATGATAATAACAATCATGATTAACTATATGCCATTCCAAACACTTTACTTAATTAAATCTATAACCCTAACAGGTACTGACTTCATTGTCTAGGAGGAAACTGAAATGGCAAGAGATTAAACCAGTAACTAGCCCAAGGGTTGCACAGTCCTAAAAGATGGAATTTGAAAGAAGGCAATCTAGTTTCATCGCTCTGGCACTTAACACTACCTAGTGCTTCCAAAAAATAATTATTTTCCAAAAAAATAATTTATAAAAGACCAAGGTTATTATTTGTTTTAATTTTTAAAACTGTTCTATTTATTTTCAAGAGAGAGAGAGAGCACAAGCGAGCAGCGGGGGAGGGGCAGAGAGAGAGAGGGAGACAGAGTCCAAAGCAGGCTCCAGGCTCTAAGCTGTCAGCACAGAGCCTGCCAGATACAGGGCTCAAACCTACGGACCTGAGATCACGAGTGAGCCAAAGTTGGGCACTTAACCAACTGAGCCACCCATGTGCCCCAAGACCGTTACTATTAAAGAACCTCAAGAACAAGAGAAAACCTCACAATGACACTGAAAAAATGAGGCACCTGGGTGGCTCAGTTGGTAAAGCGTCCAATTTTAGCTCAAGTCACCATCTCATGATTTGTGGGTTCAAGCCCCACATCAGGCTCTGTGCGGGCAGCTCAGATTCTGTGTGTGTCTCTCTCTCTGCCCCTCCCCTATTCATGTTCTGTTTCTCTCTGTCTCAATAATAAATAAACATTTTAAAAAATTAAGGAAAAAAAAGAGATACTGAAAAGATTTTGTATCTCTTAATTCCAACAAATTCTTCAGCAATTTCAGTTAGACTACCTGGGACAGGATTACTCAATGGGTCATCCTTGCTTAATTTAAACATACCTTAAACTTTAAATGCCTAATCTTCTGACACAGAAAAGTGTCTCCTGTTCAAATTTCCAAAACCTTCAAGGAGGATAATATTTTTAAATGAGCTTTACTGAAGGGTTTACATAATATATAATATCATTTCAGCAAACCCTAAACACAGTTGCTTTCCCAAATAGAGTTTCTTGAATCAATAACTCTTTAAAAGTTTCCCCCTAAAAAAACTTGCAAATCTGTGAAAGCAGATTATTAACTAATACAACAACAAACATGTTATCACTTAATTCATTTACTTTGCTTCTGAGGTTAGTAAAGATTCTCTAATCTGGAGTTTATGTCTGTACCAAAGAGAGAGAGAAACACCAACAAAAAGCACTGGGCAAAAGAACAGTGATATTAAGTATTTGGCCCCATAATTCCCCAAAATGGGGAGATACTAAACAGGTTTTGTGAAATCAGTGGAAATAAACGGTTCTCAATAAGACATAAAACGAACTATTCTATAGTGGCTATTTACCCAGAATAAAATAGGGAAATGACTCAAGAGATTAACAGATAATCAATATAACAGAATATTAAAATTACAAACAGCATGGGGAGATTTTTTTTAGCAGGAACAAAGAAATTAAGACAGCTTCCTCCTACTTACTACCAACAACATTTACTCAATAGAGACATGTGTTGCAAAAGATACCCTGACTTTTCCACTTGTCGGAAAGAAGACACCTTGATATCTGATAGTAATGCAGCATGAACTCTGAAAAACTGTTCTGAAGAACAGAACTAATTTTCTTTCCTTCTTTATTTCATTCCACTGCAAATCTTGGCAAGCACAGTGTCTTTGTCTTCCTAGAATTTACAGGAATAAATCAGCCAAGGGGCACTTGGGTGGTTCAGTTGGTTAAGGGTCTGACTTCAGTTTAGGTCATGATCTCATGGTTCACGAATCTGAGTCCTGCATCGGGCTCTGTGCTGACAGCTCAGAGTCTGGAGCCTGCTTCGGATGCTGTGTCTCCCTCTCTCTCTGCCCCTCTTTGCTCATGCTCTATCTCTGTCTGTCTCTCAAAAGTGAATAAAAATTAAAAAATAAAAAAAGAATAAATCAGCTAAAAAGGATTAAATGTATACACACATATAGATCCCTTTAATATGTAAAAGAAGCCATTTTCATGCAAACCAGAAAATATTACCAAACCAGAAAAAGATGCCTGGAAACAACCTTGGCAGAACAGAAAGAACACTTGTAATTTCATTTCCAGTTCAGGGTTATGGCACTACCTAAACCATATGACCTCAGGGAAGCCAATTGCTGATTGTGGGGCCCAATTCTTCCTCTGTTAAATGGGAAGAATATAACTGTATGTTCACAGAAATTGCTTCTAATACTACATTTTGCTTTCAGTAGGTTTTGGTGAAAAGATAAAGTTTTTTACTTAATAGAAGTAAGGTTGCTTCCAACCTTCAGTTAATTATATGTAAGTACCAAAAACGTCACTTTCCCCTGCATTTGGAAATCCTTTTTTTGTTTTTGTAACATTTTATTTTATTTTTTGGGAGACACAGTGAGAGCAGGGGAGAGGCAGAGAGAAAGAAAGACACAGCATCTAAAGTGGGCCCCATGCTCTGAGCTGTCTGCATAGAGCCTGATGTAGGGCTGGAACCCAGGAACCATAAGATTGTGACCTGAGCCGAAGTCGGACACTCAACTGACTG
>NC_043716.1:25627682-25751658 GCF_006229205.1 Suricata suricatta
AACCAGATGTCCCTGCATTTGGAATTTTTCTTTAAGTTTATTTATTTATTTTGAGAGAGAACACATGCACGGGGGGAGGGGGGGAGAGAGAGAGAGAGAGAGAGAGAGAGAGAGAGAGAGAGAGAGAGAGAGAGAGAGAGAGAGAGAGAGAGAGAGAGAGAGAAAATCCCAAGCAGGCTCTACACTAGCAACACTGAGCCTGACCTGCGGCTTGAACTCACAAACTGTGAGATCATGACCTGAGCTGAAATCAAGAGTCGATGTTTAACCAACTGAGCCACCCAGGCAACCCTTGCACTTGGAAATTCTTGTGACATTACATGGTAACCAAGAAAGATCAGATTTAAACTATGAAATACAAAACTATACTCATTTTCTAGTCACCTACTTATTAACCAAGATGATAATGCAATAGGTTACAGTATCAAACTATTCTTATGTAGCTTTTATTGGGTTCAAAAGTAGGACAAAGATCATCTCATAAGTGTGTGATAATATTTTCAGATAAATAACACTTAATATAAAACATCAAACTGTGAAATGATACAAAGCAACAGAATTCTGCACTGACATATTTACCGTTTTCAGAGTAACCTGATAACATCACCATATTTTCCTTTATATAGTGATTTCCTATTTACTATCTCACTTAATCAATGTGACAATCCTATGAAATAAAGTAAGCAACACAATCCAGACCAACGCAGAAAGTTAGGTAACCTACCAACCTTTATTCTGGAATGTGAGTCTCAGAAATTAAACTATATTAATCAAGTAAGAGATATCCCTCAAAGGGAAGAAAAAAAGCTTTAGTGTTTTAAAATAATATAGGCAAAGAAGTAAAATACAAAAGATTTCTGCTACAGAATCATTTCACACAAATTAGCCACATTTGTCTAGGTACTACCACCCCTCTTCCAAAGGTCAATAAATACAAAATCTAGAATGCATTAAACGTTGCCTAGTAAATAATTTCTTACCATTATAATTTATGCTAAGAATACACAACTAAAATCACAGCTCATGACAATACAATAGGCATTAGCAGTCAGAACGTTAAATTCTCTATCATTACAACATAAAAATACTTGTACAAACTTCTTCAAAAGATCAGTGAGGTCTGTCCATAAAATTCCTGACAACAGCCCCAAAGGAGAATTGAAAGGCACTGAAATTACCAAAGGGGGTGTCCTGCCACGATAGGTAAACAGTGCCAGTGCCTATATGAGATTTTTGCATGATCTGCATGAAAACAAAGATAATACTTTAAACCTACTAGAGGTCATTAAGTAATCTTAGTGTGACACAGGGCCACATAGGGCTTCTTGATATTTCAGAGATTAAGCCGATCTCCAGGTTTTACTGCAAGTACCTCCGCTGTGATAGAACAACGGGAGTGAGGTGGGTGTCAGACATTTGGAAGAGGTAGAAAACCCTGCCCCTCATAAAGTAGTAGGATATATGTGAAGGTTTTTTTTTTTTTTTCTTAGCAAAAGATCAACGGAGTGAAGGCCGCACTGCCTTGGCCACCAACGCTGTATATGGCACTTACACGCATGAATTTTGGTTAGAAGCGAATGCATTTAGTATCATGTGTTAGTGGTTGGGGAGGGCAAGAACCAAACTGACAGGTCCGGGGAAACCAGCTTGGTCATCAGCAAGAAGGATCTTCTCCACTTACTCTGAGGTTCTCGAAACCGGGGAAGGAAAAGGAGATGGGTACTCTACAGAAGCTTAGAACAGCTTCCAAGTTCGCGACGCTGAGAGCGAATGGTAGGAGATCCAATGTATGGGTTCACTGTACCGGGAGCCAGCCATGAGAAGATGTCCCAGATAACCCGGCTACTGGCAGACTGAGAGGCTCAGAGTCAGCAGCGCCCTAAAACACTGCTTAAAGTCGAAATCACGGTGCCCCAGATCTGCAAGATCTAAGTGGGAGAGCTCCGGAAGAAGCCAAGCCCTGAGGATAGTCTCAGGCTTTCGTCCCCAATTCCACGCGCTGGTTTACCTACCCGCTCTGACCCCGGCTTCTCCGGATCTCAGTATCCTGGAAGCGGCTCCCGTCCGACTCTCACACCCGCCGCTGGGGTCCGGCCAACCGGAACTCGTTCGCGTCACTTCCGGTCCGCTTCACAGCCCCCATCCCTCCGGGGACCGCCTCCAAAAGACAAAAGTTCCTTTTTCTTTTCTGCAACCTCCGAAGATCTTCGCGGGATTTCAGTTCGAGTCTAGGTTTGGGACCTGTGGGCGGGACGAGAAGAATGACTGTTCTCTCCGTGGTCCTTGATCCGGAACTTATCAAGGAGTCCCGGAAGAAGTAACTCGTCGGCTAGCGTGTTCACGCGAAAGAAAAAACGGAGCGGTGCGAGTGAGGCGGTGCTGAGGTTCTCTAGGTAAGTCGGCCCCTCACTGGGCTAAGGAGAGGGAGGTCTTTTCCATCCTCTAGCCATTTGGAATGTTTCTTCCCACCTCATTACATACCTCCTCCCCCGAGCCTTTCACCTTCGTAAACTGCCTTCCGCCCAACTGGACGCTGGAGCCACTGTTCCTGTTCCGTCAGTCGTCCTTTGGAAGAAGGGACCAAGATCCAGGGAATGAGAAAGACCCAGAGTTTCTAGTTCCCAAGCAGAGCCTTCATTCAGGCAGCATGGATGCGCTCGCTCCGAATGTGAGAAAATAACCGCCCAAGCCTATTGAATATTTATTGAATGCCCACAGCATATGGAATGGAGTTCTGCGAGGAAAGAAAATGTTTCCACCAATATGATCGAAAAATGTGTCTCTGTGTAACACAGTTATAATGTTCGGAGAAGTATTTAATCCTTTAATATGTTAGCCCAGGCACTAGGCTCCTGAAAAAGCGATGTACAGTTGTTATGTGTAATTGCTAAAGCAGTTCTGTAGAGTAAATAAGATTGATCGCAGGATGATGAAAACTTCAGAGACCGGTGTCGTTTGAACCACGCCTTCATGGCTGAAGAGGTCGTGTGTGTTTGTGTATTTAAGTGACAATAATTTCTGGGAGAGATTGTTCTTTGAAGGAACCTAGTAATTTAGTGTCACTGGATAGTACAGTATGTAACAGGAGAGTAGATTAAGAGAAAGTAGGTAGCAACCAAATTGTGTAGCGCTTTGAATTCTTGCTAAGGAGTTTGTTTTATATTCTAGGGGTTTATCTGGTAATTTTTTTAAGCTTATTTATTTATTTTGAGAGAGCAAGCAGGAGAGGGGCAGAGAGAGTGAGAGAGAGAGAGATTGATTGATTGATTGATTCCCAAGCAAGCTCCGGAGCTGTCAGGGCAGAGCCCACTGCCGGGCTGGATATCATGAATGGTGAGATCATGATCTGAGCCAAAATCAGAAGTATATCACTAAACCTACTGAGCCACCTAGGCGCCTCCATCTGGTAGTTTTTGAGCAGGGAAATCCGAGGATCAGATTTGAGTTTTAGAAGTATAAGTCTTAGGGGTGCGTGAGTGGCTCAGTCAGTTACACTTCATACTCTTGATTATAGCTCGGGACATGATCTCACAGTTTGTGAGTTCCAGGTCCACATGCAGCTCCCCCAAGAGCCTACTTGGATTCTCTTTCTCCCTCTCTCTCAGCCCAACTCCCCCTCCCCCAAATAAATAAATAAACTTAACCAAAAAAAAAAAAAAAGAAGTATAATTTTAATGGCATATGGACCAGGATGAACTAGGATATGAACAAAGTAAATGAGGAAAGATTAGAGATAGAGAAGTAATTTTGGAGGCTTTTGATCAAGACATAGTTAGGGCACTGGTAGTAAGGGTAAGGAGATAGGTTCAACAGATAAATTAACAAGGTTTGGTGACTGGATGTGGTAGGCCAATGAAGAAAAAGTCCAGAGTTACTTAGAAATCAAGAGTACAAAAAAAGGTGGGCCATGTGGATGGCTCAGTTGGTTGAGCATCAAACTCTTGATTTCAGCTCAGGTCATGATCTCAGTTTGTGAGTTCAAGCCCCAGGTCAGGCTCAGTGCTGCTGGTGTGAAGCCTGCTTGGGATTCATTCTCATAGTACTCTAGTAGAAGCTAGAAATTCCAGGTTGGAGCCCAGGAGAAGTGTCAGGAGTTCTCAGCATATGACAATTTGGGATAAATGAGATCCTCTCTCTCTGTCTATTAGATGTCAGCTCCATGAAGAGTGGGGTTTTTTTTTGTTCAGTGCTCTAAGGTCCAGAACAGTGCCTGGTACACAATCGATCTTCCATAAATATCAACTGATTGGATGGAAAGAGAGTATACAGACCATCACTGTATACTCCAATAGCACTTCCATGGAAATATTCTGTAGCTCAGTAGAGTGACATTAGCCACTTTTAAGTCATTGAGCTATTGAGCGCTTGAAATGTGGCTAAGTGCAACTGAAGAACTGAATTTTTATTTAGTTTTAATTAATTTTAAATAACTTTGACTAATGGGTACTGTATTGGACAATGTAGGCATAGACTGGAAAGAAGGCTAAATCTGTTAAGCAGAGGCAGTACATACATCAGGGGCAAACATCAGAGCTAGAGGAGACTGGAAAAAAGCTATCAGAAACGTGGGATGATTATAGGGTGAAAGATTAAAGAATTATAGGGAAGGGGGCACCTGGGTGGCTCAGCAGGTTAAGGGTTCAACTTAAGCTCAGGTCATGATCTTGCGGTTTGTGGGTTCGAGCCCCATGTCGGGCTCTGTGCTGTCAGCTCAGAGCCTGGAGCCTGCTTTGGATTCTGTGTCTCCCCCTCTCTCTGCCCTTCACATGCTCATGCTTTGTTTCTCAATAATAAATAAATGTTAAAAAATTTAAAAAAAATTCTAGGGAGGAAAGTTTAAAGAAACGTTTTCAGCGAGTGGTGGGGAGCAAGTACATTTGGCAATTAGCAAGTGTCTAATTCCTTAGCAACCACAGTTGAATGGGGAAGGGAGGCAGGTAATTAAAGAAATTTAGAGGTAAAGGGAAAAATAAGATCAGACAGTGGTCCATGCCGCAAAAAGGATTGGGGAAAGGTTTATTTTTTTTAGGTTAGAAAAGCCAAGATATGGCCCGGGGATTGGGATTAGTGGGTGGGGAGCATGGTTCAGGAGGGAATGGGATCAAGAGCATTGGTGAAAGGGGCTTAGTCCGGGATGAATTAGAGCACACTTTGGGAGGGCTTTTACAAGACATGTTTGTATTGCAATGCCATCATTGCCCAGGATTATCCATGAGACTAAGAATAGTCATATTTACTTTAGTCTCAAGCATTGGGTTTATTGATATGTGTGTAGTGTATATGCAGAAAAGGGGAAAGGCTGAAACACCTGGAGGAGTTAGACAGTAATGTAATCAGGCTGATATGGGATCAGGACATCCTAAAGAATAAATGTTGGGTATTACTGGCATTAATATAGTAGAATTAGAGACCTCATGAGGGATGGTACAGAAGCAGTAAACTTCGAAATTTCTGGAACTTTTTCTGCTTTCAGTTTTTTGTGACTCTTACTTGTATATATTTGGTTTTTGTTTTGTTTGTTTTTTGAGAGAGTGACAGCAAGGGAGGGGCAAAGAGAGAGAGAGAGAATCTTATGCAGGCTCTGTGTTCATGAACTGTGAGATCACGACCTGAGCCGAAATCAAGAGTCAGGACGCTCAACTGACCGAGCCACCCAGGCGCCCTGGTATATACCTGTTTTTAGATAAAGTTCAGAAAATGAGAAGCTTTCTGTCATGACCTCTAGATGCATATATTTTATATTACCTTTATTAGTTATGTTACTTTGGATAAGCAGCTTCTCTTTTGGATACTTATTTTTCTCGTTTAAAATGAGGCTCACGCCTTTTTAAATTTTCATAGCAACCATAATGGAACTAAAAGGGTTAGCAAGTTATAGAACACATAAAATAGGTCCTCTATATGCAGTCTCTACCTCCAAATAATACCTGAATCTGGTATATAGGATATTTTATTACTTTGCAACCTAGAAATTGGTGCAGAAAATCCTTCTAATTGCTGACATGGAGGTGATAGGTAAAATTTTTACATAACTGAGTATTTATTCACTTTGGGATCTGGTTGTTAGATTATCAGAGAGAAATCCTAATATGTAAGCCTCATGTAGTAACTAAATCATAGATGCATTCTGAGAAATGTGGGTTCTATAAGAATTAAAATTTTTTTCTGACAGTAAAAAGGCATTTAGAGCCATAAAGTACTATGTCAGTACAGCCTGGTCACTATATTTATCATACCAGTGAATGAGGACTGAAACTGGGTACTGACCGCTTACAACGTAGGACCCGCTCGCGTCTGGCCATTCCGTGTCGCTCTCCTTTGATCCCTCAAAGTTTGTTTCTGTAGGATTCTGTTTTAGCCCTTCCTTGACTCTGTATGCTTCTCCCAGTGGCCTTGGTGCACTTTCGTCACTTCAGTAACCCCAGGTATATGTTCTTTTCTTAAATCTGTATTTCTGGCCTAGGCTTATCTTCTGACCTTTAAAATCATTTATCCTTTGTTGTTGGAAATCTCTAACTAGGATGTCTTTTGGTCATCCAAGTGTAGTATATCTAAAAGCTGATTTCAGTATCTTTTACTTTCAAACCAAATTTTCACGAAAATTCTTTCTCAGTAAATATTGCCTCTGTTCTCCATTTGTTCAAATCTAGGTCATTCTAAACTTCTCCCTTTCTTTTATTGCCAAGACTTCCAGTGAGTCACCGAATCATACAGATGTGCCTTGGCCACTTCTTTCCTTCTTCATTGCCACTTCTCTTGTCTAAGTAACTGTCATCTCATCTAGGCTATTGGGAAAGGCAAAATAGAGTAGCGTTAAGAACATGGGAATGAAGTACTGATACATGGATGAACCTTGAAAACACGCTAAATGATAATAGCTTCAAATAGAAGGCCGCAAGTTGACTGAATGGTTTGGTTTATATGGATGTCCAAAATAGGTAAAATAGATTAGTGATTGCCAGGGACCTGGGGATGGAGAAAATGGGAAGCAACTGATAATGGTTACACAGGTTTCTTTTCTTTTCATGCACAAGCTGGGGAGTGGAGCAAAGGGGGAGAGAGAGAATCCCAAGCAAGCACCATGTTCAGTGTGGAGCCTGATGCAGGACTCAATCCCATGACCCTGGGATCATGACCGGAGCTGAAATCGAGTCAGAAGCTCAGCCAGCAGAGCCACTCAGGCTCCCCAAGGGGTTTCTTTTAGAGGCAGTGAGAGTTCTGGGATTAGATGGTGGTGATGGTTGTACAATCTTGTGGATGTATTAAAAACCACTAAATTGTACACTTTAAAAAGTGAATTTTATAGTATGCAATATCTCAAGAAATTTAACATCCCCTATGCTATCCTCATTTGTTTCAATTTTTTAAAAGATTTTATCTTTTTTAATGTATATATATATATTTGAGAGAGAGAGTGACAGTGTGTCAGTGAGATAGGGTCAGAAAGAGCTGGAGACAGAATGAAACAGACTCCAGGCTGAGAGCTGTCTGCACAGAGCCTAATGTGGGGCTCAAACTTTTTAAGTAATCTCCACCCATTGTGGGGCTTGAACCCACAACCCTGAGATCGAGAGGCAAATATTGTACTGACTGAGCCAGCCAGGCACCTCAGTCTCATTTAAAGTATTTGTGGTAAAGTATTTCCAAGAGTGCCATCTGTGCCATGTAGATTATGCAGTGCATAACCCAAGGGCACTGCTTATAAGCACGACAAATATGGTGGGCCCATTATATTTCAATATATAAATGCTTAGATGCTGTAAGTAGAAACTGATGGTTCTTTGTGCATATACATATAAGAGCCTCAACTGTAGACAGATAGAGGTGTTTTATTGGTAATTCAAATACCATGAACAGTTACACCTCTGGTAAATTCAGTAAATTCAGTTGTATGTTAGAACTATGCAAAAACTTTTGTGTCCATGTGTATAATGAGGTGGGGTACTAGTCTCAGGTATTGATGGTTTTTTACTTGTAATTATTTCCAGTGGGAAAATCTTCACTTTGTAAGACTTTTAACGTTCCATGATTAGGTCTAGTCAATGTCAGTAGTGCACTTCACTCCACGCCCATTATTGTGACAACAGGAACTTCTCTGAGGGATTGGGTACAATCCTCATTGAGAACCACTGCATTATGAAGACACAAATAAGCACTATGTTCCAGAGAAGGGAGGGGTTATTCTTGGTTTCTTTAGGTCCTTTAAACAGGTTGGTAAAATAGAATATTTTCTTTCTCTACAAGACTTAGGGGGAGACTGAGGAACAGAGCTTTATTGTATCCAAGAACTAGATAGATATTCCTTGAGATTCAAAATGACTGGAACTGCTTTACCTATATTCTTGAATCTTTTCTAGTATACAGGGGAGAAAAAACTACATTAATATCCAAAGTAATATTTTGCTTTTTTTCCAGATGGCCTCATAATAGTTTTTAAATGTTGCCACTTATTTACTTAAATCAAGGTGTTCTGTCTGATAAGCCTGTAACTTTTCACGGCTATAGTGGTAACTTTTTTCCCCTTTCCTTTAAGATGCTCTCCAAATCCTTGGTGATGGAATATTTGGCTCATCCTGGTGCACTTAGCTTGGCTGCCGGAGTGGCTTGTGGCATGTGCCTGGGCTGGGGCCTCCGTGTACGCTTTGGGATGACCCCCAAAAGCTCGGTGAGCAAGACAGACACAGAGACTGGAAGTGAAGCAAGCATCTTAGGAGAAAGTGGGGAGTACAAAATGATTCTTGTGGTTCGAAATGACTTAAAGATGGGGAAAGGGAAAGTAGCTGCCCAGTGCTCCCATGCCGCTGTTTCTGCCTACAAGCAAATTCAAAGAAGAAACCCTGAATTGCTTAAACAGTGGGAATACTGTGGCCAGCCCAAAGTTGTGGTCAAAGCCCCTGATGAAGAAACGCTGGCTGAATTACTGACCCATGCAAAAATGCTAGGACTGACTGTAAGCTTGATCCAAGATGCTGGACGTACTCAGATTGCACCAGGTTCTAGAACTGTCCTGGGAATTGGGCCAGGACCAGCAGATCTAATTGACAAAGTCACTGGTCACCTAAAACTTTACTAGGCGGAATTTTGTATGATGATCGCCCCACCACAATCTGTTTTGAAACTGTCAAATTCTAACAATAAACCTGCATTTTCCCCCATACCTTAAGTATTTTGAGATCAAAATCTGTTCCCATGTTGTTCTATCATGTACTCGGCTCAGTTATCTTTGGCTTAAAAAAAATTAAATGGTCCTGATGGTTCAAGTGATAGTTGCTGAAAAAAAAAATGTTTAAGATGGGAGAAACTGGTCACAACCAGATTGAATTACAAGGGGGTGAAACAGCATCTCCTGTGCGTGGTTACATCTCTGTGTAATAGCTTTTCTTCCCCAAGACAACATTGCTGTACCCCTTTGAAATCGGGGTTCAAAGGCATTCCCATTGGATGCAAACTGCAGTTTGTTTTCCTGCCATCGCTTTTTGGAGGACTGATAGCCAGCATTGATAGATCAAGGTATGGCCCCACAGTGTGGATTTACAGTCTAACCTTCTGGATTAACTCACGTGTGCAGTATTTCACATTTATTTCCCTGACCCACACTGGCCAGTGTTTCTACATCAGGGCCTATTAAGAATTCCTTTTACTTGCCCCACAACTTCCGTAATAGTGCAGGCATTGAAAAATTTGCTCAGTGACTTGTATGGACTTTGAAGACAGTACTGGGCCCACACAAGGTTTTACGGTAATGGTGAAGTGACTGTGGGGTGTCCTCCCAACACCCTACTGTTTCTTTATCTAGGACTTACGGACCTAGATAGTTCAGTTATTTAAGGGCATCTTTACTTCCCTTTTGCTCTTTATATTCTTATCATGCCATAATTCCACTAGTTACTGTTACACCAGCTGGCCAGAATATGAGGGAGGTTCCAGTTCCCAAAAGCAACACAGCTTTTTGAATGAAAATCTTTTAGGGGGATCCTGACAGTATTTCTAAATTGAGTATATCCTGAGGAACCAATGATGCCAGAGAGAACTTTGGGAACACATGCATGTTAAGTAGCTCCAGTTCTCCATGTTTAACTTCAACAATTAGCACTACTTAGCATTTGACCTCAATAAGCAGCACATTAACACTTCAAGGTCTAAGGTCAGTGGAGTCTGTGCCGAACACTAAAGACGACCAGTCAGTCATAGTTTCTAATATTTGGTCAGTTTTACAGAGTTTACACTGGCATAGGACAGCGCAGGAGAAACTGCATCTGTGAATGATGCCACAGTAGCAACTGTTTCTAAATAGAATGTTTATACTAGATTCAAAAGTGATGCAACAGCATGTAACTGAGGCAGAGAGAACTTCATCCTAAGTGCACCATTCTGGCTCCCGTAATTTCTGAGGCTTGCCTCAGAGACTGATGGCTCCAAGTTCAAAGACAGTGCATTCCCAACAGGATGGCCTGCCCTGGCTGACTTAAGTAATTGCAAGTCATGGCATATATACTAGGATGAATAGTATACAAATTCTAGTAATTCTGGAAATATATCATGCTTATTTCCTAGTTCACCTGTACTTAGTATTTATTATATAGGGTGCTAGGAGTTCTCAAGGTATACTCTGCAGAGCCCATAGCGTCTTTAAGATACTTTCAAGGGGTCAGACTATTTTCATAATGCTGACACATGATTTTTCTTTTTTGCTGTGTTGACATTTGCACTGATAACACAAAAGCAAAGGTGGGTAAAACGGCTGGCACCTTTCACAAATCAAGGCATGGGCACCCTACCTAAATAAGTAGTACTTCACTGCCCTCTAGTCAAACACATACAAGGTTCACTTAATGTTCTTGATAAAGCACATTAATAAAATAAAAAGATTATTAAATTTGACCCTCCACTATTGGTATTTGTCTTAATATTCTCTGTAGCACTGAACACTTCTGGTATACACTGAAGTATGAATGTCTTGGAAAAAAATGTGTAGCTGAGTTGTGAGCTGAACTAGCAGACTTGGTCATGGAAGATTTTTACTTGTAAGAACTGACAAATTAATTATCCAATTAGCCAATTATTTTAAGGAAAGCAACGAACAGTATTCGAGAATACTTCTATCTACCTCTCCTCCAAGTTTCCAAAACTTAAGATTTTTCTGATGAGATCAGTGGTCCTCACAAATAGGATTTTTTGAGATAGGTGTCAAATTTTGAAGATCTGTACAACTTAGTGAATCAGTATTTTCCATATAACCAATGCATGAGGGTACAAATCCTGCATGGATAAAAGATCTATTCAAACTAAAGAGGCTAGTGGACTTTAATATAATGTTACAAAAAGTTCAGTATTTTGGTTTCAGATTCCACATTTCAACTACAAGTATCTGAAAAGGCTATTAAAATACTTTCCAAACTATACATCTTCGTGAGGTTAGACTTTCTTCACATACTTAACATGAGAATCCAGCAGCCTTCTCTGAAGAGAAACTTTGAGAAGACTTATAAAAAAGCAGTAAAATTCCGTTTTTCTCATTGCTTAAGAAACAGGGTTAATTTATATGCTTTATATTAACATGAAATGAGTAACAGTTATATTTAAAAAAATTTTTTAATTTGTTTTTACAGAAAATTCAAGCTGTGCTACTTGGAGCTCATGTCAGTCTGTTGCTGTTGTACTAATGTCTATGTTGAAATAGTTATCAAAAATAAGATTTTTTTTGTACAATGGCTGCATTTGCATACTAGGGCAAAAGATCATTGAAGGCATGTTTACCTCCTGAGAGGTTTCCCATTACTCTCTCTTGCTCTTCTCTCCTGTTTCAGTTACATTTAGAGGGTTGTAAAAATTCTTAATATTGTTTTCTGTTGTGAGTTCCTTCTCCTAGACCATCATCCTATTCAGAGAAGTATGATGAAAGAGCCCTTAAAATACGGTTTATTACCAATTTGTTCTGCCACTTATATACGACACTCACTTACTGCCAAGGCTTGAGGTATGCATTTTGTGATTTAAACATACTTCTGCAAATAATTCTGGAAAATACTCCCCATGTTAACATACATGAACATATTCAGAGGTTTGGCTTGCTCAGGATTTGAACCTATTTCACACACTACAGCCCATGATGGATTGTTTATGTGGCAACCAGAATCACTGGACATAGCTAAAACGGCTTTTTTTGATGTTTTCTTAAGGTTATAAGAAAACCTTTATTAACTAGATATTAAGTTTAGTGAAAAGAGACATATTATTCCATTAGAAAAAACCACCACCACCGATTCAAAGTATAGGAAAGGTCCAGAAGAATACATCTTGACTGAAAAGAATTGAGTTCCCAAGGATCACTGCTACTTTCCCTCTTGATTTTGATTAACGATGAAGAAAGGGATGCAGAGATCTAGCAGAAGCCTAAGTATAGCCAGATGCCTTCACTATGACAAACCAAAAAAGGAGAAGGGATTTTCCAGCTAATACTATAATTTTAGGAATATAGAGGTAGGATGGTTAAAAGCGGGGAAGGTCAGGGGTTCTATGCTTAAAAAAAACAAAACAAGAGAAAACTTGTGCTGCTTACGCTCATTTGCCTGGTTGGTGTGGAGAACTACAGAGCAATCTAAGGCTAGGTTTGGCAGGGGGATTAGGGTTCATCCTCTCGAGGATTAAAAAGTGAAGTGAATTTAATATAACATTCTCAGCCATGAACAAAAAGGGCTGAATTCAAATACTCATTTAAAAAAAAAAATCAACTTCACGTACTCATACTTTGGGGCCCTTACTACTCAAGGTGACACACAGAGTGTTGTTAACTCTATGCTTATATACTTTGATCTCAAGTTGATAGAACATCCAGATCTGTTCATTTAAGTGACATGCTTAGAGAGAAACTCTAAAGTGCCACTTGGTTAAAATGATGGGAGAGAGTCAAAATGTAGCCCACTACAGCGCTGTTTCTTCAGACTGCCTACTGTACCCTGTGAACCACAGGAGTGCACGTGACGTAATGCTGTAGCCCCGTCCCGATCCTCATTCTGCTGCTGCCTGCGTGCCTCCCTGTACCGCCTCAATACCCAATATGAAACTTCCACAACCATGGTTCTTTTGGCTAAAGTCTGAAAGGTATTTAATTAAAACTGCCATTCTAAGTTATTTCCACAGTCCAGTAATTTATTTTAAATCTGAGTAATTTCAAATTCCACAAACAAAACTGAAGAACAGCAATATTTTGTTTGAATTCTCTCTTCTGTACACTCAGTGATCTAAAACACCACAATATCCAACATACACAAACCTCAGGGAAGGGTTAGTAAATACACACAGATTGGAATCATGGTGCTCTTTGTTCCTGAATGGAATGGTCCCACAGAAAAAGCACAGGATACAGCACAACATAAGGGCACCTGTTACATATGAAGTGAGCAAAAACACACTAGCATTTTCTATATGCATAATGAGGAAACCTGCATAGGTTAGAGGGCCTTTTATGCTCATTTAAAAGTCAGGCAAGTTGTCTGTAATGCATTTTTCAAATAATTTGGAGAGCACTGTGATCCAATGTAGGATGTGCTGATTAGTGTTGTCTTTGTTGGCATTGACAGTCTTACATGGTCACATACCAATATTTTTGCTGTAGCTTTTGAGTAAAAGAGATTTAAATGCATTTTAGACAATACATATCATAAGCTGTTTACATACACTAAATTTAAGAGATTCAATATTAGAGTTTTTTTTTTTTCCTTTAAACACTACAGAGTGCAAATCAGGTTCTTCACAACAGATTTGAGTATTAAGCAGTTCTTCAAAGAATGAGGGGGGGGAAAAAGCCCAAGTGAATAAACATTGAAACTATTCCCCTTTGAAAATAAATTCTAAAATGATGCGGAATGTGAAATAAGCTTTAAACACAGGTGATCTGAGTTTATAGTTAGAGACATAAAGTAGTCCTTCATGAAATAAAGGTTACAAGAACATGTGCCTGTTTTCCCATTATAAACTGAGAAGCGGGTAGAGACGATGTTTCTGTATGAAAATAGGTGACTACAGGATCAGCTTTCTGTCTCACATGCTGTACCCAAAGCCAGGCTGTGGCTGTCCATAGGCTGGTGCAGTGTAACCGTAGCCGAAGGGTGCCTGCGGGGGGACTGCAACACTGGGCCCTGCTGTCAGCATCAGCTGGGGCTGACCTAAGGAAGAAAACCAAGAAAGGGCACGGGGTGGGGGTGCGGGGGCAGGAGGCAGGACAAACTGTTAGCAGTGCAGACTATCACACTCTAATCTCCCCTACTCTAACAACAATCACAACTTAGAATGAGTTTTATGGTGGTACTTTTGACTGTCACCATTTGGGCATCACACCCACCCGAAGAAGGGTTCTGCCTAAAAAGCCAAGAAACCATTCAGGGCAGAGGGCAGAACTGTGACAGTAATTACGTTACTTCATTTCATTTAAAACAATATGCACAGGCATGCTTGACATGACTGGGCAAGACATCTGCCAATACACTTATCCCCACATGGTATTCACACATTTGTTTGGTGAAAAATGTTAAGCTTTCTTAACTTTTTAGTGATGTTTTTAACACAAATGAATTTTTATAGTTAGATTTAAATATCTGATTTAAACAATCTAAATGGTAATCTAATGCATATCTAGCAAAGAATCTAGTACTAGTTAAGAGAAAACAAAAATAAGACATATTCATATATGCTTACATATGAATACATCAGAACATACTATCTGTTTCAAATACTACATTAACACTTGTACTTCCTTAAAAAAAATTTTTTTTTAGGGTAGCCTGGGTGGCTTAGTCAGTTAAGTGCCCAGCTTGAGCTCAGATTTTCCAGTCGATGTAGTTGAGCCCTACAATTGGACCCTGTGCTGACAGCGCAGAACCTGCTTGGGGTTCCATCTCCCCGCTGCTTCCGTGCACACACTCTTTCAAAATAAACAAATAAACTTAAAATATTTTTAAAGTAAACTCCACCCAAAATGGTGGGGCTCAAACTCATGACCCTGAGATCAAGAGTTGCATGTTCTACCCCAACTGAACCAGTCAGGCACCCCAACACTTTTTACGTATTTTAAACAGTAGTTGATCACATACAGAAAACGACCTATAGAGAACCTGGTTTATTTAATTTTTAAAAAAATCTTTTTTATTTATGTTTGAGAGATAGCGCAAGCAGGGGAGGGTCAGAGAGAGAGACGGAGACACAGAATCTGAAGACAGGCTCCAGGCTCTGAGCTATCTGTCAGCACAGAGCCCGACGCGGGGCTCAAACCCACAAACCGTGAGATCATGACCTGAGCTGAAGCCGGACGCTCAACCGACTGAGCCACCCAGGTGCCAGACCTGGTTTATTTAAAAGGAGAAAACAATGTAACACCTGTATCCACTCCCTTGCAAAAGAAGTATTCTTAATCTCCCACTAGAATGTAAACCTAGTTCAAAGTTTCTCTCAGGTGACCTCAGGTCTCTCTTTTTTATGAACAACCAGAATTTGTTTTGTGAGCAAATTCTTTCTGGAAACCAGCAGTTTTTAAAAATCACCTTTAACTTTGATACTGAAATTTTCAACTGCCTAGAAGATCTCTCCTTTTAAAACCCTGAAGGCAAGCCAAATTCAATAAATGCTCCCCAAAATATTACCCCCATCTTGTTTTTGTTCCTATTTGGGTTCCTATCTCAAATATATCAAACATCTTGCTCTCATCTTTTAACCTACTTTAATCTACTTTTAAGATTATCTTCTCCAACTTTATTAAAACTATGCAGTCCTCTCTGAATTCCCAAAGTCTTTTTTATCTATAATAAAAAAGGAGATAGGAGTGCCTGGGTGGCTCAGTCAGTTAAGTGTCTAACTGCTGATCTCAGCGCAGGCCTCGATCCCAGGGTCATGAGTTCAAGCTCTGTGTTGGGCTCCATGCTGGTATAAATCATACTTTAAAAAACAATAAGTAAATTATGAAAAGGAGACAATGCCATAATATATTTGCGTCTTATCATTTCCTTTAGCAGGCTGAGATATAATGGTCACAATTTTATGCTTTCCTCCAAAAAACACCTGGTTACAGTGCCATAACATATACTCTTCTAATTCATTATTCCAATGAATCTGTTCATCAGGGATGAAATGGAAAAGGGAGGTAGTTCAAAGTAGCACACAGAAGAAATTAAATGGCCTTATATGTATTCACTGAGAGTTCCAAGATCCTATCTCTCTGGAAAGGTCTCCAATGGAAACTAGTCAGTTCTCTGCCCCAGTTAGAACTTAACAAGACGATGTACTCTGTCTGTAAAGCACCCTAAAGACAGCCTTGGCATCTTTTCTTACCTTCTGCACTTCTGAATTCATCAACACCTACTAGTAATTTATGAATATATCATCAATCAGTGAGCAGGCAAGAGGAAAATTTAGGTTATGATCTTCAGTGACTATTTTTTAAGATCGTCTTTACATTTAAGACTGCCTTAAGTGAATAATGTGTCTGCTTTAAGGCTCTTTCCAGAAAAAGATGGTAGAATTATTCCTGAACTCTGTGATCTGTGAGCCTTTTGCACCTTAGACACTTAACTGTATTTCTATTTTGAGGTAGACTCCTTACAAATGAAACATCTGTCTACTACTTTTCTGTGGGTTTAGAGAGAGAGAGAGAGATTACCATAAACAATAGGTTGCGTCTCTGTAGCTTGTTCTTCTTCTTTTCTCAGGGATTCCGAAGCATCTAATTTATCCACCTGGAGAAAAACAGGTAATGTTACTTAGCACCTCAAAAGTATTATAAACCTAGGTTTATGGCAGAAAGTGGAAAAGCCTTAGTATGTTAAATTTTGTCAAAATAAAACGGACTAGAAAGAATATTCTCAGGCCCCCTCAAATTCAATGGCAATGTTCATAGTTCAGTCAAGGTGATTTTTAGCACTGTCATTATAAACCCTCAGGAAGGAGGGATTTATAAATGCCATCAAAGCTCACGCCAGGCTAAAACTGGGCATGCTAGGATGCAGCCAGCCTGAGGGAGGAAGATAACAAGAAGGAACCACTTTTTCAAATGACGTTTAAACTCTTATCAAAGGTAATAATGACTCATGACCAGGCAAGACTTCCCTCTCCAAAGGAAATGATATTCAAAAAAGCAAAATGAGTTAATGACTGGACAAGTACTCATTTAGAATAAGCTATCTTTTGCCAATTGTGCACAGCTTCTGCTGATAATTGTTACAGGTGCAGACTGAAATTTAAGACACAAAGTGGCTCCATATTCCATCTTTTTAGATATAGACAGGCTGCATGTTTTAATGCTCTATTTTCTAAGAAGTAAAAATAGTAGTAGGAATGCCTAATTTTTGCCACATCTTTGAGGAAGAATTTTCTTTTTTGCTTTTAATTAAGCCAAAGACATAAATGGGTATTACATGCTAGTTACTCTAAATAAAAGTGGATAGTATCAGACAGAACTAATATAGTAGGAGTCCAAATGTTTAAAAAAAAAAAGGGTGAAAAAAAAAAGGAGCTGGAATATATAGGTCCCTCCATAAAGTAGTTGTGTGTCACTTGCAATCCACTCTACTAACAAATCCCTTGTCTTTAATACAATGATGGTTGAAGTAAGATATTCTGCAAAATTTGTTCTAGGACTAACATGATCTGGTACTATAAATCTGTAAAGAATTGGTGAAAAAGGAAATTAGCACAATGGACTTAGGGGATGTCTGCTATACAACTTTCACCTGCCTTTTAGACTCTATTTGTTTTTTTAAACTACTTTTAAAAAGTTGGTTATCTCAACCAAAGCCTTATAGTTGGTCTATCATTATACTATAGAAGTAAAACTAAAATTTCAAATTGTGACATGATCAAAGTGCACTGAAATGGGGGGCAGAATACAGGAAAATCTTTTAATGAATGTTCACGCATGTTCCTCAAAAAGGTAAATAGTGAAAAGTCACTTACAAAAAAACACATGCAGACTTTACTTAAAAACTATAAAGACTGGGTCCTTTACAAAGGTTAAAACAGCCCTAACTTTCTATTTGAAAGTATTTAAAAGTATATTTGAGTCTTTACTTAAGTTATTAAGGTCAGGACAGTATTTTATATTTATTTTAATTGTCCCATATTAAGTATTACATATATCTAATATAATGTAAGTCTAATCCGTTCTAATTTATCAGGGAATAATTTGAGAAATGTAAGCTGAGGTAGACTCTAAATACCTTCAGATAAAATGCAGTTTTTCTACACTAGGAAAATGGGTTGGTTTGCTTTTGTTTACAGTTTTCCTATTTTTATAGCCTAAGTGCATGTGTTAACAAAGTACCCCAATGTCAAATTAAAAACTACTATGGAGGAGAAGTTCCATGAGAGATACCAGTGTTTGGTATTCAAACGTAAATATTATTACAGCTGTATACTTTATAGCACAGTCTGTGCCATCAAGGGTCAGAGGGGGTTTTGCTAACTAAACAGTATTCAAGAGTGAGCTAAAAAAAATATATGGATGAGTGTGCATAACTTCCAAGTTATTAGAAAAAAAATGAAACACCAAACAAAAAAACCCCACCACTGCACAATCCATTTCCAGACTTTCAAGGACAAGAATCTAAAGTGAACGCGTGTTTAAACATTAATGTCAGAGGTGAAGCTGAGTCAGATGGTGAAGAAAGAAGTCCTGTTACAGAATACAATGAAGACTTCAAAGAAGAGCTAGTAGTATCACAATGCCCACGCATGGACATAGGCAGGTTGGGCAGAGGGAAAAAAAGAAAAAAAGAAAAGACCTCTGAAGGAAGTGCATCAAACTAAGCAAAAAAATTTTATTTTTCTATGATATGGGACAGCCTCTGGCACAGCAACATCCAATTTTTGTTTCCACGGACTCAATTTAGACTGCTCAGAAAGAAAAGCAGAGAAGGCTTTTATGAACACAAGTTTTTGTTAAGAGCTGTAACAAAAGTTTCTGATCCTTGGATAAAAAGAAAAACTACGGGTAAAGTGTGTCACTGAGATCAGTTCCATCTGTACTATTAAAAATTCACTATAATGTAAAAGGCTTTTCCACAAAGACTGCAATATGCTGCAGAGGAAAAGTTAACATGCAGTCAGTTATTTTGGTGTATGTGTGCATGAAAAAAAGGCAAAAGTACTGAAGCAAGAAGTGAGATCTGAAGATGACTGTTGCTATACAGGCTCTCAAGAAACACACACAGCCCACAGCAATGCTTTAAGAGTTTCAAAAGTAGTATGATGTAATTGCAATGACTGCTGTACATGCTTGATTTAAAACAATGCATAACACTGCAGTTCAATTACCTGTTTTTCACACACACGCTTTCTAACTGCCTTGCTTACTAGCTGCTGAAGGGCCTCACACACAATGCATTTTACTCAGGTTTGCCCTAAGTTCCAATGGTGATTCGTTTGGTTCAACATAATTCCAAGGCATTGTCCCCCACCCAAATTCTTTTCAATTTGTTTCAACTCTCCTTTACCTTCCCACCCTTTTATTACGACAATCTGATAATAGACGTTAAGCTTGTTTCATTTATATTGGGATGGAGACAAGCCAATGAAGGAAGCAGCAACCAAAAGGTGCCTAAATTTGACCTTGGACAAGCCAACAGATGAATAAAAGCAAATTTTAGGTATCTTCAGAGGTGTGCCTTATTACAGGAAGAAGTTAATATTGCTTTGTTATATAGAAAAATATTCCGTGTTGCTTAGCAACAATTATAGCATGCTACTCTCATGATTAAAGAAGTTTTCATTCCTCTTGAAAATGGACTAGCACCATAAGAACTGGACACCTGAAGAAACATGAGGAAAGTCTCTTCGGAAGCAGCTAGTATCTCTTGTATCTACTTTCAGCAAAAAATTAGTAAGAATCAAGAGATCAGAAACTGGATCACAGTCCTTCAATACCAAAAAAAAAAAAAAAACCAAAAAAACCCCAAAAAGCCTTTTAGGGCATATATACATACATAAATTCAACAACTGTCAGGCAAGCTCACAAAATAAAACCAGAGGCTGCTTAAATTTATTAGAGTATTAAGAAAATCCTATTATGGTCCAGATACCCTGACAGGGAAGAGAAATTTCCTGAAACTTTGGAATTAATATGGAAACTCACCAGGCTCAGTTTTTAATAATACATTTAAGAGAGACTGTGAACCAACTACTGATTAGCCTCCTGCCCTTCCTAAAGCCTATTAGCCGATTAGTAGCAAACATCTACTAATGTCCTACAGCTCTATTATAGTTATGTTTCAAGGGACTTGCAGAGGCTTTAGTGATAATTTATTGGGGGAAAAAGCAGCAGCAGCGTAGAAAAGGAAGGGAAAAAATCATGCAAATTCCTTAGACTTAGTCCTCCAGACTTAAAGATGGAAAAGAATCAACTTTCACCTTTTCCTTTATTGCATCAACCTGCAAAGGAATTCAGAAGGTGCAGCTTAGAAAAAAATCAAATTCCATATTGAGCATAAAAAGGTAGAATCAGCAACAAAGATTCAGGGAAGAAACATCTAACCACTAAAAAAGGCATGAGAAAAGTGAAAATAAAGGGCATACTGGAAGCAAAATTTAGAATTTTTTTTTTAAACTTCAGAGCTTATTGCAGAAGAATTTATGCTAGAGTCAGTGTGAAAGAAAGCAGCGTAGTCACTAGTAAAACTTACAGCATTTCGGTTAACAGCAGCTTAGCGCCAGGTCTCATAAGTTGGCATTATGCATAAAAGAAGCTATTCTCATCTATGGCTAATATAAAGGCAACTGTTTCCTTACACTAGACATCAAGCAGTTTTTATACCAAAAATGTTAATTTTTTTAAAAAACTACAATTGGACACAATGGTATCTCCTAGATGGCAGCCTAAGGAAACATTCATACTGGGGGCCATTAGTAGGGCTTTGTTTTTCCCCTTTACTCAGGCATGCTGAAGAGATCAGATGTGAAACCCCAAATTTAAATAGCATGTTTTGCTTTGACAAATGGATTTCCTTTAGGACTACCATTTCACCTGTTCTACAATAAAGAGCTAGTAATTATTGAGGATCAAGTAGAGTAAAAAATATTATGACATCAAAAAGGGACACTAAGAGGAGCAGGTGAATTTTATAAAATGATTATAACCACAGCTTGTTTAATGCAGTTTTAGGTAATAAGTTAATTGTTAACCTCCTAGGATTTTTTTAAATTCGGGGTTAAACTATCAAAATATTGAGAAAATTAACAGGATATTAAGAACAAAGATTTTGCTTCCCCAAAAGAAACAGGCATACATATTAAAGTCAAGAAGCAACCAAATAAAAGGGAATCTATACTACTAAGTTATGGACATCTAAGTCACAAGAACAGATTTGAGAAAGATGTTATTTTGAAAAAAAAAAATTTTATCAGATGTTAAAAAAAACATACAATATAGAAGTAATACTATTCACCCTCAGAAATACATGAAGGGTAAACATACTGACAAGTATAGTTTGAGTTCACTTTTCCATTCAATGTCATTTGTCAGTCATTAAACATTTCTGGAGAACAAAAGTTTTATGACAACCAAATCATTTACTTCTACTACAGAAAAAACATTTGAAAAAATAAATCTGCACATGAAATTCTACATGCCCTCTAGATAAGTAGTTCTGAATACGCCCAGAGACACCATTACCTTTGTCAAGTATTCTTTCATGACCTGGATGAAATAGGGCATGGCAAAATCCATGATATTGTGCCTCCATGCAGTCTCAAGGACAACATCTGGCCTTAAAAGATCATAACAGGTAAAAAGACAAGCTCCAAAGCACTCTCTTTTTTCTTCTTGCAAAAACCACTGTAGGAGTTCTTCAGCCAGCTCCGTATCTTTAGATTCAGAGGCATATTGCATTGCATCCTATTCAAAGGAAAGGATGATGGTCAAACATTAAACTTAAATATACTAAACTGGTAAACCAGTTATAGTGTGTGTGTGTGTGTGTGTGTGTGTGTGTGTGTGTGTGTGTGTGTATGGGGGGGGAATCCAGTTATATCATTTAAATTTAGATTTGTTGAAAGAAAAGAAAAAAATAGGGTAAACATTTTTATTTTTAATAGAGAGAGGTCTGACAGAAGATGACCACTACAATCAAGAAACTGACTTAATTTACCACCTCCCTCAAATGGGGGCTTAAAGAAAAGTTTCACGTTTGGAAGGCTAATGCTTGTATAGACCACAATCACTTCTCTTTTAACTTCTTCTAAGTTTATTTATTTTGAGAAAGAGCAAGTAAGTACAAGACAGCAGGAGAGGGGCAAAAAGAGTAGGGCTCAAACTCAGTCAGCACATCAACTAAATAAACTAAGAGTCAGAGACTTAACCAACTAAACCTCCCAGGTGCCCCGTCATCATATCTAAAACACCATTATAGGGTTAAGACATGTCATCTAGTACTTGACTTAATAGGCCCACCCCCACCAACTTTCCCACCTTGTACAGGCTGTCTTTCTTGCACAGCTCTACACTCTGTTTCCAGCGGTTGTTGCCTTTGAAGAGATAAGCAGCAATTCTTCTGAACTCAATGAGTTCATGTTTTTCCAAACGTTGAGCAAGTGAGATATTGTCAAAGTTGTCATAAGCATCTATTGATGTTCGCAGAGCCTTAAAAAAAAAAAGCCATCCCATACCAAATCAGTTTCATTTTTGTTTAAAATTTGTTCCATGATTCTTGATCGAGTCATTACTGTATATGACTGACTGTATATGATGTGATCAGTATGCTATATAGATCAGAATAGAATACAGAATACAGCTTGGTCAATAAGTATTATAATACAATAGCATTTAAACATCAAACCAGAAAGTTGTAAGCTGAACATGTATAGAGGTTCTTCAATCTGATTGTGTAACAGTAAAATCCTCAAGGGTACTATAAAATTTCTACAATTTTCTCCAAGGTTTTTAGTATCAAAACTTTGAAACAGGTATGAAAATGGGAGGATTTGTAATTTGGAAGATAAGATTTTATGTTTCAGAGAAACTTCTACTACAACCTGACATGGTATTTAGTCATACAGCTCAGCATGGGATCTGAACCCATCATATGTTGATAACAAGAGAGAGAAAAGTCAACTAGCTTGACCTTAACTCTAATTTTCTCTAAAGCATCAATCAAGACAAGCTCTAAGCAAAATTCTGCAAACTTGGCACTTAAAAGTCAGATTTATTGATCCTAAAAACACCACTAAATTTAGATCCTAGGCATATAGTACCTACTGTTTACAAACTTACGAGACAATAGGCTTTTTCTCTCAAAAACATTTCAACAACCCATTTATAACCTGAATTTTGAGAATATATGCAAGAACTAAAAGGTTTCACCTGATAATCTTCTTCAGTAATAAAGAGGTTGTTCAGTGATTCATTCACAGATTTGTTGTTGTGGTTTTGAACTGAACGCAAATATGGTTTCACCAGTGGTAGCTGTTTAACCTTTAAAATAAAGAGTGTTTTACAAACATAATAAATCCTTAAAGTTCCATACACAAAAGTTAACCATGTATGTCTTAGGTGCCTACTATGAGGTTATAAAGTTTTAAAAATTACCTTGCTGAAATAATTGACAGCACGAGTATGATCCAACCGTGGAGATAGCACCATCAGCAAATCATTTAACAACAGAGGCTTGAATTCTAAGTAGAACTGTATTGCTCTGTAGTATAGTTCCACATTGGCAACCTAAAATGGGAAAAGTCCACACAGAAGTTAGGAGTTATTTTCTAATGAGCTTCTTTTGCAACTTATATTTTCTGAAGAAAATACATACCTTGGTAATAATATCTTTGAACTGCCCTTCTTTCCATGCATCAGTTGGATGATTCATCATAGTAATTATGGCATTATCATACTCTTCATACTTGTCATACAAAAACACCAATTCTGCCCAGAGATGAGCTTGTTCTGCAGCTCTAAGCACCTATGTAAGAGAAATTTAATTGCTTTAGATATGGGACTGTAATTTTAGCTAAAGCTTGAAAAATTAAAGATATAAAGTTTATTTTGAAAGAGAGAGCATGCACATGTGCACACATGTGCAAGTGGATGAGGGCCAGAGAAAGGGAGAGAGAATCCCAAGCAAGCACCACACTGTCCTTGCAGAGCCTGAAGTAGGCCTAAACCCACAAACCATGAGATTGTGACATGAGCTGAAATCAAGAGTTGGGGCGCTTAACTGACTGAGCCACCCAGGCAACCCATTAAAGTTTTAGTTATAACTACAGAGCTACCTCACAGTGTTAAAAGGTTGGTTACCTTAGGAATATTCACTCTGGACCAGAACAGCTCCAGGTGCTCCCTCATTTTCTGTGGCTTAAATTTAGAATATAGAATAGCTAACTCGGTAAACATTCCCATATGAGCTCGCTCAAGTCCCAGTGCTGCTTCCAACATGGTTATCAGTTCTTCAAAGTATCCTCGATCCTGAATAAAGGAAACATGCAATTAAAGATGGAGACTATTTATGGCAATAGATCTCACTCCATTAATAAAAGATTCTTGTTCATTACCTGATAGTAGTTGATAAGTTCCTCCAATTCGTCTGCATGTACTACAATATGAAGCCCACACATCTGAGCCAGCCGGAACTCCTTGCCATCTACACAGGCGAAGCAGACCTACAATAAAAATTTCAACTACATAAACTCAAAAGTAAACATGCTGGTTAATTCAAATAAAGACAGTTCTAAAAATCTTAATTCTTCACTGAAAGTGGTATTGAGATCACCTCTTTCCATGTCCGAGTGCTGTTGGCCTTCCTAGCTCCATCAACAGCTGCCTGATATTCACCCAGGTGAACCAGGGTAGATGCCAAGCGTCCAAAATTAGAGACATTGTTGTACAGTAATTTAGCAGCATCATACATTTTCTCATCATAACAACGATCACCAACCTGAAACAAACAAACACACACGATCCATTTTCAGTAAGCCTAAACTCAATCCTCTTTCCAAAGTCACAATTCAATACTGATAAACACTGTATTTCCTTTGGAATCATCAGCTGTGATGAGGTGATCCTACTAATAAAAAGCTGCTTAACAGTTTATTTTTACATTCTGAAGAAATCTGAACAGGAAACCCACTTGTTGGATATGAGCATTATTTGGCCCATTGATGAACTCTTCCAACTCTGCAAGACGGTTTGTTTTAGCCAGTGCAAATATCAATTCTGTCTCCACATAGGACTCACGAGCCTTCTTACGGGCCATCTGCAAGTATTTCACTAGTTCTTCCCAGTTTCCTAAGTATAAAAAAAGAAAATAAATCCAAACACTAATATCCTAACATTTATTTTTTCACTCAAGTAAATGAGAATTGCTGTTAATTTCATTTTTAAGGAAACAATATAGAAAGTAACAAATCTAAACAATGAAATGCATCTAAAATGGCAAAATTCCTATTATATGTCTGTATTATCTCTGACTAAATGAACAGCTGAATTCCTCCCTTTCCTTAAAGTTGTAAAATTAGAACTCGATCAGAATTTTATGACATTTCAAAACAGAAAATTAATCTTCCCGGTCATGGAAAGGGGCACTTGTGGGGAAGAGCACTAGGTGTTATATGGAAACCAACTTGGTAATAAACTATTTAAAAAAAAAAAGAAAGAAAGAAAGAAAGAAAAGTAATCTTCCCTATGGACCTTTGAAAGTTCATAAAACGCACCCTCTCTGTATGTGGACTAAGATGGAGTGGTGTCTTCACAAGTAATCATGCAGTATCTAACGCCTACAGAAATTCATAATAGACCGATGTCCTAATGCTTAGGCTAATCAGAGCTTAGGTACATTTTCTGAGGTCACAAACATATGAAAGAAGTCATACCACTAGTGTTGGCAGCCTGAACAACTTCCATGTAGGATGAAGGATCATCTGCTTTGATGTAAGAATCAATGGCTTCTTTCACCATTCCTTTCTGCAACTGGGCTTTTGCAAGCTGACTCCAGACTGCAGGTTCGTTGCAACGTTCAGCAAACTCATATGCCCGGTCCAAGTTTCCAATATGTTCAATCAAGACCTAGGCAACCAATTTCTAAGTTAGGGTTACAATAGAATGAATCTTGTCACACAGCAATTACATGTAAATGGTTAGGATTTTACTGCTTTTTCTACTGCCCAAGCCATCAATTATGCCAGGCCTAACATATCAATGCATACAATCAAGGGAAGGCATTACCTTCAGTAAATCAACTTAGATAATCTAAAGATCTACCTGCACTGCTGATGTATTGACATCAAATTTCCGGAAAATGGCAAATGCTTCTTCAAACAACTCATTGCAGATGGCGATATTGGCAATATCTGGGGCGTCATAATTATCCAGGCGGTTAATATACTCCATAACACGTGTACGGTCAGCCTTGATTGCAGTGAGGATGAGGAGGTTTTGCAGATTCCTTGTAAGGGAAAAAAAATCGGAGGGGGATGTAGTACTTCAAAAGTTTATTAGTCCTAAAGAATAAACACTACAGCTATGAAGAGTTTTGTTTTTTGGTTTTTTTTTTTTTGGTCTCAATGGCAGGATGAAGAGTATTATGAGAAGAGTAATAATTTAAACAACATTCTCTAATCTTTGTCTTTTTGTCCCTTCTCAGAACTGACTGACCATAACTTAAGACTGAATATGGGGGATGGGGAGGGCATGCCTGGATAGCTCAGTTAGTTAAGTGTTCTGACTATTGGTTTGGGCTCGGATCATGACCTCACAGTCAGCAAGTTCGAGCTCCTCATCAGGCTCCACACTGATGATGTAGAGCCTGCTTGGGATTCTCTCTCTGCCCCTCTCCTGCTTGCTTTCTCTCTCTCAATCTCTCAAAATACAGAAACTTAAAAAAAAAAAAAAGGACTGAATATAAAGCGCCAATGGACCCTACTTATAGCATACCTGTGTTCACTGAATACAGAGTTATCAAGGACAATTTTCTCCAGCAGTTCAATGAGTTCATTAGGAAGGTCTGCAGTCATAAAAGCCTTGACAGTTACTGACACTTCTTCAGGGTCCTGAGTTTCAGACAAGGCTGTCTGTACAACCTACAGAGTACATATAGAGTTAAGAACTAAAAATCAGCGTGGTTATTAAGACATTATCTAATAAGAATAATCTGGCATAGGAAAAATACCTTTACCACACAAAGGTGTTCTCTACACAAATTTACATATACCCATACTATGTGTAATTGCATTCTCCTGAAAAATCACCCTAATTACATAATTTCTTTTTTCCTGATTAAAACATTATCCATAATAACCACTCTCCTTATTATCACTTTAATGGCTACATAGAATTTGACTACATAGATACGGCAATTACTGACTCAGTAATTCCTCCAGTTTTGGCTACTTATGTGGCTCCCAGATTCTTCAATAAATTTATCCAGGAGGCTTTATATCTAACATGGGAATTTTCCTTAGAAATACTTCCTAGGAGAGGAATGAAAAATTAACAGCTTTTCATTTATTCTCTTTCATAGGTATACTTCAACCAGGAGAATTTAAGAACCATTAAAACAACATTCAACTTTTTCACTTTTTTTTTTTTTAACTTTTCAGGGTTTTAAAAAATGTTTCAATTTATGTGTATATTTTTATATATTAGTACCATTTCATTTTATTCTTTTTACTGCCTCTCTCTTAGTAAAATATGATCCATTTACATGTGGGTTTATAATAACAGGAAAAGTTTTATTTATAGTTAAAAAGATGAGCCTTAAGGGGTGCCTGGGTGGCTCAGTTGGCTAAGCATCCTGACTCTTGGTTTTGGCTCAAGTCATGATTTCACAGTGTGCAAGTTCCAGCCTCTCATCAGACTCTGTGCTGACAAGTATTGGATCTGCTTGGGATTTCTCTCTCCCTCTTCTCTCTGCCCCTTCTCCCACTTGCGTACACTCTTTCTCAAGAAAGAAATAAACATTTTCACCTGGTCAATGAGTGGTCTCCTGTAAGGATTGCTTTCCAGCAGCACACTACCCCAGAGTTCTGGGTCCTTGCGGCGCACCAAGTAGCGGGAAAGACTTTTGAAGAGGGAATTCTCATTGCAGACCTAAATAAGATATTAACGGTTAGTTTCATGGTAAAAAGAAAAGATTTTTCATAGACTAACTACTTTAACGGTTATTTCCTTTATATAAATACACCCTATTTGTTTTATTGGGAAAAAATTCATTACTTTTACATATAAACCTGAATAGGTCACAACCAAGTTTTTCTTATTAAAATTCAGTATGTAATCCTGTACTAAAGGAAAAAAATGTTATAAAATGTCATTGACCCAGTCAAATGACAAAACTAGAATAAAACAGACATTACAAGTATTCTATCAGTGTCAAAATGACTGAAGTTGGTCAAGTTGCTCACAGTGTGGTTCTGAAACAGAATATCCTTACTCTTAGAAATACACTGAAGAGATATGCAACTTATTCTCGTAAGTACACACATATACATGTGTAGTATGTATGGTATGTATGTGTGTTTATGTATGAGAGTGTATGAAAACACAGTAACAAAACTACTGGATTAAAATGTTAATAAATGAAGATAGACAATTTACTATTTTGGCCACTTTATAATCACAATTATTGGCAAATAAAGTTTTTAAGGAAAGCACACATCTACAAGAAATGCTCTATATTACGTAAAGCCAAACTCAAAATTCACTAATTTAACATTATGCAACAGGTTTTTAAAATGCAGCCTCCTCTCTATACACATTCAGCTATCAGTACTCACGTTAATAAGTTCCAGATCACACTGGCCACGTTCATAAGCAACACAAGCCAAATGTGGATCTCTCTTCTCACAATACTTTCCAACAACACGACTGTCATAATAAGGATTTTCACGAAGAAATCTCTCTGGGTTGTTATTACTGTCTATGTAGATTTTGGCTAGTGCGTTGTGAGTAGCAGGCTCCTCACAGCCCTCGTGAATTCTGGCCTCTAGCCAAGGCAGAAGCAGTTTCAATCTAGTATTAAAAAAAAAAAAAACAACCACACACACACACACACACACGCACACACACACACAACCACACATGCTGTATTATAAAAAGAGCACACACAACTCTTGACATGCTAACTACAGAAGTATCTTATATGGTATATAATATGCCTTCCCATACGTGATTTTGATTTCTCAACAATTCCATTACAAATGGGGAATTACAATTCAGAGATGATTAAATGATTTGCCCAAGATTTCACAGAAGGTATCTTTAGAGTCTGCTAGACCTATCTGCCACACTACCTAGATAGGATATAGAAAGAAGAGATAGATTCATAGTATTCTTTTTTATACTAGACAAAATATTTAGATATTTAGAAGATGGGAATGTGGTATGATAAAACAGGCCAGATTATCTAAAAGTTCCTTACAATTTTAACATAATTAACAGATATTACCTATAGTCAAAGGGGGCGAACTCTAAATACACAATGGGAAAAAAATCTGGTAGCATTAGGAACTCTAAGTTTAATAATACTGGCAGTCATGTGATCACTCCACCAAGGATCATGGTATCACTTCACTATAGCTTATGTTTCAATGGTCCTGATGACTAACACTCTTTTGGCCATAGTTAATATTACAAGCACCCAGAGGAAAAACAGTAGGCCATATTTTGGCTACCAAATTCATGTAGTCATTTTGAACACATTCCCACTAGGGTAGACACAACTTTTGTATTAAGGCAAAAAAAAAATCAAGATCCTGTAAACACATGCAACCCAAGCAGATATGCCATGGCACATGAAAGAATAAAGATTAGCTAAGGCACATTTAGACTAATGACTCAGATGTGAATCTAGTTTATATCACAACATAACATGTAACTTAAAGGTCAAATTGTCTAACTGTAACTGTCTATTTGCTTGGAATATACAACAAACAAGACTGTTCAGTTATTAGATTTAGGACTCAACTGAAACCTCCTTCCAAATGATAAACTGTTATGACCTACAATCAGTTCAAACTAGGCTCAAGCTTTAAAAATCAGTCTTCTAGATCTCCATTGTACTTACATACAGAATTTTTCTATGTTTGAAATAGTCAAATACAAATTCTTTGAATACCATTATTAGGACACCTATACCAACTCAGGTTAAAATTAAATCCCAGGGGCGCCTGGGTGGCTCAGTTGGTTAAGCGTCTGACTTCGGCTCAGATCATGATCTCATGATCATGTGGGTTTGAGCCCCGGCATCAGGCTCTGTGCTGACAGCTAGCAAGAGCCTGGAGCCTGTCTTCAGATTCTGTGTCTCCCTCTCTCTCTGACCCTCTCCTACTCGTGCTGTCTCTCTCTCTCAAAAATAAATAAAGAACATAAAAAAAATCCCATAGGTTTTCTTGTTATCTTTCAAAGCCAGAGTAATTTCCCACTGTTATATCAACCCACCAACCTCACTTATCTATCACTTTCTAAACACATGAATTCATAAAAATGTCCCAGCTAAAAATAAAGACTTCATGGTATAATAAATTTTAGAAGCACTCATTCTCCTTTGTTGGAAATTCAGGATTCATATCATCACATTAAGGTTCAAATTAAAAGCAGTTTAACCCCAGAGTTATGCAGGAACTCTTTTTTCTCATTATACTTGAGAAAACTAATCAGAGAACTTGTTACTGAAATAGTAGTACTGTACCAAGGTAAAAAGAGGCTTTTTACATAGTTTACATTAAAAACATAGAGTCAATTCACACAGCTGTGATTAAAAACATGTAAATGAGGTCTAGATGACAAAACTATAATGTGTTAGAAAACAGATTTTCTTTCAGCACCTTCAGCTAACTTATCACCTCTAAATTAGGTGTCTCCAGGGAAGTATGATCGACTTTTAATTTATCCCAGTAAAGTAGGTCAAAATGGTACCACACCTGTTTCTTTTTTCAACCTCAGCTACAAGCTCATCAGTAGAGAATTGACCTCTTACAACAAGAATCAAATTTTTAATGACATCTTCAGAGCAATCAACATCAAGCAATCCTCCAATAACCACAGGAAGTCGACTTGGATTCACCTATGGTTTAAAAATAAAAAGTCATTATCTTATTAAAAAGCAAAGCAAAAAGAAGTTTTTAAAAAAATTACACTATATTCCCTCTTTTTAGCTCACCTTTAAAATTCAGTAATAAATTGAGAGTATAAATTTGCAAGTAGTCAGGATAAGTGGCCTGGTTAAATAATTACCTCAGCATTGCTCCACATAAAGCCCAAAGAAGCTACAGTCACAGAATGTCTATAGAAAACTACTTAAAAGGCCTCTATTACAGCAGAACTGCCTTTCTATATCTGGAGTTAGAAGGTGAAGTTTCTAAGATCAGTATTTAAGATGGTTTTAGTGTGCTTTAAAAGTATATGGCCTCCACACGAACACCTCAGGGGCTGGGTCACCAAGTAGTGTGTAGGTGTCACCCAACTTTTTCAACTAGAGCAGTTTGTTCTGTACTTCTACCTGAATGTAAAATTCTAATCTAAATAAGGATTCTGAAGGGAAAAAGTTGAATGCCACTATAGCCAACCACTCCCATTTTGTACAGAGTTTCAAATGGATATGGAGATTTCCAGAGTATAAGAAGTACGATCTACAATAACGTATTTTAAAGTATTACCTACCTTCTGTACGTATATCTCTATGTACTTTTGAAGATTATTTCTATATAAATAGAGCACCAAATCATGGACAAAGTCAAATCGATCACACACAATGATAAGTGGTAACTGATCTGTTAGCTTCGCTTCCTGAAAAAAGAAAAAGAAGCCATATTTGTCTCCTTCTGTGAGCTATGGAATCTATGTAAAACAGGAGAATCTGTTCTACACTGGTAGGAAAGGCTCACATCAACTTGACTCTTCTCTCAAAGAAAGAAATGCCCCAGTAGCTGGTGTATGCTCATCCCAGTTTTACTAAATCCTGACTACACTATACTTAGATTCATAGCAAAATATCAGGTCTTTTCCACATATACCATTTACCAAAGACTAGCAAATTAAGATTTGTGAGCCACCAGTGGCATTTAGGACAGAAAATCATCACATTGCGGACTTTAATAATAACATTTCAACGGAATTGAGTGTTGACTTAAGAACTACAGTTACATTGTCAAAATTATGGCAAAAATGGCTCACAGTTGTTTCAAACTAATGATGATGTTTTTTATCCCTCCCAACTTCCAGTCTATATGGTCAGCCTCTAACACTATTACAATAAAGCCTACGAGGAGCAGCATGATGGTGACAGCCACGAATATACCACATGCTGCTGTGATAAGATTAAAAAAAAAAAGCACACAAAGAAAAAACATCTTTAAATTACCAATTGCTTTTACCATTACAAATACCAAACTATAATCCTACTTACAGATTTACACAGATGTTACAGACAGGTAGGTAAGACCTATACTGGGCATTTACCTGATACATGTCCTGTTACATTCCACAGACATAAGGTACAGCACAAAAAACAACAGTTTCCATCAGGAATTCATTTATACAAAGTGAAACATTCCTCAATAAATGATTCCTCTATGACAGCCTACTAAGCACGTAGAACTAAGCAAGATAGGACTTTCCCCAATGACAGCCACTAAGAACATTTGCAATGTTACAATAAAATGGTTCCTAAGTTTAGCACATATCACTAATCCAATTATAAATAACTGAAGATTAGCCTATGAAGTGATCAGAGAACACCAAACTAAATCTAGGAGTAGGAGAAATCCTGGATAAAAAAGTCAAAATGGCTGTAAATCTGAAGTAGAAGTCCAGCTGCAGATTTTTCACGTTAAGGAAAGTCTAAACCATGTGTTATTTATTTAGAATCATGGAAACTCTGTACTAACAGCTGCTACAATCATTTCTAGACAAAATGTTGGATCTACCTATCCAAAGATTTCAACTGGCCAAGTTTTTCCTACTAAATGAATATCAAAAAAATTAGTAGATCAACACCCTAGTCCTCTTTATTCTCTTTAATAATCACATAAAATATTATATACTTTATTTTACACTTAGAAAATCCATTTGGAAGTAATGCAAGACTACTCAGATGTTCTGTTCTCATGTGTGGATGTTTAAAATTTCTGTTGACAATTATATTGTACTCCCAAAGAAAATGTAAGATTGAAAAAGTAGATAAAAACTAGTTTTTGATTGCCTAAATTTACATGATTTCACACATGAGATTGATGCTATTAATATTTTTAATTATTTACTAAAATAAAAGGTTACCCACTAGCAATTATGGTTAAAGATTTTAAGATTAAAACTGAAATTATATAAACACATTCAGAGGTTTTCTTAAACATTAAGTTATTCACTTAACTAATATTTACTGAGCACCTCCATACCAGACACTCTTCTTATGCACTGCAGCATTCCCTCAAAGAACTTATGTTCTAATGGGGAAAAAACAATGTCTTACAATGTTAAATATTCTAAAGAAAAATAAAGCAGGATATGGGGGAGGGGAGGATGGAACAGGGATAGGTTTTATTTTTAAAAGGGTAAGCTGAGACATCCTTTCTCATGACATTTCATCTGAAATCTGAATGAAGGTAAAAAGATCCTGGTCATGAAGATTTGAGAAAAAAAGTGGAAAAGGGCATAAGCAAAGGTCCTGGGGCAGGAGAGGGTTCAGGGAGTTCCAGGAATAACAAGCAGGCAAGTATGGTTTAAATACAACCAGAAAAGAAAAAAGATACAAAATAAGATTAAAGGTAGCAGGAAGCACATCATGGGTCTGAAAAACAGTTCCATGCTTTCTACGGAGAGCCATAGTTCCACGGGGTTAATGCATGAGCCAAATGATGCCAATGACACCATTTCATCCTGCTCACAGACTACATGAAAGAGAAGTCATCATCTACCAATCTCTGTATATTCCTGGTGGCTAGCATGTAATAGGCACTTCAATGTTCAGAATTATTTTTCTTACCAGAGTTTACATATACCACCAATTCTCATACAGCTAGTACCTCCAAACTGAAGTTTAATAACAGGATACAGCTTGTAGCTATACTGTACAGGTCAATAAGGAAAGTGAGTAAAGGGCCTCCTATGTTCATTCTTACTACTACAGTGAAAGGTTGAAAACAATGTAGCATCTTACTGCTGAGCTCCCATCTCAGACTAAAGAGAAGACACAAGATTTACATCTAACTCAAGCTGGAATTAAAATTCCTTCACAAAGTCAGTAATAACTTAAAACTAAAAAGAAAACCTCCCTGATAGAAAGAGATCATATGTAGGCCGACTCTACCTTACTTCCAAGGCCCACCAACACAGTTTATTAACAAGGGTTATCACCTCAACATCTATGGCATACAAGGTGCTTGACTTGATTAACACAGCTTCTGATCGGAGAAACCAAGGCTGAGACATATTAGTTAATTTGCCTGAGACAACAGATACTTAATGAATAACAGGTAACAACAGAAACAGAATTTGAACCGGGTCTGACTGGTGTAAAAGCCCAAAATTCATATCCATTTCCCTGCTCTACCAGATCTGTACGTAATTCATAGTGTGATGTATGGAAGGGAAGGCCTCTCTCGTTAGGTCTCGGGGGGGCCAAGCAACCTACACTAGCTGTACCATGCCAGGGTCCAGAAGATTTGTTTTTTGAAATTCAAGTCATAATTAAGTGAAAAAGTTAATTAGTTTTGTTTTACACATAAATGATTCAAAAATACAAAACACAATTCTAAAGAAATGGCAACTGAAGCATAACAGTGGAAGCTTACTAACAATAAAAAAAGAAATCAGCTTAAAAATCTGGTAGTATTTTTAAAAAAAGGAAACAGTACCGATACTCAAAGGAAGAAGTGAAATACTATCATGGGTTGTCTAGTCAAGCATAGAGTATCAAATCCTCCTCAGAGGGCTTTTTGAAACCAGAAGACTTGGATTCAAATACATCAGACTAGCCAGGCTACTCAGAATACTCACGATGGCCAAGATATTATAAAGCTATCTCGGGGGGAGTGTTTATCTTTTAATATGAAGTATGGGACAACTTCTACACTTCCACTATCACACTACACTAAAATCTCTAAGGGTCTTAGCTATTTAATCTAAAAGCCAGTAGTGATTCTTCAAAAGAGCAAACAGTTAACTATAGACTATCCAAAATAACAATGTAGGAATAGGAAAAGCCTAAATTTTTTTTTTACTGAATTACAAAATAAACATTTGGTTTTAGTTTCAATGCAAAATGCTTCCAAAAAGCACAAAATACTTAAGAATTTTATAGTCTATGGAATCATTTCACATATATATGTATATATATAATTTAAATGCAAAATATATAAATACATACATTTTAAGGGGTAATCTGAGTGTTCCATACTCTACCTGATTTTCATTGACAACTGCCAATTTTGAAGTTTTATTTTTCTCACAATGAAACTAGTAGGTATGAGAATAAAGCTAAAGTTAAGTAAACATTAAACAAATTCAGCTGTGCTAAAGTAGGTTTTAAAGAGCTAAAAATCTTTAAACCATTACTCCTCACTCCAATATAAGAAGTTATTACTTCCCTATACCTAATAACAAAAAGTGATGGTTTTTCTGTTTGATCTTACCTTCAGTTTAATGAATTATACGTGATTAACTCAGTTTCTAGAAAAAAGCTAATTTGATAAGAGATAAACTGATGTCCTTCAGATAACAGAAGGCTTTGTATATAATAGAAGCTCCTGGAAAGGACACTGAGGGCAAGCAGATCTTAATCTTCAAAAGGGGCATATACAGAATACTAAAATGACATTGAGAATCTCCAACCACTTTTCAAAATTTTTCTTCCAAAATTGAAATGAAAGGAAATTCCTTTGACAAAGTGCTATTTTTTCTTCATTTAAAGAAATGGTGATTCTTTTATTTATTTTTTTAACAAGATGGTCATTCCTAGGTATTATTTACCAATTCCCTTCCCTATTTCAGAAGAAACCACAGAGTATTAAATTTGGAAGAAATAATTCAGCACACAAATTGAGAATGTTAAAACTTCCCCATTTAGGGGAAAAAATTTTTTTTCAAACTATGATGAGACCTGTGTAGAACTGCTGATCTTCAATCCAACCAGAAAGTGAGTGCATTACTCAAAACCACTTACCTTGAGAAAATTCTTGACTCGCTCAGGATCATAACAGTTGCTTTCTCTGCAGATTCTTTCTACTTCTTTGATCTGTCCAGTCTTGCAAGCTGCCTGAATATACTTAAAGTGCACATCTGGGTCCTGACTAAAGTTAACAATGGATCCCAGAAAATAAAAGAGACCTTAAAGAGACAAATAACTGAAATTAAGCATAGATACACCTCTGAGACTGGCAGAACTGAAAAATATTTAAGTAATTAAAAAATATGTCAATTATACCTGTTTTAAAAAATGTTACGCTGAATGGTCCCAAATAAAAATTGGTTGCTCAAAAGGCTCAATTAAGAATACTAATTAATCCAATAATCAGTTCAATAAATGGATTTGTACTTTAATCCCTAAAGAACAGACAATTCAATGTTTTCTAGTAGTTGAGAAATTGGGGCCTACTTGGTATGAAAGCTAATGATCACACCATATTCCCTATGAGAAATTTTAAACGAAGTCCCTTATAGCAGGTTTTTCCTATATGTAGCTAATAGGAAAAATACAAAAGTGGTTTGAAAAGAATTTAATACAGTGCTGTCCAAGAGAACATTCTGCAATGATGATAATGTTCTAAATCTGCACTGTCCAACATAGGAGCCGCTAACCACATGCAGCTTTTAAACACTTGAAATGTGGCTACTGTGACTAAAGATCTAAAATTTTAATTGTATTCAATTTTAATTACTTTATGTGGCTACATGTGACTAGTACCTACTGTACTCGAATGAACAAAATCAATGTACTGCAGAGTTAACTTACGAAAACTAAGAAAACTAGTAGAAATCTCTTTATTCCTTCTGTCTAGAGCATTATGACAAAAAGAAGGAAAAAAAGGTAATTGAGGATCAGACGTTTAGCTAATAAACCTAAGAGTCACCCAACAGTGAGTGATTTAGTACTCAATACAGCATTGATTCTCAAATGAGGTGCTTTCCTTCCCAGGAGACAGGTATCTGGCAATGTGTAAAGACACTTTTGGTGGCCACACCTGGTGCAGCTGATGCTACTGGCATCTAGTGGGAAGAAGCCAGGGATGCTACTAAATATCCTGTAAGCACATGACAACCCACCCTCAAAGCAAATTATCCAGCACAAATTATCGATAGTGCAAAGATGGAGAAAATCTAGTGTATAGTGATAAGTCACAAAATGTCCTCGGGTAGAAACATTTGACATTGTAAGATTCAGACAACATAAGCATGAAATCTTATTATACCTAATCAGTAGTATTTCCATTTTAATACAATTATGACAAAGCTACTACATACATTTGGGTCTTAAAATTCTGCCTTTAATTCATCTATAAAATATTCAAGCAGTCTCATTCACTGCACAACCCTGAACTTGGCACACAAGAGTTGACATTTATTAAATAAACTATCCCGTAAAAATGATCATGCAGAAAGAATTTTCAATAGTCCATGATCATAACAATACCTGTCTTCACTATTTTAGTTAAAAACAACTCAAAGTCTTAATTACCTTCAAAACTCTTGAAAGATTCAAAAAGTTCAATCAGAGATTGAGTTGACAGTTGTTCATGATACTTGGAAGCCACCTGAACACAGATCTGAAGATTCTGACGAATATTGGCAGACAGCATGGCCCTGAGGCATTCTAGGGAGTCTTCTACTGATAAAGACCCAAAGTAATTCACTAACCACTAGAGGACAAAATAAACAGGCAAATAAATAAATAAATAAATAAATAAATGAAATCATATTGAACCTAATGGTGGAATGAAATTTTTTTCAATAAACCAATTAATCATAACAGCTTCTGTTAGGTAAAAGACTGTCATACCTCAGGGTTAAGAAGATGGGTGTGAACAACTGCGCGCTTTATGTCATATAAATCAGTGAAGTGTTCTAATGCACGCTGCAGTAAACCAGCCTTTTCACACAGCTGAGCGATATGAGCTCGGTCATAATGTGTAAACATCTGATTCCCTAGAATAGCGTCTGCAACCTATCAAACCACAAATAGGACAAATTTATTATACATCCCATTTATATTAATAATTCTACATCCAGACTACATAAGATTCAAGAGTCAATTAATAAAGGAGGAGAGTACACTGGCATCTCAGTAGCTTCAAATAGCTTAATCCAAGAAGCTCTAATTAACTACTAAAACAGTGTTAGAAACCTGTCTGAAAAAACAGGAAAAAACATACCTGAGGTGCATGCATAAGGTTCATCTCAAGCAACCGTGTCTGCAAAGGGCCTTCAGATGGGCGATTATTCTTCAGGGCATCAAGTAAGAATGCTGTACACTGCTGAATTAGATTGTATTCCATAAAGACATCCACAATCTAGAAAAAAAAGAATTTAAGCTTGTTTAAGAAAGAACGTTTACAGCTTGCTTTATGATAGTGTTGACAGTGTGTAAATGAAAAGAAATCTCTTTACATATAAAAAATTGCCAGACCAAATCCCAGATTTAAATATTATTTATACAATATCACTTCATAATTTAAGAATAAATTTTTGTCATCTGCAGTTATTTTTAGGTCTGGTAAAAACAAAATATTTCAAGATACTATATTATAGCACAATATAATCAAAACAACAGCTTTAAAACTTTAAACTACTTAAAATACATAATATGAAGGAACCTGTGACTCCTACCTCCTCTACGCATCTCTTCCCTCATTAACAGTAGCAACCATCTTTGTGTTTTATTATCCCTATGCATTTTTCATATTTTTAATACATATACATCCCTAAACAAGATAGTGTTGTTTTGCACATTTTTCTTTTAATTTTTATTTGAGAGAGAGAACACATGTGTGTGTGAGGAGGGGAGAGGGACAGAGAGAGGGAGAGGGAAAAAAAATCCCAAACAAACCCTTGCCTAGCCTGGAGCTCAGTCCCAGGATTCTGGGATCAAGACCTCAGCAAAAATCAAGAGTCAAATGCTTAACCGACTGAGCTACCCAGGCGCCCCTGTTTTGCATGTTTTAAAACCTTATATAGGTGGCATCTTCCTGTCCAGTCTTCTGCAACTTTTGTTTTTGCATTTTTTAATAAGATAATTGAGGTTTATGTGTATAGGTGGACATTCTACTTTCTACAAATTGAAAAGTTAGTAACCCATTTTTCTCCAAAGCTGTTTAAACCCAGACCCCGCCCCCCCCATTCCCTATTTAAATCACCTTCTACGGAAAACATTTTAATGCCTTTTTACCTGGGTGATATCAGCAAGTGGTTCTTCATCCTGAACTAACATTTGAGCAAACTGCTGTCCTTGATCTGGACTGATACGCATGACATTTCTCAGCAAAAATATCCAGTCTGGAGTATATCCAACCTACAAAGAGACAAAAATTTGCAATTCTGCTGCAAAATTTCGTTTTTATATCATTTAAAGGCTTTTCCTACAACGGAATTTTGCAACTATAGAACTACTGGTGAAAAGTACAAAGTCAGTTTTAACTTAGACTGCTAAATTTGAGTCTGGTTTGTTTCTATTAGGCAAAGAAACACCTTGGTGGTAACATATCTGAATGGATAGCTATAAATTTTTATCACTGACTTACTTACTTTCAATGAATGATCATTTCAAAGTTTGTTCTAACAGGTTAAACATGCCCCTGACATGTTAAATTCTGAAAACCCAAGCAAGAGTACCTCTATTTTTTTAAAAAACCATTTTTTTAAAGTAATCTCTCCACCCAGCATGGGGCTTGAACTCTAAACCCCTCAATCAGAACTGCCTTATCTATCTACTAAGCCACCCAGGTGCCCCAGTGTCTCCATTTTTGAATAAGCATAATTCTGTATGTGAGAACTAAAATAGAATTACTATTTCAAGTAATTCTAAATTTAAAGAAATTCACTATTAAAGTCACTGACAGTTCCTAAAGGCTAATTTCTCAATGTTTTGATGATATTTTAGAGAATCTGTTTCATTGACTCACTTTTTTAGCATATAAAACAATCTTCTGGACTTGACCTGTTTCTGCAAAGCACTGAATTACTTTATTTGGGACATTAGCCCTCAGGTACACACTAAGTGCCAATGTAGGGTCCACAGATTTCACAAGGTCACCCAGTTCTTCAGAACATTCCAGCTGTTCAAAGGAAAAAGAGATTGTTTAGTAATCCATGAGTTTATAAGTGAGTAGTTGATACCACTTCTACTATAAAGTATAACTAATATGACATGCACTTACTCAATTATCCCAGGACAAATTATAAATATGCAAGGGTTGTGGTTAGTAAAGACTCTTGACCTTGTATTCACAAGACTGTCTCAGCAGAATTCTCCACACACCCTACTTAAGGATAAAAAGCCCACCAAAACGTCATGCTTATAGATGCTACAACTACTTTGCTAGAAAGTTAAGCACTTAAAAGCAGAATCCCATACTTGTATTAAGAATATTATATTCAGATTATCAGACTCACATGATCCCAATTTTCCAAAAATAATGTAACTTTTAGTGTTATGTTACTAAATGAAAATTTAGTATTTAAAGAGCCCGATGAGGCTTACCATAAGGATCCTTCTTAAAATTACAATATAATCTGTATGCCTAAAAAATCTAAGCTCCATTATCATTTTGACTTTGGGATTTAAGATTGTAAAGTAGGATATACTAATTTTACAAGGTCAAAGCAATAAAAACTTTATAATTTTCGGGTGGCATACAACCAGATACCCTCTTTTGTGCTATTCAAGGCTGAGTCAGTCAGCTCCCAATCTGGAAAACAGCTTCCCTAAGAGGTCTGCTTTACATACTAGAGTTGATTTTCTACTTTTAATAGTAATGTTAGAGAATAGTGTTTATCACTGACAAGTAAGTTCTACCAGAGCCTATACCTCTTAACTGAATGTGCTAATGTAAAGTTGACCAGCGTCCCTTTGACCATAAGTGGATCCCATAGGACCACTGAAAAAAAGGTAATGATACCCCAGAAAAAGCTTTCACAAGGCTCTATAGGTCAACTCAGTTACTTTGGTTGTTCCGTGCTCCTCCCTTATCTTAAACAATTAAGATGGATCTCAAACACTCACTAATATGGCTAGTAACTAACTATTCTTCAGCAGAGACTCCAAGCATCCCAACTCTGAAGTACTATTCTTTAGTATCCTATAAGATTGCCAGAAGCTGGGTAAAGAAACAAGGGCTAAGAATGACTAATGTAAAAATATTATCAATATACATTAAAGCTGAAAGGTATAACAACATTAAAAGTTACTCATTACTCAAGAGTACTTAAACAGTACCACCTTAGTTCTCGACAGTAGCATAAGAGAGGGCAGTTTAATATTGCTATTTTGTGAAAAAAGGTATGGTGATATGAAAGGAATAATGCCACCAACACAATGTCTAAATCTGTTAGTTGCCTACAAGTAAGCAACGTTCCCCATAATGTGCTCTAGGAGACAGTACCATTAGAGGCTCTGTATAAAAAGAAACTAGTAAGTACTGAGTAAATATAAAAAGCATAGGGAAATCCTACAGTAAAGAAAGCTGGTCAACAACAGATTTTAAAAGTATGTTCACATTTTTAAAAATTTCAGAAGGTAGTTAAATATTTTTTTCCATGTAATGCCAATTAACTTTCTTTGAAATCACTTTGGGAATCTCAACCACTGCTAATTAGATAGGCCTGAGGTCTTCATATCAGTGATCCAATATTTTATGTATTTTCCTTGTACATCCACCCATGGTTACTAGCAGCAAATACAACAATTTTGATGATATTTGGGATGTTCTAAAAACATATTATATATGGCATTTAGTATGGATGAAACTACTGGACATTTCAAGTGTGGAATGTGAGAGACGAAAACATATTCTTATATCCAAGAGTGTTACATATGTTGACAAATACAAATGTATACTGAAGTAGGCCTCTCTCACTATACTCTTCCTAAAGGAAAAGGATAGCAATCTGTTTCCAGGTTAGTAGTTTTAAGCACCAAGCAAGAATTCTGGATTCCATTAAAAAAAACTAAATAAAGATACCCTATCTCAACATGCCACAAAAAAATGTATTTTCAAAAGGTAGTTAAGTTTATGCATCGCATGCAATGTCTGTCCTTGTTCTAATACTTCAAGCAGTAAATAATGGACATTTTGGTGCAGCCTAAATGTTTTTAATTGGCTACTATGGCATTTAATGCAATCAAAGCAAATATGTTGACATAAGTTAACGTACCTTATCTTCTTTTAACCATTTCTCCAAAAGCTGTTTCCGCCCTTGCTGAAGTACAGGCCTACACAGTTCTAAGGATTCATATTTGTTTAGTTGGCCCTGGTCCAAGAGAATTCCAAAGTATTGCAGTAAAGGAGAAGTTTGACCCGGCTGGGCTGGGACACTCTGGAACCGACGGATAGTGTCTGGAGTACGAAGGATTCCCTTTAAGAAAGAGAAATGTTAAAGACTCTTCTTAAAAAAGTGATCCAACATCACATTAATAACTCCAAAGATATCTTGTGTCAATCTTAAATGCATGATTTCATCTACCAATTACAAATTTCAAATCCTCAATATGAATGGTAAAGATTCAGTAAATGTCACACCTCTGGTTCAAGGTTATAAGATTATTCAGAATTAGAAATCTATCAATTACAATGCCAACCAATGTATAACAGAACAGCATAATCATAAAGTAGTAATAGCTAGTTACTGTTCTAGGTTTTCATTTGAGTGCAAATTTCATAATGCTGATTGATCAGGGTCTAAGGTGTTAAGACAGTCCAACATAATACAAAACTGGTAAGAAAAATAAATAAACTCAGCTAAACTTCAGATAAATCTTACTAACACACTCTACTTACTTTTCAAATCTTAGACATAAAATCAGTAGCTTAACATTGATGTTGTAACTAAGATCAGTGTTGTAACTAAGTAACTGAACATTATCACATCTGTGTAAATCATAGCTTGCTAGACCTACATATCCTTCACACATGTGAGTTTTAAAAAGCTAACCAAATCTAAAGGCACTGACATGCAACTCATACAGGACTAAAGGAAATGCAAGCTAAAAAAGATTAATTTCTCTGTGGAGAACTGGCTCCACTCCGAACAGTATTAGAAATAGAACATATTAAGATTAATCCAATCATGGCAACTTCATCTTCGTAACTATTTACCTTTGGTGCATTAGCAGCTACCTTTGCTGCTTCTGAGTAATTTCCCTGGGCAAAAAGAGCATTAAATTTCCGGGCAAAGAGTTCTTCAGCACCAGCGAGGTTATTACGTACAGCCATTCTCAGAGCCAAATCAGGATTTTGTAGGACATTGGTGATATAAGGAATTATGTTTTCTTCTTCCACACATACTGACAGAACCTGAAATTTAAAGATTAATGAATAGCTGCAATGTATTCAAATGGATATCAATGATACCAAATCTGCTTAGAGCTGTTTATACTGAGTCATAAGGTAATGAAATTGTGACAGTTGCTTTCTTATTGCCATAAAAAATTTCTAAAAAAATTTTTAAGAAAAAAAAAAAGAGGCCACGAGAGAGAAGACTGAAGCATTGCTAACCAGTTAGGGATTCCTAAAATATGTCCATTCTGTAGAACAAATAATTCCCTATTTCATACTATCTTCATATTGTCCAAACAAATTGCTTTGCTACCGTCTATTCATTCTTAACATGGTTAATACTAAAAGCTCCCATTTAGTTGAGCTCTGAAAACAACTCTCCATTTTATCAATTCTTTTTTTTTTAATTTTCTTTTTAATGTTTTATTTATTTTTTGATAGAGAGAGAGAGAGATAGAGCATGAGAGGGGGAGGGGCAGAGAGAGAGAGAAGGAGACACAGACATGGAAGCAGGCTCCAGGCTCTGAGCTAGCTGTCAGCACAGAGCCTGACGCGGGGCTCCAACCCATGAACATGAGATCTGACCTGAGCCGAAGTCGGAGGCTTAACCGACTGAGCCACCCAGGTGCCCCTTTGTTTATCAATTCTTGAGAGACAGTCTTGACAACCTCCAGGGCTCTGAAAAAGCTATGAAATCTAAATGAAATCTAGGGCTCAGCTGGAAGAAGTTTAAGATATATTCCTTTTAACTTCAGGATTTTTTTAAACAAGGATTTTTAGTAATTTTCTTTAATTACATTTACATTCCTAGAGGCCAGATTATATAACAATGAGGTGAAAGATCACTGAATCTTTAAGCACCTATTGTAATGCAAGGCATACAGCAGGTGCTTAATAAATGTGACAACAATAAAGAGCATTTTCTATTGCTTCTATTTGGGGAAGCAATCCTTAGTCCTCCTAAAATGTCACTGTCACAGAATCCTGCCCTATTTGCCTAAGATCTAAACTAATATCAGTTGACATGAGAAAGAGAATCTTCCCTTCACTATGTACATATCCGTTCCTCTCCCCAACATCAGAGCTGGTTATATACCTCAGCTTATACACTACTTATACTACCCCAATAGCACTTCTCCTACAACAATTTCTAGTCTGTTTCTCAGTCACTATTCCACATAAGGACAGGGATGTTTCTTTCCTAGCTGCATTATTAGTACCAGACAGTGTTTTGCCCAAAATAAATGCTTAATATTTGTTAAATAAATGAAAATGTGAATTTTTTGTTCCAGAACTAACAAGAATAAAAATATAATCTGAGAACTCAATAATCAAATAGACAGGAAACAGTATACCCTCACTGTTCTGTTTCCTTTTGAGAAAACTGAAGAAATTTTAACTTCCAAAATGTTTTCCCTTCTACGGGTCAGATCCCCCCGCCCCATCCCCAAAGCTTTGGCTATCCTGTATCTGCCCCATGCCATTCTACTACAAATTAAGACATTAAAGGAAGAAATTACTCTCTTTACAATTTTTGCATTCTGGACCCTTTTCATACTTAGCTCCTAGGAAAAGTAAGGAAGATGAATGAATCTAGTTCCAACTACACTGTCTGAAGCTTCCTACTAATTGCTACACCTTTGTCCTCCCCAGACACCAAATCCATAGTTTCATCTTGATCCTATTTTTAGACTATTCTAGCAGAATTCCAGCAACCAATACTTAAGATCTACAAGGGACAGAGAAGGTTGTTCTACCTTCTGAAGTACCCACTCAAAAAAAAAAAAAAAAGAAAAAGAAAAAAGAAAAAAAAGAAAGAAAAAAGAAAGAAAGAAAAAAAAGAAGGGGCACCTGAATTCCGAATTCAGCTCATGTCATGATCTCACTATTTGTGGGTTCAAGCCCCATGTTGGGCTCCATGCTCATAGCTCAGAGCCTGGAGCCTGCTTCGGATTCTGTCTCCCTCTCTCTCTGCCCCTCCCCAACTCATGCTCTCTCTCTCAAAAATAAACATTAAAAAATTAAAAAACAATAAAGTGCCCACTCAGTTCTACCAACTGAGCTATCAGTTCTTGATAGCTTTTCATTTTCAAACCAATACAAACCACGACTTCATTCCTTAGAAAGGATGCCCAACAGTTACTGGCTTTGATCAAAGAGCAGAGGAAATGTCCTAACATTACTATAAACACTCATCTCCCTACTCAGAGCAACTGGTACAGAAAATTTGTTGGGGAAGGTGATCAGTAACTTCTTAAAATCAGAGTTATGAAAACCAAATACAAGTGATGACATATTTCCAGATACCTTATTCTAAACATTGTCTTAAAGTCATCAGCACAGTGGCAGAAATAAAAAAGTCTTTGGCTTAACAACTTCATGATTATTAAATTATCACTAACCTAGTTCACCAAAAGGCCAATGCATTCTTGATTTTTCCAAGAGAGTCCCATACAACTGAGTAAATGAAAGCTACTGAATTTTTAAAGTTGTTTTAGTGCCAAGACAGTGATTGGTGTAGAAATCTAATTAAACACAGAAAAATGCAAAAAAAAAAACCAAAAAAAACAACACAAAAAACCCCAACATAGAAAAATGCTTTCCTTAATGAAGAATAGTGACTGAAGCAGTTTAACAAGCAATTGTAATCAATTCACTGTGATACATTCGATGAGGAGAGATACCTAAAGTCTAGAGGAATAAAGCAGGAGCACCTACCCAGGTGTGGAGAGGACATAGGGAATGATAGGTAAAGACTCCCTTTCTCTATAGTATTTGACTCTTTACATACATATATTATCTACTTCCTTTGCTTACTATCTGGGAAAAATACCAATTTAAGGAAAACTAGCAAAGGCAAGGCCAATAATAGCATTGCATTCAAAATTTTAACCGTTTTTTAGAAAATAAGATACTTCCTGGTAGAACATTAAAATACTAAGGAAAGAGAAAAAGGGTCACTTGTGAGGTGCTATGAAGACGTCTGTTCCAACGTGACAATTTTGAAACAACTAGTATTTCCCCTATCTAATTGGAAAACTTTCCAGGTACCCCACAATAGCTACTGTAACATATCACCTTCCAACATTAATTATTTAATAATAATTAGAATTAGGGAAAGAGATGTAGAGAGAATTCATTTACCAAAAGTTGATTATCTGTTTTAGCAATCAAAGGAAGAAAAAAACCCATATTTGAAAAAAAAAAAAAAAAGTACACAGACTGTCAAATGTGACCCTAAAAGTTTCTTTGTATGGAGAGTCATTTCTTTTGACAATAAAGACAGACAAACACAATCCTAAGCGCCTATATGTCAAATAGGTTCTTTCTCTGAGACAGGATCAAAGAGACTTTTTATCACATGCTTCTGTTTTTACACACACACACACACACACACACACACACACACACTTTTCTGACATTGAAACCACATTTGCTTTTTGGGAAAAAGAAAAGCTAACAGCAGTGTTATTTTATCACTTAATTTAAGTTTCAAGGTTTCCTTACTTGTCCCTTTCTGTTTACTCCAATTATTCCAGCTGTGGCTTCATGAGGTGCAGTAACAAAGATTGTTTCTCCACTGATTCTGTTCATGTAGATACAGGTGCCAGTCTCAAGATCATAGAGGTGGATATAACCATACTTAGTAATCAAGAACACTACATCATGCTTCTCACTGATCTGTACAAAAAAATCAACACTTCAGTAAAATCATGAATCTATAAAGAAAAAAATTTACTCTAATTCCACTTTAGAGATGATAAATTCTAGAAAAGGTTAACATATATGGTTCCTCCTTTTTACAACACATTAATATCCCAAGCTCTTACTATAAACAGAGTATGAATAAAATGTATAAAAGAGAAAATATAATTTTGAACTTATTATAACTCAGTTTATGTATTACATGAACGTTAAGATTTCTTTGCATAGTTTTACTAATCAACTTTATTATTAAATAAAAGATATTCTTCTAAACACTATTAATTTTTACTGTGAGTAGTAGTCTGGGATTAGTTTTGTTATGAGGAGAGATTTTAAAAGTCCATTTGTTTTACTTAAAATACCTGCATTGCAACAGGAAAGTCATTTTGTGCTTCTGGAGGAAAGAAAACATCCACTGCCTTCTTTGGAAAAGGCTGATTCCCTGTAGGTGGTGTGCCAACTTCAATGATATGTAACTGTTCACAAGAAAATAAAATTGGTATAAATTTAGATCATTTAGCAGTTGATTGCAGCAGCTTTATTTGTAGCCCCAGACTGGAAACAACCCAAATGTCCTAAAATAGGCAAATATTAAAGTACGGTACAAACATGGAATACTCTTGAGTAAAAAAAATAAAAAATAAAAAAAAAAAAGGTCTCTGGACATTATGCCAAGTGATATAAAATGTGATCTCAAAAGGTCACAAGCTATACAGTTGTATTTATATAGCATTCTTGAAGTTACATAGTATACAAACAGAGAGTAAATTAGTACAGAGAGTAAATCTGTCAGGTGTTACTGATGTGGGGGGAGAAGGGCGTTGAGTGGGTATGACTAAAAAGGGGTAACAGAAGGAAGATATCATGAATCTACTTCTATTAAATGACACAGAATAAAACAATTGTACCAAGGTCAACTTCTACTTTTTCTCTGTAAGATGTAACCAAAAACTAAGTAGTGAACATAGGCATCTCTCTGTACTGTCCTTGTAACTTCCTAGGGATATGTATTATTTCAAGATAAAAACTTTAAAAGTTAAACAGAGGGATCATATCTCAATCTACCTTATATTAAGAACACAGAATGGTTATATATTACCCACAAAGGTACTTGCTCATGGCTTTCAATTATAATTCAGTATTTCCAAACAGAATTCTAACTTGTTAAATTCTTCTCTGCCTATACATCTACTCTAACACAGATGGAAAGCATACACCTAAGCTGTCTCTCTACTCACATATACCTCATGGATTAGAATATTTTGGTTTAAAATATCTGATGCTGTACATTAGTCAGGCAAAAGAAAGTAAATAATCTCAATAAAAGAGTATTATATATTTAGCTCAGTCATGTCAAGAATGGACTCAAAAAACAATATGGCTCCCAAGATATATGCCATATGAAACTTGTAGGGTCTCATCCTTAATTAGGATAACTAGCTATATTGAAAATAACTGGGTCTTCCTTCAAAAGCCATAGCAGACTATAGGCTGAGGAACCTATAAACAGGTTTTCAGATACTAGAAAAATGACAAAGTTTTTTTCAGTCGGACTTTTCTAAAAAAATGTCTCAGCCTATGTCTTAAGGATAAGATCTGATTTCTAACACTTATGTGTCTTTTTGTTAAACTGTATCAATTGAGACCTAAAAACCAATGTTTTCTATCCTTGTCATATTGAAAGGATGGTTGGATCACTCCTTAGTTCAGGGATTCTTACTCTGCAATTTTAGGCAGAATTTTAACTCTCTGTGCAGATGTTTCCTCTCTGCAGAGACTACAGATTTCAAGCAATCTCTACCTTCTGAGTTTCCAGGGCAAGCAGTACTCACTGGCATCCAGAAGTGCAGTCACAGCCGAATCCCCAGAGTTCTGTGGCAAGGCTTTAGGCTGGGACTATGCCTGCTGTCCATTCTCCTTTATTCCTCGTTTTTCCCAAGCTTGATTTTAAACTTTCCTAGCTAATAGTAAACTAACCATTATCTTTTCACTAAACTTTTTATACTCTACCCAATCAGGCCTTGTTTCTGTAACTAAGAACCCCAATATATAAAGTACTTCAATATGTCTAGGTGATTCCAATGTACAGCCATGGTTGAGAAGCTAACTTAGGATGATTAATACTCAAATTGTGGTCCATATCCATCTAGACACCTATGGCATTTAAAATGTAGATTATGGGCTCTACTTACTGAATCATACTATTTTTTTTTTTTTTAAGTTTATTTATTTTGAGCGCTTCAGCAGGAGAGTGTGAGCAGGGCAGGGACAGAGAGAGGGGGAAAAAGGAGAATCCTAACAGGCTTCACGCTGTCATTACAGAGCCTGACGTAGGGCTCAATCTCATGACTAAACCATAAGATCATGACCTAAGTCAAGAGTTAGATGCTTAACCAAGCCATCCAAGTGTCCCTGAACCAGACTCCCTAGATATAAGGCAAACACACGTACATTGTAACAACCCTAATCATTCTTACACACAGTAAAGTGTAAAAAAAAATGAGGGCCTTTGGTAAAGGGAATAAAAATAGTGTTATTTAAACAGCTAATATAAAAAAGTTGTTAAAGAACATTATTCATTTTAGACAAGTATCACAAGAAAACACTATATTCATTTTAGATATGTATCACTAGAAGCAGAATTTAAACAAAGTCACCACAAAACTGAATATTAAAAACAAAATAATGGGGCGCCTGGGTGGCGCAGTAGGTTAAGCATCCAACTTCTGATTTCGGCTCAGGTCATGATCTCAGAGTACATGAGTTCAAGTCCCGAATGGGTTCTGTGCTGATGGCAGGGAGCCTGCTTGAGATTATTTTTCTTTCTCTGCCCTTCTCCTGCTCACTCTCTCTCAAAATAAACAAACAAACAAACAAACAGCTTTGGGGCACCTAGTTGTCTCAGTCAGTTAAGCATCCGAGTTCAGCTCAGGTCTAGGTCTCATGGTTTGTGAGATCAAACCTTGCATCAGGCCCTCAGCTGTCAGCACAGAGTCCTCTTGGGACCCTCTGTGCCCCTTTCTTTCTGCCCCTCCTCAACTCGTTCTCTCTCTGTCACTAAAAAATAAAACATTTTCAAAAAATTAAAAAATAATTCATGCATAAAACATTAAAGACAAAAATAAAAATAAATTAACAATGAAGGGAGGACACGATTTTGAAATAGGACTAATTAGTAGAGAGACAAAGATAAGTTCTCACTAAATAACTTCCAAAGCCAAAACTTACCTTTCCTCCAGCCTGACCCCGTACTGCAAAACAAAATAACGTGGATTCTTCTGCATTTCCTTCCATCTTAAACTGTGCAAAGCTAGCGGCGTGTCCTTCAATGGGCTGAGATACTTTCCTATCTACAGAATATAATTGCATAGCTCCCACCACACGATTTTGCTACAAAGGATCAAAGAGAATACAGTTTGGAGACCCAATGAATCAATAACTCCCACATTCATCAAGCAGTAAAATAATTAAAATGCTTTTTATCACCTTTGGCAGGATTTATAATTCTTTATAACACAGTCTCTCAATGTAGATTTGATACCTCTTCATTTAAAATTTGGCTCCAATGTTATCTTATTAAAACTTATTATGAATATTTAAAATGTGCCTCATATACAACCAAGAACACTCATTCTGCAATAAATAGCCATAATAAATTCCAAATCATTCACACAGGAACTCCATATCCACTCAAACTGCAAATAAAACCTAAACCTAAAATCACCTGGTAAGAGTTCTTTGAAAACATAGGTCACTATAAAGCCATTAAGCTAGCAACCTTTATTTCTTAAAAAAGGAGTCGTCTTTCAAAATAAGTCTCATTCACCATGACCAAACATAGAAAACCTAATTTCAAAATAAACTGCATTCTGGGTGCATTAATTCTCTATGCCTTTTATCAAACATCTAGAAAAAATGTTACCTGTGCAGATATACCAGTCAGAAGTAACCACTTTTGCTTTGCATCTGTACGGTAATTGATAATCTGGCACCCTGCAAGGCTAGAATGGCGATCAAACATTTTCACTGGCTGAGACTCTCCTTCCATACTCCAATGATAAACTGCATTATCGGTAACAAGAGCAACCGTATTCAAAGAGATCCATTTCCAGAAGGTGACATCATCAGTCATGGTATGGGCCTTCATTTTACTTTTCATTTCAATGTTAAATATCTGAAGAGTTTTCCCAGCTAAAAACAAAATTAAGAATTATGAGTCATTAAGAAAATGAAGTTCAGGATAAATTATTATCTAGCTAGACTAGCTCTGTAACAAGGTTTGTAACTTCCAAGCAAAATGGTTCTGTCAGGAGACTAATAACCAACTACAGAAGTGACTCTGATAGAGCAGCAACCTTTGAAGGATGTCTAAGACTAATTCCACAATCTACATCTACAGCTGAAGCAAAAGCTGTATTATCTCTAATAGACATTTTAAATAGATAGTATGACTGCTATACAATTCTAAATCCCAACTGAAACAGTGATGGAAAACATGTAGTAGCCTTTATGCTTATATTAAGAAGGCTTACTTTATGCATCATTTAAGTTAGTTGTAGGTACACAGAAGAAAGCAGATCTGATACAAACACATGAGGAAAATGTCTACTTTCTAAGAGGCAGTCATCCCCCACCCAACCAAATCTTGTGGAAACTGCTTTCTGGAGGAGAATCAACTTCAACTCTGCCTTCCACTACTAGCACATAGAAGAAGTGCATGCTAAAACTGGTTTAAAATACAAAGGGAAATGTGGAGGTGTGGAGAAAAAGGAGGAGGAAACAGAGGAGGGCAGTTTCAGATGCTGTTAATATACTGGAGATATGAACAAAACCCAAGCTTCATAAAATTAAGACAACAAACGGTAAAAGAAGGACAACATTTACCTTGAGTGTTAAGAGTTCATTGAGTCAGATGCAAGGGCTTGTACTTCTAATTTCAAATTAGAAGTCTATCAAATCTATCAGTCCGAAAAAGTGACTAGGTCTAAATTAATACAGGTCAAAGCCCGCAGCTATCACTAGGCTATCTGATCCAGATTAGATCATAGAGACTGAGGAAACTCCATTTGTGAGCCACAGAGAATCTGGATCTTGAAGAACAAAAATTGTAAGATAGTAGCAGGGGAGGGGTGATGGGATGGGACACAGAACATACAGCTTTGTACCATGACCCGTCCTACCACATGTGTAAAAACTTCATAAAACAAAGAATGCTATTCCCCTCCCACACACTATGTAAACCACAACCAGACTTGAACAATTGTTAGTTATAGTCCTGTTTATAAAAAGAAGCTAAGGGTTTAAAGTTGGCTAAAGGGAGGCAGTATTGAAGAATGACTTATTTTTCTTTGCTGCCTTTCCCAATCCCTAGTTAATTAGACTTTTATTATTTTTTTTACACAAAAGGGGTTGGAGTATATATATGTAGGATGATTTGGGGAAGAGGGCAAGGGATAGCAGCTTAACTCCATAGTGTAGACATATAGACACAAATCTATAATGCTATTATTACAATGCTCTGAAAATCTTTCCAATTTATTCTTTTTATATAACAGGACAATAACTAATACAATCTAATTTAAGATAACTCACCATCTGCACACATAAGAAAGCATTAAGAAATGTGATAAGATAACAATAACATTAAAAATAGAAAAGAATTGTGAGAAAATTAAAATGATGGCCTTTCAGTAGAGAGGTGTGAGTTGCTAAGCAGTCGAATCTAAATTTTTCTTTTTAACTTTTTAATGTTTTGTTTTTGAGAGAGTTATGGAGTGCAAAGCGGGGGAGGGGCAGAGAAAGAGGAAGACACAGAATCCGGAGCAGGCTCCTGGCTCTGAGCTGTCAGCAAAGAGCCTGACATGGGGCTTGAATCCACAAACAGTGGGATCATGACCTGAACCAAAGTTGGACACCTAACCTACTGAGTCACCCAGGTACCTCTGTCAAATCTAAATTCTTTAAGGAGGTTGAAGGGAGCTTAATACATTAAAGTATCATATGTATTGTTTAACGAAAGCAAAAAGCTTACTGCTATAAAACCTGTGGTCCTAGGTAAAAGCTGGGGCCTCTCCTTAAGATGAGACAACTCCTGTCTTTGATATGTTAATGGTGACGTAGTTATTTGAATATGCTTGCACCCAACCCTGCATTTAATCTCCAACCAGTATTACTACTAAATACAAAGTTCAAATCATGTGAAGAAAATCTGTTTAAACACTTCAGCACCTTTAACAACTCACCTAACAAATTTATCAAGAAATTACTAAGCACCAAAAGCCTTCTCCTACTACCAAGAAGCAAAGCAGTAAAGCAAAATACAGACAATTAAATGCCTTTAAAGTCAGCCAGCTTGTCACTTAGTCTTCTCACAAACTTCTGTTTTAAAGGGCTGGGGCACCTGGGTGGCTCAGTTCGTTAGCATCCAACTTCAGCTCAGGTCATGATCTCAGTTTGTGAGCTTGAGACCCACATCAAGCTCTGTGCTGACAGTGAGGAGCCTGCTTCAGATCCTCTGTTTCCCTCTCTATCCCTTCCCAACCTCTCCCTCTCAAAAATACACACACATTTGGGGCACCTGGATGGTTCAGTCTGTTCAGTGTCCGCCTCTGGATCTCGGCTCAAACTCATACACGTGCTGTAAGTGCACAGACTGTTCGGGATTCTCTTTCGCCTTTGCTTTCTGCTCCTCCCCCACTGGCTTATGTTTGCTCTCTCAAATAAACATTAAAATAGTAATAAACATTTTTTAAATTTAAAAAAAGGGCAATTACATTCTCATTCTACAGTTCAAAGGAAAAATTAATATAGGCTCCCAGACAGTACGAGGTTCTTTGAACTGCTTGGACTGATAGGTTATACAGTTCTATACTGTGTTGACAACTAAAACGTTACTATGAATAAACTCTAATACCCTTGATTCCAAAGCTTTAATACCCATCTACCTATACACATACATCTAACAATCACTGTAAATTTAAAACATTTCTTTAAAAAGTAGGCTTCACACTCAATGTGAGGCTTAAACTCATGACCCTGAGATCAAAAGTGACATGTTCTACTGATTGAGTCAGCCAGGCACCCAATTCCAACACATTTTTTAGAACGTGATAATCTAAATGAAACACATACCTAAAGCATAAAAAAGGCACAACGTAAATGTTAAGTTTATCTTCATAACAAAATCTTGCAATGTTTAAGTGCTAATATTAAAACATGTTTCAGGATATGAATCACTAATTTCTTGTCTTCTGTAGATGGATTTATGTTCTTAGCACAGTCTTATCACACTGGAGTTATAAAATTTAAATTCACTGAATCTAAAACTTAAAATTTTTCCAAACAGATCTATGCTAAATAGAAAGACACTTCACAGAAACATACCAAGTCATGAAAGTAGTTAAAATCAAATTTAGTAATAGCTTCAACAATGCAGATTTAACCAAATTTAATCAATATACTAAAAAAGTGTTATCATTTTACTGTATTTGAATAAATTATACATGGGGGGGAAGAAAGAAAAAGACCCCACAATCTTTTATACCTTTCAATGCAATTACTTTGCTAGCTGGATTCATGATGGCGCTGTCTGCTGAAATTGGTCTTCGAATTGGATTACTTGGGTCATTCATATCAATGATTACCACCTGGGCCTGCTCTCCTACTTTCTCTCTGATGCAGATGAATTTGTCTGACTCCATAGTTAGGGTACTGAAGCCAATATTTGCTGGGTTTATACCCAGATTCTGGAGCTGGGGGAAAAAAAACAAAAACATAATAAATCACGTTACAAAGTGAATCAGAAAGACTTGCTATTCATGTATTGTCATTACCTCCTTTAACCATTAATGCTTCAAAGGTCAACAGTAACAACTCCATTATTCATTCAAATGAGGCAACTGATAGCCAAATGGTGGCCCTTCTGTTCTTCCAAGAAGTACGGCATTCGCCTATTTTATTATAACCTTGTAGTTATTTTTTTTTCATTTTTAACATTTATTTATTTTTGAGAGACAAAGACAGAGTGTCAGCGGGGGAGGGGCACAGACAGGGAGACACAGAATTTGAAGCAGGCTCCAGGCTCCGAGCTGTCAGCACAGAGTCAGACGCAGGGCTCGAATCCACCAACTGTGAGATCATGACCTGAGCCAAAGTCAGATGCTTAACCGACTGAGCCACCCAGGCACCCCTATAACCTTGTAGTTATAACTAGAAGATATGTTAACTATATGGTTATAACTAAGAGGCAGAACAAATACATAAAAAGGTAAAGGAAAAAGCTACCTTTTGTGGCTCAGGGGATTTGAGATCATTGTTCTTTCTTTGTTTAAGATCTATCCTCCCTTACCCCCTTCAATATTTAGCAGTCACTTGCTTACACACACTGGACTTTAGGAATCTGAAAATTACCTTCAATATAAAAAGAGATTTAAAATTTCAGAGTTCTTACCTAGAGGAACAAAAGGAACTAAAAAAGCAGACACGTAAACAATTGGCAATGCTTTGAAAAAAGTGCCAAAACAAAGAACGTAAGAGGGACCTGGTCAAACAAGGCCCACAGCTAAGGAAATGTGTTCAAGGAAGGTAGACCAGAGAATGCTCAACAGAAGAACAAATACTAAGGTCCAGAGATGTGACTTCAAAAGTCTTGCAGAGCAAAGAATTAAGACAAGACTGATGAGCTGAATGTATCCCAGTAAGAATCCTGAATGTCTCCAAAGGCACAGGAAGCTACCTATGGGTTTTAATAAGAAAAATAATGGAATCAGATTTGCTTTGTATATTAAGAAGATATTCAAGTATTTGGTAAGTAAATATAGATGATCTAAAGATGGTAGGTTTTTGAAAACCAGTTAGGTGTGTAAAAAATAAGTCCCACTAAAAAGTTACCTGAAGGCTTCATTAGCCTTGGCCAGACTATTTTCCCTTTTCTCCAATGGATAATAAATTCACATGAACAAAATTCAAAGGAAATTAAAAAACACGCACATATGCGCGCGCACGCGCGCGCACACACACACACACACACACACACACACACACACACACATCTTGCTTCTGCCCATGACCCCCAGATATCCAATTTTCCTCCCTAGAGACCACCACTGTCACTACTCTCTTATGGACTGGCCTGAGTCAAGCTAATTGTATTTTATCTTAATTCTTTTGTCAAATTCTGCTAATCACACTTAGTAATAAAGAGACCACTTTCTGAATAAAATAAAACGTTAAGATTAATAAGAGACTACATTTTATTCTCACTTCAATGACTGCAAGCACAACCAGTTATAAAGTGTAGTTACAATAACTTAGTTACTGAATACCAGGGTAAGGAGTCAAGCAATAGTCTAACTATTAATACAAACATGGTAATAAAGTAAAAGATTAACTAGCTTTACAAATTCAAGTATATGCTGCAATGCAAGTATACAAGCTGGTAAGTAACTTATAACAAATTTGGTTAAAATAAAATTTGATGAATTATTAATTTTCATTTCTTCATGATTTTAACTTTCGTAGTAATTTTTAGGTCCAGAACTAATGAAAGGAAGATAAATGAGGCCCCCAACAACATACGAAGGGACTGTGGGTGGGCTTCAGAAGGCCTTACACAAATGAAGTTGTCTGTCTAGTTTCAAAGATATATACGTCTATTTTTCTGAGTGGATGGGTCCTCAGACTCCTGTAAAATGTTTTAAGTTTATTTATTTTTAAGAGAAAGAGAACGCACGCACAAGAGTGAGCCGAGTAGGGACATAGAGAGAGAGGGAGAAAGAAAATCCCAAGCAGGCTCCGCACTGTCATGTAGGGCTCCATTTCACAAGCCATGAGATCATGACCTGAGCCAAAATCAAGAGTTAGATGCTTATCTGAATGAGCCACCCAGGTGCCCCTGTGGGGATTTTTAACCTGTTAATAGTGAATATTTGACATCAAAATATATTGGTTCATATGTAATAGTAAATAAGTTAATCCTCACTGTAGAAGTATCTATAAAGTCAGATGCTTAACCAACTGAGCTACCCAGGCACCCCTCCACAGTAATCTTTCTAATAACTGTGGAGAAAAAAATTCCAATAGCTTACAGACCACCCAAAACTGTATGTGTAAGAGTAACAAGTTATCTTCTTTAATTATAATTTATTGTCATGTTGGTTTCCATAAATGTTGTCTTCTAAACTATTCTCTGAAAGAAGAATTCTAGGTTTCTAAGTCACTACACCAAGCATGCATATAAGACAATTTTGAGTTTTAACTGTCACAGCTTAAGTACTTGAATGCTGAGGAGTTAAAATTAATAGTGTTAGTTAAATAGTAACTAACTGAATCCCAAAATACTCTTCAGAGGCAGGTGCAAGACAACTATAAGAAAACTATTAGGAAAGACAGTAGAGAAGAAAGAAGAAACCTATGTTTCTTACTTCCAGCTAGACCCCCAAATAAAAGTCAGAAAAGCATGTTGTCAACAGTAAGCACTGACCTCCAACCTCAGGGTTGTTTTATTTGCAGAAAAAGCAGATTTGGCTGCAAATGGGTGGGGTTCTTGCACTCCCTGCAATCTATGTAATCATTATTTCTCATTCTTCATTTACACATTCTACCAAGAAAGCTATACATATATATATTTTATCTTTTCTACCAAGAATGCACTAGTACTATTCAAAATACTGTTTATGAAATAGACATCCATGCTTTATTTTAAAACATTAAAGAGGAGGCAACTGTCAAGCTCTCAACAATTCCGCATGTTTAAACGTTTTAAAAAGCATACTTAATGCCCATTTATACAACTACACAGAAAACTGATCCTTCCTACAAAGCTTCCCCCAGTTGTTAGTGACAGAACTTCAAGTGACGTATTTCAATCAGTTAACAGAAAGTTACACTTGATTCTACTTCTTCAAATAAGATCAGTAAGATTTTTTTTCCTTACCAGTGATCCTTTTCAGTGAGAGTGCTCAGAACACTCACCAATTCTTCCCAGATTTTCCTGTGACATATTCAAAAGGGAAAGATCCCAAAACACACAGTAATAGGGCAAGTCACCATCATTAATAGCAATTCTGGCTTAAGTACATCCTTAAAATATATCATATAAAAGGGTTAAAGGACATTAAGGAAGACACTTGTTGGGATGAGCACTGGGTGTTATATGTAGAGGATGAACCACTGGATTCTACTCCTGAAATCAGTATTGTACTACATGCTAACCAACTTGGATGTAAATTTAAAATAAGTAAATTTTAAAAAGGGGGGGTTATACTAGACAACTATGTCTACTAATACCTATATAAATTAAACTTTTAAAATGCAACAATGGGGGCATGCCTGGGTAGCTCAGTTCTTAGGCATCCAATTCTTAGTTTCAGTTCAGGCCATGATTTCACGGTTCTTGAGTTTGAGCCACACATGGGGCTCTGCGCTGGCAGTGTGGAGCCTACTTGGGATTCTCATTCTCTCTCTCTCTCTCTCTCTCTCTCTCTCTCTCTCTCTCTCTCTCTCCCCCCTCTCTCACCCCTTCCCTCTCTCCCTCTCTTTCTCAAAAATAAATAAACTTAAAAAAAGCAACAATGTAAAAAGTTTTTATTTTTTTAGAGAAAGAGCACATGCAAGCAAGTGGGGGAGAGGGTGAGAAAGAGAATCCCAAAACAGGTTCCACACCCCCCAAAAAAGGTTTCTCAAAACACCACAAAGCATACAAAATTCTTACTCAATTATAAAGGTTTCATGGTATATGAGGGATCTACCACAGAAACTGTGCAACAAACCACTAATAAACTCAGAAGGCATATGAGTCTCCAAACTTGCAATTTTCAGAGACTGTAGTATATTTGGATAAAAATATCCAAATTCTGGTTACATATTTTATATTCTCAATTAGCAAAATGTTGCTACTACTAAACCTGGGGATATTCTGTTTTGACATATGCTTTGAAATTTCTAGAAAAAGTTTTTATAACTTCAAAAAAGTCCACTTTTTACTATAAATTAAAAAGAATATGGAGTCGGGGCACCTGAGTAGCTCTCTCAGTTAAGGGTCTGACTCTTGATTTTGGCTCAGGTCATGATCTTATGGTTGGTAAGATCGAGCCCCCTGTCAGGCTCTCTGTTGAGGATCTCTCCCCCTCACCACCCACCTCTACCCCACTCTCAACTCACTCTCTCTAAATAAACTTAAAAAAAAGTTAGGTCCAAGAAAAGGGGTTACTTATTTTTTTGAATAGTTATTATACACACATGGCAAAGTATTCCAGTAGTACAAAAGGGTATATGCTGTGAAAAGTGACCCACCTATGTTTCCCAATAATACCTCTCTCCCTCCAGCAATGAGAGATGCTTTTCTTAGAGACAGCTTATGTGTATGAAAGTATAGATTCCACCCTCCCTTTAAACAAAATAAAACACTAATTGCACATGCACAAAACCATACAAATTATCAACTTCTCTTTTAAAAGAAAACCAACTCAAATGTTGCAATTTGTTGGGTTTCCACACTACATTTTGGGCACTGATCCTTAAGTGGCACTACTGTAAGGCCCTAACACTTAAGCCTAGTTTAGTTTCCAAAAAGTTAATTTATTGTTAATCAGTCAAACCAAAACTCTAGAGTCTTGAAGTTACATGTTAGAAATGATACAATGTTTCTTCTTCCCTCTCCTCCTCCTCTCACCTCAATTAGGATTAACATGCCGGAAGGGGGGTGCAGGAAACACTACATGTCTAGTTTTGTAGTGTGGCCAATAGTATTTCAGATTCCCCATTATTTAGAGAACTCAGAAGGTTCTTCACTTAAAGTAGACAATTACTATAAAAAAGTATAACTTTGATTATGAAGTACAAGTGCCATCCAAAATTAGTTGGTTCTGTAGATTCTTCCTAAGAACAAAACATCTGGGTTTAATTCATTTTGTCACTTAAGTGATCCTGGGCTCATTAATCAGTTATCTGTGTACCTGTTTCCTCCTCTGGAACATCTGAGATGACAGTACCTTCCCAGAACTGTGTTTAATGTAGAGCACTGAGAACAATGTATGACATATAGTAAAGGCTCAACAAATACTTTTAGAACACACAACTCATGAATACTTAGGCCAGCTCAAGATTAGCTTTTCTTGTATTTGCATTTATCTACTTAATTCAGCTGTCCTACAGGTTGGATGAAACTCTGGGTGTGAGTATCTTTTGACTACTGATAATAGATTAGTGGTCTCTGAGTGCCTAACTTACCCAGACAGTGTGAAATGCCTCTTTTTTTAAGAATAGGAAATTATACTTAAAAACTTTCGATTCTGCTCTTTAATTTGCCTAAAGTTAGGCAGAAACCAAAATCTTCAAAACCACTTAACATGGAACCATATAACATTTTCATACTAAGTAACCCTGTTTTAATTCCTATTTTTAGGTGTACCATGGAACACTGCTAAGCTTAGTGCTTAGCAGGAACACTGCTAAGGCTTGTCACAAACTTGGCAAATATGCTCTACCACCTTTGCTCTGAGAGAAAGCTGGGAAAGCTAATGCAAACAGATGGCATAAGGTCAGTACCATCAAAAATTCTCTTTACCCCAGAGCTTGAAACTAAAAAAACAGAAGTTAAAATGTAAAGCAAGCATAGAATTTCACTCTTCAATGTGCAGAAAAGCTTAGGCCGGGGCACCTGGGTGGCTCAGTCAGTTAAGCCTCCGACTTCGGCTCAGGTCATAATCTCACGTTCGTGGGTTTGAGCGCCGTGTCGGGCTCTGTGTTGACATGACAGCTCAGAGCCTGAAGCCTGCTTTCAATTCTGTGTCTCCCTCTTTCTCTGCCCCTCCCCACTCATGCTCTGAATCTGTCTCAAAAATAAATAAAACATTAAAAAAAAAAAAAAGCTTAGGCCACCACACACACACACCCCTATACTACACCTTTCCAAAATCAGAGTTTCCCAATGTTTCCTAATCTGCTCATGCCACATAAGTGCAGGTCAATTCATCCAAGTGAATTTAAGTTCTTCACTTGATCTTAGCCAAAAGGCCAAGAAGCGATGAATTTATGTTCTTCAAATAAAAGAACTTTCTTAAAGAGTGAAAGCCTCTTCCATCTCTGCTCTTCAATGTGTTTAACTAATGTTACAGAGGCAAGAATGATCTTACAGAAAGATAAGCATTTCTTTTATAATATGTATACTATTACTTTTCAGGACAATTATAGATTAAATGAGGTTTATGAAATCAGGAGTCCACATTAGTATAAATAAAAAATATAAATAACACAAAATGAAAAACTATTTCTTACAAAGAAAGCTAACTGGTGAAGATGGTGAAAAACTAATCAACAGAATTTTTAAAAAGCAACTCTTTTCAAGTATCACAATAACTGATTCAGAGAAGAATCATCAATGGATACTAAAATTAATGGATGAAATTTTGAGGAATAACATATTTATATAGTCTCACAGCACTCCCTAAGATACTTGGGGAAAAGAGATTCAGAGTGAGGAAACCTGTCAGACACAACCTACCTCAAACGATCAAAGTTAATACCACCAGCAATGGGTCAAATCAACAGTATGTGTTTCCTGACGTGATCCAATACAAAGACAACATTACTTCTGTGGTATTCTTGCTGAAAATACATAACCTGGACTAATCACAAGGATGCATTTTCTTAGGAATCAAAATTGAGGAACACTACAAAAAAGAAATGATCCAAACTTTTCAGAAGTATCTATGTTTTAAAATACAGAGTTCTAGTCGGGCTCTGGGCTGATAGCACAGAGCCTGCTTGGGATTCTCTTTCCCTCTCTGTCTCTCCGCAACTCATGTTCTCCCTCTCCCTCTCTCTCAAAATAATAAATAAAATAAACTTAAAAGAAATAATAAGCAGAGGCGCCAGAATAGTCAGTTGGTTGAGTGTGCGACACATGATTTTGGCTCAGGTCATGATCTTAGGGTTGTGGGATTGAGCCCTGTGTCAGGCTCCACACTGAAGCACAAAACCAGCTTGGGATTCTCTCTCCCTCCCTTGTGCACTCTTTCTCTCAAAATAAATTTTAAAAACTTTTTCTCATTTTCTAAAGATGTATGCTTAAGTATTTAGAAGTGAAAGATCATGATGGTTTGCATTTCTTTAAAATGTTTAAAACAAAAAAAAAAGCACATATAGCAAAATACTAAAATTCTAGATGACTGGGTAAATGGCTCTCCTCAGTTCTCTCTCATATGAAAGCTTGCAAAAAATTTTTAAAGTTTTTAAAAAAGGATTAATCTCTACCCTCTTATAAGGTTACAGAAACTGAAAATTTATTTATAATGATTAGATTATAGGCAATTTACCTGCAGGCAGGAAGGAACAATACAACTTTCAAAAGGTAAAGATGAAAATCAAACCAAAGAGTGATATAATTCAAGTAAGAGTTATACTCTAAAGGAGTTGTACACTGGATGTCTGTCCAATCAGAACAAAGATTTGCTGCACTGTCCAAGACAGAAATGACTAGTCACATGCAGCTATTCAATTTTAAGTATATAGAATGTAATATTCAGTTCCCCAGTCACACAAGGCACATTTCAAGTACTCAACAGCCACATGTGACTACTACTGGAAGGCACAAACTACACATTTCCATCATTGCCCAGTCTAATGAAGAGCAATGTTTTCAGACGTTTTTCTTGAGAATCCAACCAGGAGAAAAGGATAACTTGACTTTAAACTCTGGCAAAATAAGGAAGACAGTTGGCAAAGTTATACAAGGATTTCAAACAAGATAAAGAAAGGAAAAAGTAGAACTTTCAAGTTTTCGAGTCCAGATAGTTTGCAGGAGGCTTGGGAGAAAAACTCTGCAAAGTTCAATACTAGTAGAAGTGAAAACCCAAGGGAAGAACTCCTCAATCTGGGGGCTCTTTCCTCTCAAGAAATCACTAAACTTTCAAATAGCAAAGGCCCAGGATTACCAAGGATTAAGAATGTGCAGATATAAGATGTAATTTCTTCAAATAAACATGAGAAAAGAGAGGCCTGTCTCTATTTCTAAAATATTGATAAATATCTAAGATTTTCATAAATACCATAAAGCTTTTGGAGAAAGATACACACTGTAGGATGAATTTCTAACTAAAAAAAATGAGAAGTGTGCAAAAGATTATATTAAAATCAAAGAGATACGGTAAAAAAAAATTTTATTTTTATTTATTTTGAGTAAGAGAGAATGTTAAGGAGGTGCAGAGAGGGAGGGAGTGCCAGAATCCCAAGCAGGCTCCCTACAGTCAGCACAAAGCCCAACACAGGGCTCGATCTCAAGAACTCTGGGATCATGACCTGAACAGAAAACAAGAGTTGGGACACTTAACTAACTGAGCCACCCAAGCACCCCTAAAAAAAAAATGTTTTTTAACTTCAGCAATATTAGATTCAGAAATCTATGTTAAAGCCTCATCAGTTTTTAACACCTTAAAAGTTTTGTTTTTCCTGTCTTGGTTTTGACACTATATTTGATTTGACTGTAAACATGACAAGCAGAAAAGATAAAGTGTCCATCCATGCTTGAGCAACACATGCCTAGGTGCTACATGAAAGGCTCAAGTGATTTAGCATACATCAAGCACCTAAAACAGTGAGGGGCCACATAAGCACTCCCTATAGTTCATGGATTTCTGTCATTTTACAGTTATCTAGCTCCGGGACTGTGACATCATGAGATAAACTATGTCAAAACAGAATGGCTGAACGTCATCGTATAACATTACATAGTCAAACCTATGGTGGGCTAATCTGCTCTACTCAAAACACATTACTAAGGACTGCTTAGGAAACCCTTCATATATATGGAAGGAATCAGGAACCCGGTGATGATGAGTGAGTGCCTTATTAGAATACATTACTGATTAAACAAACTGAAAATACTGTTAAAGGGACCAAATGGACTATGACTATATGCAATCCAATAATATGCATTTATTATAAAAGGCAGAAAATGCTAGAATATAAGACCAGGTAAAACCATGTTTTTTTTTTTTTTTTTGGTTTATTTTATTTTTGTGAGAGAGGGAGAGAGAGAGACAGAGACAGAGCACAACCAAGGGAGGGGCAGGGAGAGAGGGAGACACAGAATCTGAAGTAGGATCCAGGCTCTGAGCTGCCAGCAGAGCTCAACGCGGGACTCCAAGGGGCTCAAACTCACTAACCGTGAGATCATGACCTGAGCTGAAGTCAGACACTTAAACGACTGAACCACCCAGGCACTCCAACCATGCTGTTTTCTTATGTTTATTTTTGAGAGAGGAGAGAGTGCTCTCATGAGCAAGCAAGGAAGGGGCAGAGAGAGGGTGAGAGAGAGAGAATCCCAAAGCAGCTCTGTGCTGACAGCACAGGGCCTGATATGGGGCTCAAGCCCACAAACTGCAACATCATGACCTGAGCCAAAATCAAGAGTCAACTGAGCCACCTAGGCACCCCCATGCTATTCTTCAATGCCCAATTCTTGGACTAAAGAGGAGACTCTGTTTTAACATAAAGTCTCTATCACAGCAATCAATCACAATTTTTTGTGCCAAAAAACATAATATAATTAAAGGAGTATTTGTCTTGCTTTGATTCGAGTCTACTAATTTCAACCAAAAGGTGTTACATTTGACGAATCACTGCAAACAGCCTTCTTTGTAAGCATACTCAGGGAGTTTGCTTCCTAATGAATGACTGATAAACTCAAAATAGAACTCATTTACCAGCTGTATCAGCTGAAAATCAAAATACAATAAAACTTGTGTTTATGACAGCATTACTAAAAACTTATGTTTCATAATTAGTGCTTAGCTTTACACTTTCCAGATCCTTCCTCCTTGTTTCATCTGAATAGTAAGAATGGAAGGGAAGTACGCACCAGCCAGGGTATTTCAGATGAGACTATTTCGTAGGTGCTCTATGTCTTGTTCTACTTCAGTTACATTTTCTGTAAATGAATCCTGTATCTTGATAGAGACTTAATAGGCGTTACCACCACAGACTTAAGAAGTCAACAATTTGAGAGACCTGCTGATATCTGGCTATCACTCAATGTTGTTATATTTTTTCCCCAATGTAGTTATTTTGAAGTGCCTGAAGATTTGGTTAACTTCCTATCCTAAGTATTTCACTAAGCATAATTTCCTTTAAAAACCCCTAAACATCCTCTACCTTCACTAATATCAAGCACAGTGAAAAAATAAATGCTGACACCAGTCTCTTCACTGAGCCCTTGAAACAAGTCATGAAACTAGCAGAATGTCAAATAAAAACTGCAGTTTCTGTCTTCTACAGGAAATGAAGACAAATGCTGAGAATGCAGCATTCCTTTAGTTTCTTCCATCAACAGGATACTGGCCATTGTTCTGTGTGCTCCACACATTTCAAGCAAGAAGTAAAAATGCATTTAACTCTTGCTGACCCTTTGTTTCTACTCCATGTTAGCCTTTGAGGCAATTATGGTCTTTTAGGAGAATTTGACTCTGGTTACTCACTCCAAAATTAAGTACTATATTCAAGAAGGAACCACAGTTGGACTGTACGACTCTTAGTTTTGGTAAATTATCAGGAAACTCAGGGTTTTTCCTATTTTTAGTAAACTACTGATGGAAAAATTTAAAAACCTTAAAATTGACTCACTCTTTAACAGTCCAATAACTGGATAAAATATTACACCTCAGTCCTGATCAAACTGCATGGGAATAAAGGTAAATTTTTAAGTCTCTAATCTTGCAGATTCTCCAAGGTTATATGCCCTTTTCTGCATAAATACCATTCAGCTGGCACAGAACAAGTGATTGTTACTGAAGTCGTAATTGATTATAGGTAGGTAGGTATGTATGTTTGTTAGGTAAAGGAGGAGGGGCATAGAATTATCCAAACATTCTTTTTGAAAAACTAGAAATGAGGCTTACTTTGAGAGTTCACGATTATAATTCGAAGTGCTGACCTGACATAAAAATCTTCAAAGGATGATGTGAATGTCCCTAGGCAGACACCACAGGCTTGGTTTCCTGGTGTAAGTAACTAAAACTTCTGGCCAGTTTCCTTACTCCTAAATCTGTAAAGGTCTCAAAGAAACTTCACTCTATGACACAAACTTCTCAACAACTTCCCAAAATGTATTTTTAAGTGGGAGCCCAGTGATTAAGCTCAACCCCGTTACTGCTGCACATATTCATGCCTTTTTCTACCCTATACCAACACACCTGCTAGGAAATTAGACATTATGCGGTTAGTGCTCATTTTCCAAGTTGGAGCAATCATTTAAAGTATGATCAACACACAAGTGGTACCAGTTACAAGGCCAGAATCAGTTTTTTACATCTGAATCATGGACTATTTCTGTGTGAACCTAAATGCCAAAAATTCAAAGTTCAACAGTCACTGAATTAACACTCAGCATGACAAGTTACAAGCTTTCTCAAAATCACCTAACATTAACAAATTCAGGGAGTCTGAAATATTAGAGTGACTAAATGACCAGGATTTATGTTCTAACACCTATTGAGCATCTATTACTTGGCAACTTAACATCAATTCAATATTTTATAGCCTACTATTTAAGTGTAAGTTTTGTATGAAACTGCCTTTTTAAAACTTTCTGTTAAGCTATAAATTTGTTGTCACTACAAAGGTAACAAACAACCTATAGGGAAAATAACTGGTTTTAGGCTCAGGGTTTAGAGTATACAATTTGTACATAGCTCATGTGCTCTAAAAAGTGATAAAAACTTTCCATCCCCAAACCCTATAGATACTGCTTCACTGTCTGACCTTCAGTTAAAAACTTATGACTGCCTTGACTTTTTGGTCAGGGAGAGGGTACGCAATGGATGCTTGCAGGTTTTTTTTTTTTAATTCTTGGTAATAAAATTTCCCCAGGCCTGTCTCAAATGCTGAACCCTGTAAATCTTGCTTCTTTTTTCATAACAGTTAAATTTTCTTCCATTGTCTGAAAAGTGCTTCCAATTATTTTGGTTTCTGTAACTCTTAGACTTGTAACCTATTCTGTCACACCGCCTCTTGTATTTCTGGAATTTCTCTCTAAGTTTAAAATCTTCAAATAAATTTTCAAGTTAATCTTCCACATTGCTGATGTCCACAGATGCAATTCTGCTAACTGCTCCAGGATGAATTGTTTCTGTATATATTCTATTACTGCAGCTCTTTATCACCGTGGGTCTTTCCAGTCATATTGTATCAAGTTTCTTTACATGCCACAGATAATGCTAAGTTTCCTGAAGTTTTCTTCCAATTCCAATATAAAAAAACTTAAGGATTTCTTCAGATCTCTTCCTTGTTCTGTAGTATTTTTTCCCGTAATCACACATTTAATCAACTAATGAGCAGCTATTGTATGCCATACACCAGGCTAATACAGACAATTCTACAGTAAGTGATGTATGGCATTCCCTACTCAGCACACAGCAATTACAATGGTATAATTACAAAGGATGCATAAATTTATAAATTAATTTTTAAGTCTCCTTTAAAAAAATTTTATGTTTTTTATTTATTTTTGAGAGACAGAGAGAGACAATGCAAGCAGGGGATGGTCAACGAGAGGCAGAGACACAGAATGGGAAGCAGGCTCCAGGCTCTGAGCTAGATGTCAGCAGAGACCGACGTGGGGCTTGAACCCAAAAACCGGGAGACCATGACCTGAGCCGAAGTGAGACGTTTAACGACTGAGCCATCCAGGCGCCCCTATAATTCTCCTTTTATAAGGAGAAACTGAAATACCATCTAAAGCAGGACACATAATTTAAGGGAGGGCAGAGCTACAAGACTTGGGAGAGCACACACAGAAATAGAAATACCATTATGTGCCCAAATGGGGTATTTATTTTAGCAAGCAGACCATTCCCTCAACACTCAAAAAAAGCCTTTTAACTAGTACTAATTAGAATGTGGAAAAACTAGAACTCTCATACAGTGCTGGTGGGGATGTAAAATGGTAAACTTGCTATGAAGAAGTTGGACAATTCCTCAAAAAATTACAATAAGTTCTAAACCATATGACCTGGCATTTCCACTCCTCAGTATAAATCCAAAAGAACTAAAAATGAGTATTCAAACAAAAACTTTAATGGCCACAGCAGCACCATTCATTCACAATAGCCAACAGGTGAAAGAATCCAAACCCAACTAATGAAAGGACAAATAAAATGTAGTGTATCTTCTACTCAGTGGAGTATTACTCAGTAAAGGAATGAAGCATGAGATACATACTACAATATGGGTGAACCTCAAACATCATGCTTAGTAAAAGTTAGACAAAAAGTCACATGTAGGAATCCATAGGGAGAGAAAGAACATTACTGATTGCAGGGGATGGAAATGAGATACTGCTTAATGAATTTGGGGCTTCCTTTTGGAGAGATGAAAAGGTTTTGGAAGTAGATACAGAAAATAGTTGCACAATGCTGTGAATGTACCATTAAACTGTTCACTTCAAAATGGTTAATTATAAGGTCTGTGAATTTTATCTCAATTTTAAAAGATCTTTGGCCCTGTTAGTATAAATTCTTAGGAATTAGATATGCTTTATATACACTTTAAGTAGTCATTTGAGTTAGTATTTATAAAGACATTTAAAATTATAAAATAATTTACAGGGGTGCCTGGCTGGCTCAGTCAATAAGAGCATGAGAGTCCTGATCTCAGGGTCATGAGTTCAAGCCCCATGTTGGGGTCATAGAGCCTACTTAACAATAAATGAATAAAATTATAAAATAATTTACTTGAAAATGTTTTTCTACTCTTCACATTTCAGAAACCATTTTAACTCTTCATATGTACTTTTTTACATCAGTGTTTTCATAAACACTAGAAAATCCTCTCCATTCCATTAAAATGCTTTAAAAAAAAAAAATCCAGGGGCCCCTGGGTGGCTCAGTCAGTTAAGTGTCTGACTTCAGCTCAGGTCAAGTCCATGGATTTGAGCCCCATGTCGGCCACTGTGCTGACAGCTCAGAGTCTGGGGTCTGTTTTGGATACTGTGTCTCCCTCTTTTTCTCTCAAAATAAATACTAAAAAAGAAAAAAAAATTTTTTAATCCATTATGGTACAATCATGGTAATTTCAGAACATGCCTAAAATGCCATTTGCATATTAGGTGAGTTGGTTTTTTTCACTTGTTTCTGGATTATGATCTCCAGAAATATATCCCTAGTGGACTGAGTTTTTGAGGGATGTTTAAAATGTTTCCTTACCCCATCCAACAGTTCTGTGAGGCCAGAGAACAATAATTATTAGATATGTTACATTTATCTCTTATCAATCCAGATGGATTTCAAGCCCATGAATATGTTGCAGTATTCGAAATAGAAGTTAACTGTGAGAGGACTCAGTGTGGAGACCTGGTAAGGCTTTTAATATAAGGAAACTCCTTCTTGAAGAATATTTTATGGTAATATATAGTACCACAGAGAGTGGGGAAAGACATGAATTTTGTAAACCATGTTCTCCCTGAGGGTTTTTTCCCTAATTATTCACCCTCAATGAGTTATCCAAAGTTAGCTATTTGCCAAGTTGTGCATACATGGTTAATCTTTGGTGGTTTTCAAGTCCTTTATCTCAGCTAGTCAGAAACAGATGAAAGCAACTCTCCCAAACCCCATTTTCATCTACTCTGATTCTCACAGTCAATAGATGTTGTCATCAAATGGATTCTCCTCGGGGCGCCTGGGTGGCTCAGTCGGTTAAGCTCCCGCTTCAGCTCAGGTCATGATCTCACGCTTTGTGGGCTTGAGCCCCGCATGGGGCTCTGTGCTGAAAGCAAGCTCGGAGCCTGGAGCCTGCTTCAGATTCTGTGTCTCCCTCTCTTTCTGACCCACCCCTGCTCGTGCTGTCTCTCTCTGTCTCTCAAACATAAATAAAAAACATTTAAAAAAAAAAAAAGGATTCTCCTCTAGAGCCTCGAGGAAGAATATAATCCTGCCAAAACCATATCTTCTCCTAGGGGATTCATTTCAGCCTCTGTCCTCTAAAACTGTATAATAAATTTCTGTTGTTTAAAGCATTATATATGTGTGTGTGGTCATCAGAAACTGCAATCCCTAGGATGCCCAGTGTACATCACTATTAGAGTTCTTCCCTTCCCTACTCTAGAAATGGACTGGATGTGGAAAATAAAATCAAAGGACCACCTGGATGGCTCAGTCAGGTAAGTGTCAAACTCTTGACTTCAGCTCAGGTCATAATCTTGCAGTTTCTGAGATCAAGCCCTATGCCGGGATTCTCTTGGGAGCCTCTCGCCCCCGCTCTCTGCCTCTCCCCTGCTCGTGTTCTCTTTCTCAAAATAAACATTAAAAAAATAAAATAAAATAAAAGGAAAGAATCTGGTGTAACTCCAAGATCTTGGCTTCAATAACTGGGTAGATGGTATGTTTTTTTTCCTTTAGCATGTCATATATATCCTACTCTACTGGAAAAAGGGAGACTCTGCTCTTCCACAGGGCTAAGAAAGAATACCTGAGTGTCTATATAAGCTAAGTATTATTATATAAATACAAACACACACCCCAGTCTAACTTTACAATTGCCAAAAAGTATTACTTTAACTGAATGAGGAAGTTCAGAAAAGATAAAAATAAAGAGTTCAAACATCTGAAACATTTTCCACAATAGAACACTGCAGAATTTAAATTTTTTAATGTGGCAAAATGGTTTCAATGCATGTAGTTCCTATCCTTTCAGGAATAAGCTTTAAAATCTTTTACTTTAGAACTTAAAAGTCCTTATTTACTCAATGATTCATAACAGGAAGTAATAATATTACTGGTAGTTCTGCCTCCAAAGCACAACCCTACAAGCTTGTAACCATTTTTCCCTCTATGGCTATGCTATTCACACTGAGCAAGTATGTTCAACTCCCACTTTCCTCCCCCCCACCTCAAGTGCCACTATTTTCCTAGAGTTCTATTCAAGTTTTACATTACAAAACATTTACAGAAACATTTACATTCCATTTACAAAAACATAAATAATACAGTAAAATAGAAAGAAGTTTCCTGCTTTCACTAGTGGCTTTAAACTAGAACATATTCACACTCTTGTCATTAAGAAAAACTCTTATAGACACATTTGAGAAGGTCAGCTTTGAGAAGGATAAAAATAATTCTCATTCCCAGTTAACCTGATCCCAATCATTCTGCACAATTTTCTAGTGTGAACTTGAATAAAGCCCTTTAAAAATATCCTCTAAATAGCCACTTACAGCATAGAAAATCAAATGTTGGTTCACTGGCCCCTACTTTTCTCATAATATAAAAAACTATTGGGGTACCTGGGTGGCTCAGTCAGTTGGGCGTTCAACTCTTGATTTTATGTCAGGTCATGGTCTCATGATTCATGGGTTTAGCCCTGCGTCAGGTTCTGCACTGACAGTTCAGAGCCTGTCTAGGATTCTCTCTCCCTCTCTATGCCCCACTCCTGCTATTGAGCATGCAAGCGTGTGCTCTCACTCTCTCTCAAAATAAAACTTAAAAAAAAAAAAAACCCAACCTAAAAACAAACCACTAGCAGAATGTTTATATCAAAGAACACCACAGCATAGATGCAAACAAATTGTGCTATATTTTGCAGTTCAAATTATATAGACCATTCATCAACGTCCCACAGTGCAAAAAGACCAAATATTAAAGTCTGACCACCCACTCACTAGCTGTCTGACTCTACAGGTTAACCACCATGAACTTCGGTTTCCTCAAGTGCAAAATAAGGCTAACCCTACCTATCTGATGGGATTTTCTTGCTAATTAAATAAGATCATGAGCATAAAATATTTAGCAGTGTTCTCAGTACACAGTAGGTGTTCAAATAACTATAGTGGTCAATTAATTTTTATCCTGTAGATGTCAGGACAATTAAGATTTTATAACAGTGTGTTTTGTTTGTTTTATTTTAGAGAGAGAGAGAGAGAGAGAAAACGAGTGGGGGGAGAGGGCAGAAGAACAGAATCGCAAGTAGGCTCCACACTCAATGTGAAGTCCAACACGGAGCTCAATATCACAACCCCAGGATCATGACCTGAGGTGAGATCAAGAAATCAACCTATTGAGCCACCCAGGTGTGCCAAGATTTGCTGAATAGTTACTTCCTTGAAGTTAGGGCAATACAGGGGCGCCTGGGTGCCTAAGTTGCTGAAGAGTCCAACTTCAACTCATGATCTCAAGGTTTCTGTGTTTAAGCTCCACATCAGGCCATCCGCTGTCAGTGCAAAGCCCATTTCAGATCTCGCTTGCTCTCTGCCCCTACCCATGTACGTACGTACATACGTACGTACGTGTGTGTGTGTGCGCGCGTGTGTTTTCTCTCTCAAAAATAAATAAAACATTAAAAAAAGTTAGGGCAAAATAAATTATATTTTTCATAACACACACCAAAAAAGAGCCACAAAATCCAAGTCTGACAGCTGGGTTTTTCATAATACATTCAGATCCAACCCTCCTGCCATCCGTTTGGTTAAGAGCATTAGTCACAGGCACTTGGCCAAGGAGGAAAAAACATCTAGAGCTGTAAACTTTGCTGTGGCTTACAAGTTGATTTTGTGAAGTAGTTTTAGCATGGCATATACATAAATATAGAGAAATAACTTCATTCTAATATAAAGGATTGAAATATCAGTTATGAACTCATTTCCTATCTAAGTGAGAACATTAACTTCAACATAGGACATATATAACACCAGCGACGGTCAGACTGGCATTCCACGTGGGTATTTTATCAGATATAATGATCAGGTTTCTCAAATATATCTGACCAAGGAACACTAATTAAAAGTGTACCAATGGCATACAGTGAGAGCTCATGGAATAATAATAAAAAAGTAGTTTAAAAATTTCTTTCTTTTGGTACATTTCAGAGAGGGATCACTTGTATCATTATGAATATTTGTATTAAGTCCTGCACAGCATCAAACATTCTATAACATGTTGCAATTATGTGTGAACAGCCTTTGCCAACTAATCAACTCAGGCTATAGTCAGTATTGTTCATCACTTTGTCCCTACCAGTTGCTGATAAGTACTCAAATTTTAGATATTTATCAAATATTTACAAACCATAAAAATCTCAGTCTGCAAACAAAATATTGTACTACTGGTGGTCAGATACATGAATAAAATGTACCAGACAAAAATTTTATAGCCCACAATTATTGTTCCTAAAGTGCTACATCAAGTACTTTCACATACACGACCTCAGATCTTTACATTAACTTTGTGAAGCAGCAGGCCTATTTTACTGAGAAACAGAAGAGGTTAACCTTTAAAAACAATTTTTTTAAATGTTTATTTATTTTTGAAGGAGAGACAGCACTAGCAGGTGGGGGGGCAGAGAGAGACACAGAGTCTGAAGCAGGCTCCAGGCTCTGAGTTGTCAGCACAGAGCCTGCCACGGGGCTCAAACCCAGACTGGAAGATCATGACTTGAGTTGAAGTCAGACACTTACCCTACTGAGCCACCCAGGTACCCCCAGAAGAGCTTAGTCTTAACCTGTGTTCTCCAATACTATAGCCACATTTCACAAGCCACATCTGATCTGAGCACTTGAAATGTGGTTACTGTGACTGAATTTATTTTAAAATTTACACTAATTAAAACTAAACAGTTCAATTACTGAAAATGTAAGAATGTTTGCAATAACTTAGCCATGCAAATTTGTTTTTCAACTGAATACAGAACAAATATTTCCAATGAAAAGAGGGTCTGAAATGAGATGTGCTTTAAGTGTAAAATACAAATCAGATTTTGAAAAATCAGTACTCCTGAAAGGAATATAAAATATCTCACTGAAAATTTTATATTCCTTACATGTTGAAATTTTAACATTCTGGATCAAATTAGAATATTCTCAGGGAAAAGTCCAACAGAAAAAAGCAAAGTAGGATACTGTATAACTTCTCTTAAGGCCAATCATTCTATTTCTTGGAAATATTTTGTGTCCAAAGAACCAGGTTCAAATCCCATTCTGACACTGTGTTCCCTTGGACAGAGTCTCACTTTAAATGTTTAAGAAGGAAGTCTGGGGGGATTAAGTGAAAACTGAAAGCACCCAGCCACATACATTCATAGGGAAAAACAGGCACTCACAAGAAGTCTACTGTTCCCTTCCTTCACTAGTCATTGTTCAACACCACTACTTCCCAAAAGAGATAGTATTCAACTAACATTTTTTTCCAACACTTTCAAATAACAAATGTTTTAATTTTGATTAATAAAATGTTCTCAACATTAAATATAGGTGGTCAGATAAATCTTCATTCTTACAAAGCCTATAATTGTACGGTCCAATGTAGTAGACAATAGCCTCATGGGGCCAGTTACATTTAAATTAACTGAAAAGAAATAAAAGTAAAAATGTTGTTCCTCAGTGACACAAGCTGGTATAACATATTTTTAAATATTTATTTATTTTTGGGAAAAGTGCAAGCAGGGAAGGGGCAGAGAGAGGGAGCCAGGACCTGAAGCGGGCTCTGCACTGACAGGCTGACAGCAGTAAGCCTGATGTGGGGCTCAAACTAACAGTGAGATCATGACCTGAGCTGAAGTCAGACGTTCAACCGACTGAGATACCCAGCCCCGCTAACTATCTATTTTCATCATGGAAAAAAGTTCTATTGGACAGTATCTCTCAAAAAGAAAAATCACATCAGCAACAGTGACAGGAAAAACATACTCTTAAATATAATTCAAATATCATAGGTTAAGGTTTCTAAAATCATGTACGCTTTACGTGAGTTCTAAAGGTTTCTAAAATCACTATATACTAAAATGAAGATGGCCAAGGTTCTATACACACAGTTTCACTTATTACATTATCTCCTAAACAGGAGTGCAAGCATATTCACTACAATTAGCCACACCCCTTTAAAGTAAGTAAATAGACCATCAGGAAAATTCTGAAAAACATGATCCATCTTAAACTTGAAAACCATTCCCAAGGTAGACTGTAGCAGAATTACAGGCGGTATGCCTCTTCCAGGCAGTACAGTTAAGCATATAGAATATGAAAGCAATAGTGGGCACTGCTTTCTCTTTGCAAATCAAAACAGCCATAGCAAGAAGCCCTACCATTCAATTAAAAAAAAACCGTTCCAGGCCTGTATTTATGGATCAAAGGGAAAAGGGTGGGGAGATTTTTATTTTAATTGCAGAACTCCAGAACCTGAGTAAACAGTGGAATGTGCCAATCACCATAAAGATATTTAATGTATCTTTACAAAAATTAAGAATTGCAGGCAACATTTTATGCATAGTCTAGGATCTTTTTTAGAATCTGCAACTCTAGCAATGTCTTGCCCAAATAGGCACTCATCTGTTGACTATCGCCTAGAAATCCTTAAAAAACAGCAACAACAACAAAACTTCATAACTTAAAATACTAACATTCATTTGTTCATTTGATATAGTTCCAAGCCTTGATGACAGATCCTTCAGTTGGCCAGAATAGTTAAAAACAAATTCATTTACAGTTCACCTTTAGAAACTTCCACAAAAACTAACTACACTCAAGTTCCTCAATTCTTGTTCCCAATTTTTATCCTAAGTGTTTCAGAAAATTTTATGCTACTTAGCAAACTGGCAGAACTCAGGCCAAAAACCTGAAGCACCTCTTAAAATAATACTTATTAATTTTTTAAAAAGCAAAGAGATAAAAATGAAGTTAGGAGATAGTCTGTAAGAAGTTAATGATTGGGGCCCTCCGGACAATTAACCATTTATCAGCTGGAGTTCAGTCCCACTAGCAAGCTTAATTTTAGGCATGGCATATTACTACAAAAAAATGACAGAATTCTTGAAATACAATTGCAAAGCTGCTTTACACTCAAATCTTCAATATATTCCAAAAGGAAATGGTTTCGCTTGAATATTTGCAGAAACTTAGAAATCAGACCCATATTAAATCTGTCTTCAATTAGCGACAAGGTTGGATTCCAATCGTTGGATTATTTAACAATTCTCATCTCCTCTTTAACAGAAATGAAAAGCTAGTGCTCAAATCACCACTAGTCAAGAAATAGGGTTTACGAATGGGATCTACCTCGGCCTTGGAAACACCAACAGTACCTGTTTCTTTTTATGATGTACAAACATTTGTCCGCAGGAAGATTAGATTTCAGTAACACTCTAGCGTGAGAATGAGCCTGTTTTCCCCTCACACCCAAAAATATTATTTTTCCAACTCTTTATATTCATTTACACCCCATTTTAACAGAAAGAACACAGCAATCAAAACTTGGATGGAGCAAAAACAAGAACTTCTCTGTGTCCACTGTCACTTAACATTTTTTTTTAACCTTTGGTAAGAGTATTCCATTACTTCAAATGAGTTATCTGAAAAGCACAAATGACTAAAGAAAGTGTTACTTCGTTTTTAGATTTATTATAAATCAAGACTTAAAGGGAAAAATTTCTTGCTGATGCAAAGATGATAATACCTGTAAAGAAATATGAAATTATGTTATCGATAGCCTAAATATTCCTTTTTATTGACTTTTTTATTAACAAGAATCCTTTATGTATACCAACTGGAGAAAGTACAGCAGCTTTCAATGGTAATGTGTCCAATAGGTCACTAACATCAATTAAAGTCATGCCAAACCATGGCATCTTTTATCATTGTGAATTCAGGCCTTCAGAAGATTAGCTGAGGCAGGCTTCTTTAAGGGGGTATTTGGGAAGAAAGCAAAATATATGAATAAATTACTGCAGCCAAAGTAAAACCAGGATTGGTGAACTAAGAAAATTAGAAGCTCAGAAGAGGCTTACTTCAGTCAAGCCCTCCAATGATCATCTGCCTGGGCCCGCCATGGGCAAACTGCCAGGTAAGACAGTATGTTGCACAGGAAAATGCACCACGGGGAAGAACTCTATAATGTACTAAAAGTAAGCCAATTACAGACCAAATAACCTTGCATATCTCAGAACAGGTGTGATCTCCAGGAGTCGTTTCAATTCCATGCAATCCTGAGGGAGGTATTTACACCAAGCCCACAACTACCTGCTATACTCCAGCAGACCCCAAGATAACCTATGGATAGATAACTCTTTCCCACCTCGTAAAACGAAAAAGGGGATAAAAGCAGCACCATCCCGAGAGAAAGTAAGAAAGGAAAAAAAAAAAGACGAGTACCCCTAGGGACCTTGACCCCACGCACTCTGAGACTGACACCGCCCTGAGAAAAATGTTCCCCCATTCTACCCTCCTTCTGTTCCTTCAGTGACCTTCTGTTCCTGCTGCCTCGGGGAAGGCAAGAAGCAAGTCACCGCCGTTCCACCCAACCCCAAGGGAAGGTGCCTTTCTCAGTTGAGAGCCGCAGAGGGAGGAAGAAAAAAAGGTTGCTCCTCCCCAGCCCACCCGCCCCACAACTGCTGAGTACAGACACGATGGGGAAAGGGAAGAGAAAAGCAATGGGAGGTGACAGCTCTGCACTGGCCTCGGGATTGAAAATCCTTGCTCTGAAAGAAACGCGGGAGAAACCCTCCCCTTTCCCCCCCCCAAACTGCCCAAATGAATGAACTGGATAAAACGGCGAGGGGGGAGGGAGTTAGAATGCGCAGTTCTTACCACCCAAGAAGCGAAAACAGAGGCCCTCGAACCCAAGCCTGGCCTCGCTGCCCTTTGCACCGCTACTCTTGTCCTTTCTATTCAAGCCCCACACCATTAACCCCTTAAGCTTTCCAAGATAGCGCCCCTATCCTCCACCTACCCCAATACCCGAACACCGATACCCACCCCCCTCCTCCGATCCTGCTTTTTGCTTGGGCCCAGACTCCAGCCTCTTCCTTCCTACCACCTTTTCCACAGCCCTCATGAGCCCGAACCCAGCCGCACCTGGAGATGCTCCTGAAAACGAATTGGCAGAATCTGGGCCATGGCGCTGTCGGGGTGTATGGTCTCCTCCTGTCACTGGGGCTGCGGGGCAGTGACTGCCCGGACTCTCCAAGGGAGAGGAGGAGAAGGGGGAGGGGGGAGGCTGGACTCAGCAGGGTACTCTCCGGGGACGCAGGAAACTGGCAGGCAGACGAAAAAGCTCGGGTCGGGGGCGGAGGCTCCAGGGTCCGGGGAGAGCCGCAATGGCGGAACCGGGCGCAGCGCAGACTCCGGAAACGGCTGAGCCCTGCGGAGGGATCCCGACGACTGAACTCCGCCCAAGTCACCTCACCCCCTCCGTCTTATGTACCCCTCCACGGAGTGCCGCGGTGCAGTGGGGCGCAGGAATTCGGGGCGCAGTGCGCCGAGGGCCTCGCTTACTGCTGCGCCACGAGGGTAAATTAGAGGAATCGAAGGAACTACTTTTTTGGACTCATCACTTTCCCCAGCCTCTTTCGTATCCTCCCCCCTCCTTTTTTTGCATTTTGCCACATCATGCGACTAGCAGTGGCCTACGTCATTTCCGTGGGCGCTTAGGTCCCACCCACGTACTTCCGGGTGCACGTGATGCTGGTCCGGAAGGGTTGGCTGATTGCTGCTGGAGTGCAGAGCGAGTTCTAGGGAAATGTAGCGTCCCCTGGGAATAGGGTGGCTGTTGGGACGCTATGCGGAATGGCGGTGTTACTCCCTTTCCTTGTGGGCCCTACTTATTTAAATTGAGCCCCATACGAAGAGGACGTGGCATGGACAGATGGGCCCAGGCTCCCGCCCTTCCGTGACTCAGGGAAACGGCCTCCTTGCAGAGCACTCTCTTGGCACCCGGCTGCAGCACTCCTCCCCCGCCTACTTTGAAAGCGTGGGTGGTTTCTTACGTCTAAAGGAGTGGGAATGAAATGGGGTTTAAGATCCTCCTTGCCCTTATGCACTCCCTCCTGACGCTTGGATTCTAACTAGAACTAGCAGTCTCTCTGTATGTTACCTAAATCATCGGTCCAAAGGACAGTGAAGGCCATTTAAGAGGTGTATGAAGCTGGCCTTCTGATAGCTTTTATTTCTGCGGACATTTTGGCGGACATGTATGTGACATGGGTCTAGCTTAGTATAAAGAATTAGAGTATCATATGTGCTACAGAATTGGACCAAAATTGTGGCAGGATTTTTTAGCCACATCAGATAATGAGTCTCAGAGATTTCCATAGTTTAAGGGAGAAGTTTGACACCTTTAAGGTTCTACGGTATGGCTAACATACATTTTTGAAAAAAGAGTTGAACTATTAGCGATGTATTTCAGTGGGACCACCTTAACATTGCCCATTCATTAGCAGCTTTTGGGAATGTTAAGTGCTTCAAAGCTGGCTGGTGCTTCCTCTAACAGCGTTAAGATAACTATGGTATTCATTCTCAATAACCTTCCTAGTGCATTATTGCTAAGGTATACACTAATATTTCATTAATAGCACAAATGCCATCAAGGGTACAAGAATTTAGTCCTGTGCCTTTCATCTTTATAAGAGATGTGATAATTATTCCAGAAAGATCTTGAGGAAAAACAAGTACACAATAGTTCTTTTTGGTGCCCTTTTCAGTTAAACATAAAACCCTATTAGGTATACAATAATTCTGTGTGTTAAGCAGTTTTGCTTAGAGAAGTTTGCTTAATCATTTAAATTGCTTTTAACGTTTTCCCCAAAATATAGCTAACCTACTTAGGATGAGAGAAGAGTCTTTGGCAGTTGAGAGGAGACAGAGACTGTTTTGCATTGCAAAGAAAAGCTTTGCCAGGATGTCCTAAGAGTGAGTATTTATGCAAGGCAAAATGCTTGAAGATGTTCTGTATTCTGCAACCTTTATAATTCCAGTTTAATAGTAGTTGCTTTCGACCTTTTTTTGGAAGTAGACAAATTCTAAATTAAAAATCTAAAGGAGTTATTGTTTTATTACAGTAAAAGCAGTTGTTTTATTGGGTTAGATTCTAATTTCAGAATCTGAGGTACAAGAGCTATATCATGAATGGGCCACCAAAGTTTAATTTCATTTGTTAATAACTGTTTTGCATTTTCATACAGACCTGTAATTTTTTAAGTACTGTACATTTAGAATTCCCAAAGCAATTGATTTTAGCTTGGATATTTGAATGTATGGAATATCTTACCCAAAAGTGACATTATGGTAATGACTGCTGTGTCATCAGACACAGAAATGTAAAAATGCGTTGTTTTCAGAAGTCATTTAGGGAGAAGAAAAAGATTACAATTTACCACTTCATTTTGAACACTGGCTCCTTCAAATCAGTAAATCCAAAATGTTTCAAGAGGAAAGTGGTCCAGAATATAAAAATTAAAACCCAAACCTGTGCGTTTTAAAGAGCAGTAATTTTGGTTGAGGTAATAAAGAGAGCTTTTTATAATAGTAAGTTGTTCCTGCTAATGGTGTAAAGGCAGAAAGAAAGGTTATCCTTGGTTAGAAATCCCAAAGACTGAGTCGCTGTTATCAGTTACCAAAGCAGTAACCAAATGGCTTTGTTTTCAGATGCTACTTTAAGTTAGAGAAGATAGATAACCTAATAAATCAGAAAACAAATGCTGAGTTTTGGGGGAGTTTTTTTCTGTGACAGAGTCTTAACACATATACTGTATTGTTATCATCCTGGCTTTTAGTTTCAGAAAATGTTTTAGTAAGTAGCGATATTAATAAGAATAAATGGTCAAGTTCTTCCAACTTGAAGCTATTTTTATTAGAATATTCAATAGTAGGTCGTCACTCTGAGTCACAGCAAGCACCATTAGCAAAAACTGCATTGTTCATATGCTATTTTGAGGTGTGTCTATTTCTCAAAACCTATGCAAGAAAACTCTATTGTACCCCTAATTTTATATTTTATGCCAGGAAATATATTTACATATGTATATATGTAAAACATCTAGTGAGTATGATACCTCAGAAAAAAATTCATTTGATTCCTCTATGGGTGTTTATCTTCAAGCAGGCCCCAAATTAAGGCCGCTACCTTTTAACTTGACCTTTTAAAAACAGTGTGAGCTAGCTGCATTGCAAAAGCCACAAAGTAAAGGCATCTCTCAAACATGAAGAGATTTTTTGTTTTGTTTTTTATTTTTTGTTTTTACAGAGAGAGCATGAGCAGGGAAGAGAGGCAGAGGGAGGAAAAAGAGAGAGAGAATCCCAAGCAGGCTCCATGCTCAGCGCAGAGCCCAAGGTGGGGCTTGATCCCGTAGTGGACCCTAGGATCATGGGCCAAGCCTAAACCAAATCCAGAGTCAGACACTCAACCAACTGAGCTACCCAGACGCCCCTAAGAGATTAATTTTAAAGCAAAACTTTAAATTTTTTTAAACATTTATTTATTTTTGAGAGAGAGCATGAATGAGGGAGGAGCAGAGAGAGATAGGAAGACACAGAATCTGAAGGAGGCTTCAGGCTCTGAACTGTCAGCAGGGCTCAAACCCACAAACTGTGAGGTCATGACCTTAGCCAAAGTCGGACATTTAATCAACTGAGCCTCCCAGGTGCCCCTTAAAGCAAAACGTTAAGCCTAACCCATTGTACCAATTATTTAAAATTCAGATTTAATGAAACCAAAAGGGATATACTTTACCATTACTCAGTAAGTGGTTTTGCCATTTAAACAACTTTGAAATATCTCAGCCCCATAACTTCACGGATATGAATCCCACAGGATAGGTAAAGAGCATCATATCAAATGCACTGACTCCGGTATCAACCTACAGTGCCCCCTTTATTTTGGCCCTGTACAAGGCACTGATTATAGGCAAAGCTCATCTGAAAGGAAACATTAACCAAACCAGAAGAAAAAAAAATTTCATGGCCTTTTTAGTATGAGATGGACCTGAATTTATACTCAATATCAGTCACTACTCAGGCTTGTCCTAAATCTAATTTATACAGACAAGGGTTTTTTGGTTTTTTTTTTTTTGTCTTTTATTTATTATTGAGACAGAAACAGAGCATGGGGGTTGTGCAGAGAGAGAGGGAAACACAGAATCTGAAGCATGCTCCAGGCTCTGAGCTGTCAGCACAAAGCCTGATGCGGGGCTTGAACCCACGAACTGTGAGATCATGACTTGGGCTGAAGTCAGCCACTTAACCAACTAAGCCACCCAGGCACCCCTAGACAAGTTTTATAATGTATCATGGATGGCAAAGAAGATCTCTACTAAATCTTTATTCTGTGTCAGGATTGAGCATGTTCCTAGGCCCAGACTAGCCCTGTGGGAATACAATCTGGAATCTAGTCATATTATTTAGGTCCCTCCCATGTTGTCTAAAGGTTAAATCAGTTTCCAACAGAGAAATGAAGTGGCTCATAACATTACTTTAAAAAGTCCTCTCAGGAAAGTTGGCTCAATTATAGTGACACACACACAACATTATGGACAAAAAAACCTGTAAGTTATAACTAGAAGTTATAGGGAGTTAGATGCATGTCACAGTATCCCCTTCATATCCAAAATTAAAAGTCACAAGAAGCTTGAGGGTATTTATACAGTGAATGGATGAGGGTCAAAGTGTTGGAATGATTGTTATGGGCTTTTTATTTCCTTTCTAAATATGTAAAACTGTCTTTTTACCTCCTAGAGTTATTACTGTCTCTAAAGCAAGGCATGACCCACAAATATGTTGTCTCAGCAATTTTAAAATTCTATCGTGCTTCAGGAATAGTTCTACTAGAAGCAATGCACATATGCAGCCTTCTGATGGTAGTAATCTTTTTCTCAGAACAGAATGGTTAAAAATGAGATCTGAGGGCATCGGGGTGGCTCAGGCAGTTAAGCATCCAACTCTTTATTTCAGCTCAAGTCATGATCTCAGAGTTTATGAGATTGAGCCCCACACGTCAGGTTCTGCACTGACAGCATGGAGCCTGCTTGAGATTCTCATTCTCTCTCTCCTCCCCCACAACCCCCCCCCAACCTCTCTCTCCAAAATAAATAACCATTTAAAAACCTGAGATCTGGTAAACAAAGTTTTGATTAACTCAATAATAAAGGTTCAGGAAGTATAATTTACTTGATCAACAAACACCTTTCAGTAGATCCAGTGAAAAATTAAACAATGTTAAACTCTCTTGATTAATTAAGACAATTTCTTATATGGGGAAACATCATCACCGTGAAGTTTTTGTAAGTACACCTACATATGTAGCCTGATCTGAATATGTACCAAATTTAGGACATACTATAAATTACTTTCTTAAAAATGACTTACCTCAATAGGTCATAACTGATAAAAGTAGATCATGTAAAATGAACCAAAAACCTGATTATTTCCTTTTCCTGGTTGCTTATATTCCAAATAACTGTGAATTTAATGTTGTAAAGTACATAATACAATTAGTAATTCCATAACATTCCAGTAATGAAAAATACATAGCATTCATATAAGCCTACCTCATATTTATTGATTTAAATTTGTTTTTCTGGGCCAGGCCTTTTAGCACTAAGAAGAATGAAAAGATCTGCTCAGGGTGAAAATAAAATCTAACGTGATAAAGACAGTCCTTTACCATTTCTATACTTCTTGGTTATCTAGCTAAGCCATTAAATCAGATATAGAGATTATACTCCTCATTACTGAAGAGGGCTTAAAAATTCCATTTCTTAAAAGAGAACTAAGTGGAGTAGCAGATTGGCACACAATGGAGGTCTCCAAGTGCCACATGCTGTAAATGGATAACTTGAGTCCAAGATGACTTTCCAATTTTTCTGTCTGCAAGAATGAGTGGCACTCAAGTTATTCATTTTATCTACTTAGTGTTAGCCCAAGTTACAAACTGGAAACTGAAAAATCCATAAAAAAGCCCCTCTCAAGGCAATGGTGATGACCTTCCATTGTTTAACTTTGATTCCTCTCCCCAGCCACAAAATTCTGTCTTTTTTATTCTAGCTAGTCCTAGTCCTATTCTGCCTTAAAATTTGAGTTTAGAATCTTTTTACCCTACTTTTTAAGCTATTATAACACTTGTTGACTATCCCATCTGTTTAATTCAAGACTTCTGTTGTCAACAATCATACCTGGAGCTAGCACAGCAATAATTTATAAATATCTATTATATACAAAAGGCATCAAACTGAGTGCTAGGCTACCATTCTGGATAAACCCATCTCATTTCCTATATATTAGCTGAGCACCAAGTAATATTAGATTAAAAAACATGTAGATTTTATCTGGACAAGTAATGTGATCTTTTCTTTGAAAATCTTTAGTAGTTTCACAATAGAGTTTTGTATTATTCATATTTTCAGGGTAAAAGAGCAAGTAATATAACTTACTTTGAAATTTTGGGGGAGAATAAAGACTATAATTTAAATTTATTGATATCTAACATTATGTTCATTCCCTCAACTCTGCTGTAAAGAAAAATAAAAGGGACACCTGAGTGGCTTAGTCAGTTAAGCATCCAACTTCAGCTCAGGTCATAATCTCACAAGTCGTTGAGGTTGAGCCCCGTGTTAGGCTCTGTGCTAACAGCTCAGAGCCTGGAGCCTGTCTTTGGATTCTGTGTCTCCCTCTCTTTCTCTGCCCCTCCCCTGCTCACACTCTCTCTCTCAAGAATAAACATTAGGGGCGCCTGGGTGGCTCAGTCGGTTAAGCCTCCGACTTCGGCTCAGGTCAGATCTCACATTTGTGGGTTCGAGCCCCGCGTCGGGCTCTGTGCTGACAGCTAGCTCAGAGCCTGGAGCCTGCTTCCGGTTCTGTGTCTCCCCTCTCTGTCCCTTCCCCTCTCATGCTCTGTCTCTCTCTCTATCAAAAATAAATAAAACATTAAAAAAAAAAAGAAAGAATAAACATTAAAAAAAAATTAAATAATAAAAATAAAGAAAAATAAAAGCCAGAAAAATCTCAACTGTTTCATGAAATTAAGATCTCTTCCTACAAATGAAATAATCTGAATTAGAATTGGTATGTAAAAAGTAGCCTTCCTGGATTAAAGTGCAAGTGGTAAAAAGTGAAATCAAAAGAATAATATTCCTGATGTGAAAATTACATGAAATCTAAATTTCATTGTCCATAAATAAAGTTGTAATGGAACATGGCCATATCCATTTGTCTCTGTAATGCCTACGGCTGCTTTCATACTACAATAGAGTGGTTTCAAGAGAGACTGTATGGCTGTAAGGCCTAAAATATTTACTGTCTGCCTTATCAAAGTCAAATCAGTTATTTCTTATAGACAGTTTGAACAGAAGGAAAAAGATGAATGTCTAAATATGTAAATTAACATCATAATGCGGCACTTTTTTTGGTCTATAATTAGAAGAATATCTTTGAGGGACAACAGGCTCAGTAAGGCAGGCATTTTACTACATTGCTGTTGGAACTTAAACACCTCAATTGGTTCACCTGTTTTACAAAGCAGTTTTAAGAATAGGCATCAGGAGCCTCAAAAATCACTTTCAGGCTATAAAGAATTTGACCATAAGAATATATCACAACTATTCAACTATTTTCCTATTGATAGATACATATATATTATTTTCAATTGTTTTGCTTTTATAAACAATGGAGGATATATATATCATTTTTAATGAATGCTGTATATAACATTTTCATGTATTTAACATCAATCATCAACTAATGCTAAATCTATGTAAGTCAAACTTTTTGAGGAACAGCATATTTTATATAATCTCAAAGAATTCCTAGAATATAAATCTAAAGATGGGCATGCTGGGTCATAGGTTATGCACATCTTCAACTTTACAACATATCACCAAGTGTTCTCTAAAATTAGAACAATTTATTCAGTACCAACACTTTTCAGGCACATTGACTGTTGCCAGTCTTATGGAAAAAATGGCATTTCACTGTTTTCAGCTGGATTTCCCTAATTACTAGTAAGATTTAGTATCTTACTAACCATTTATGTTTCTTCTTTTGTGAGGAAATATGTCCCTTGGACATTTAACATTTGTCTTCACATTGTTTTTTTTTGTTTTGTTTCATTTAGTATCTTGAAAGTGAATCCTCATTCTTTTAAGAACAAACTTGTCCATTACAACCACTGTTCCTTCAAGGCTCCTTCCGCCTTCTTAACTAGACCCAGTATTTCTCTAATACTATTTCTCTCACAGTGGAAATCAAATTTTTTAACTTTTTTAAGAGAGAGAGTATGGGCTGGTGAGAGGGGCAGAGGATAAAGAGAATCTTAAGCAGACTCCAAGCTCAGTATGCAGCTTTAATGGGGCTTGATCCCATGACCCTGGAGTCATGACCTGAGCCAAAATCAAGAGTTGGATGCTCAACCGACTAAGCCACCCAGTTGCCCCAGAAATCTATTATTTTTTACAGGAACTCTTGTCATAATTACCTTAAAGCCTTAATAAATTCATATAGTATAAAATGAGTCCAAATGCCATACTTGGCTTTCAAAGCCTTCCATAATCTGTTCTCAACCAACATTTTCAGTGCATTTCATGCACCAAATAAACTGGACTGTTTGCCATCCTTCTCAAATAGCCCCTGACCTCCTTCTCTGTCTTGATCTATGCTATTACTAACTCCCATCTGTTTATTAGAAATTCTTCAAAGAAACCTCTTTCTCATAATATAATGCAAACAAATAAATATAGGAAAGAATTTGGGGGAGCACTTGGGTGGCTCAGTCGGTTAAACGTCCAACTGTTGATTCTGGCTTAGGTTATGATCCCAGGGTCGTGGGATCAAGGCCTACATCAGGCTCTATGCTGAGTGTGGAGCCTACTTGAGATTCTCTCTCTCTCTCCCCCGCTCTGTTCCTCTTCCCCACTTGTGCGTGCTCTCTAAAATAAAAAATTTGGGGGGCATCTGGGTGAGTCAGTCAGTTAAGCATCTGACTTCGGCTTAGGTCATGATCTCAGGGTTCATGAGTTCAAGCCCCGCATCAGGCTCTGTGCTAACAGCTTAGAGCATGGAAACTGCTTCAGATTCTGTGTCTTTCTCTGCCCCTCCCACTGCCTACACACTCTCTCTCTCAAAATTAATAAAAACATTAAAATAATTAAAATTTAAAAGTTTAATACATAAAAAAAGAATTGGGAAAAATAAATCACCATTTTGCAGCCATAAAAATAAAATTGATTAAGCAAGAATCACCAGTTGATGATAAATCCAGAGGATGATAACTTATGAGACACAGGCTATTTAACATAATTTCAACATATCCATCCTGAAATTACTTGTTAATAATAAGAGTAACTACACTGAAGAAATCAACATACTCTAACCAAGTAATCAAAATTAGTACCACTAATAAGGGGCATATACCATGTACCTCCAGATTTGATGCCTAAGGAAAGCCAATTATGCAGTAATCCAATTTAAAAATGTATAACCATGAGGAAACATTAGAGAAATCCAAATTGAAGACATTCTTTAAAATAACAGCCTGTGAGTGCCTGGGTGGCTCAGGCAGTTGAGTGTCTGGCTCTTGATTTCACCTCAGGTCATGATCCTGGGGTAATGGGATCAAGCCCCACGTCAAGCCACACGCTGAGCATGGAGCCTGCTTAAGAGTCTCTCCCCCACTTTGTCCTCTCCCCCACTTGTGCTCTTTCTCCCTCTCTCTCTAAAATAAAATTAAAGAATTCTAAAAATATATAACTTAGCCTGAATTACTAAAAAATGTCAGAAAATGTTATTCAAAATGTTAAATGTGAAAGACTGAGGACATTTTCTAGACTAAAAGAGATTAAATACAATACAGATTCATGATGATGGGATCCTGAATGGGGTAAAATTTATAAAGGACATTATTGGGACAACTGATGAAATTTGAGTATGGACTATAAATTTAGAATGTATAAATTTTAATATTTATTAAAATGAAAGAGCTTTCATGCTAAGAATCCACATATACTCCCAGCACATTTAAGAAAAAACACTGATGGGGGGCGCCTACGTAGCTCAGCTGGTTAAGCATCCCGACTTCGGCTCAAGTCATGATCTCACAGCTCGTGTGTTTGAGCCCCACGTTGGGTTCTGTGCTGACAGCTCATAGCCTGAAGCCTGCTTCAGATTCTGGGTCTCCTTCTGTCTCTGCCCTTCTGCAGCTCGCTCGCTCTTTCAAAAAGAATTAAATATTGTTTTAAAAATTTAAAAAAACAAAAGAAAAATACACTGATAAATATACCTGAGAAGAGAAACTGGTAAGATTCATGTAGTGACAGTGTCCAGAGCACTGAAAGATTACAAAGAACAAATTAACAATGCAGGGAATGTTGGCAGAACCATCATCACTAACTTTTAGGAACAGACACAGAGAGGGGAACCTGAACGGCTCAGTTGAGTAAGCATCCGGCTTCAGCTTGGGTCATGATCTCATTGTGCATGAGTTTAAGACCCACATCAGGCTCTGTGCTGACAGCTCAGAGTCTGAAGCCTGCTTTGGATCCTCTGTCTCCCTCTTACTCTGCCCCTCCCCTGCTTGTGCTCTGATTCTGTCTCTGTCACTCTCTCTCAAAAATAAATAAACATTAAAAAACAAACGAACAAACAAGAGATCCTTATGTGATTTTTCAATAAAGGCTCAAGTTTCTAGTACTGAACAGAAAACTGTTTAGACACCAAAGGAAATAACTGCAAAATAGTTACCTATAAAAAATTTAGATTCTTAATATTTACAAAAAGTATCTAAAAACACACATTATACTGCCTTTTGAATTTTAATGACACTAATAGCTTTATTTAACAAACATTGAGTGACTACTATGTGCAAAGCACTGTGCTAGGTACCATGAAAGATACAGAGATGAAAAAGACATAGTCCCTGCCCACAAGGAGCGTATAATCTAGTGAGGGAGACCGACAAATACACAAATAACTAGAATACAAGGCAGTAAACAACAGAGGGGCAAGTGCTGAATGTGGCCTGAGTGTGATATAACTCGCCTCAAGGTTCCAATTTGAAACACTGGTGATGTAACGTTGGCTGCTTTGAAAAAAGTCCCATCTCAAGATCAGCATAACAGATGTTTAAATGGTCATACCCAAGCAGCTGGAGGCAAGGGAACAGGCCAGGTGGAGGGGCTGTTTGAACACTGTCACGCCTACATACATAGTGCTGATACAAGTATGTAGGGACAACTAAAAAAAAAAAAAATACATATAGTCATCTGTCCTTTGGTTAATGGCTATCGCTACTGTTTTAAACAATATATTTTTATATAAAAAGGAATTTATATAATCCCAGAAAAATCAATTTAAGGATTAATAATAATTCAACAAAGAATCTTGCCATAGGCAATTTTCTTATTTACTAATTAATTAAGACTTTTCTCTAAATATCTATAAAGCTCTGTAGCAATTAAACAGTTAGACATCTAAGTATTGCTGAGTCAAAACCTCTTATGTTCAGCCTTCTGAAGGAAATGGTCACATACCTGATAACCTGATATAATACTATTCTAATAGCAACAAGAAGGCCTTAAAGAGATTTAAGGAAAATAATTTCTAATGCTTCAAATGTGAACAGAATACACGCTGATTAAATACAGTTCAATATTCTTGGAAAATACCTCAATGACAGCATGATACCAGTTAAGGCCAGCAAAGTTGAAGTGAGGAAAATACCACATGTATTGTCTTTCATTGGTTTCATATATCATTGCCTAAGACTATGGCAACTCAATCTTTTCTTTGAAAATTCCATTTATTAGTACTGATGAACTTTGATTTGCTTTTAGCTCATATGCTAATAACAGCTGCTGACCACTTCCTCTTGGTAGTGCTATTTATTATAAATGTCAAAGTAGAAGCACACTTCCTGGCTGCTTTTCCTACTTCCTGAATTGGAGGAGTCACTGCTAGCCTGTTTCCTTCCGGGTGTCACTGTGATCCTGGGATCTCTGCTGCTTTCGCTCAAGGAAACGAGCACGTGCATCTGATATGGATTTATCATCATTTCTTCTTTGCATTTTCTTTAGGACTTCTTTTGAGATTCCATCTGAAAACATTACAAATTAATCCAGCAAAACTTTAGTTGTGAAACTCAGTACTAGAAATGTTAAGAGAAGGAGATGCCCTGATTTTTCAATGCTAATGAGGGGGGAAAAAAAGAAAATTAAAATTTGCCCTTTCAAAATAAACAGTGTAGAGTATGGATAAAAAATAAGGAGCGTGCTGGCGCCCGGGTGGCTCACTGGGTTGAGTGTCCAGCGTGAGCTTAGGTCATGAGATCATCTTACATTTTGTGAATTCGCGCCCCACATTGGGCTCTGAGCTGGTGGTGTAGAGCATGCTTGGGATTCTCTCTCTCCCTTTCTTTCTACCCCTCCCCCATACTCACTGTCTCTCTTTCTCTCTCTCAAAATAAATAGATAAACTTAAAAAAAAAAAAAGAGCATGGAGGGGCACCTGGGTGGCTCAGTTGGTTAAGCATCCAATTCTTGATCTTGGCTCAGATCAAGAGATCAAGTTTGTGAGATCAAGCCCCACAATGTCAGCATGGAATCTGCCTGGAATTCTCTCTCCCTCTCTCTCTGCCCCTCCCCTGTTCATGCTCTCTCTCTCAAAAATAAATAAACTTTAGAGCATGGAAAAAATAAATAAGTCAATTAAAATAAATAAGTAAATGAATGAATGAATGCATGGGGACCTAAAGAGCCAGAACAACTGACCCTAATTCAAACATGTAGTATATACACTGCAACAGAATACTAAATTTCTAAAGACTTCCAGATCTATATCTCATGACATTAAAAAAGGATAATAAAATTTGCTCCATAAATCAGCCTCAGAAAGCTTTACTGGAAAGCTTTTCGTATATGTGAGCTGAGAATTAAACTTTCTGTCCTAGTTCAGTGCAACTATTTACACCTCCCAACTAGGGATCTAACATGTCACAGAAAACTCCCCTAGGACAAAAAAAGATGTTCTGAAGTAATAGTCACAGGATTTTATAAACAAAATAAAAACAGCAATGGACTAATGGAAAGCTGTATGGCTTTATGGTTAAGAGTTTAGATCATTGAGTTGGGCTCCTTGGTTTCAAAATCCAGACTCACAAATTATTAGCTACAGGATTTTTCAGCAAATTATTATACACTGTTAGGTATTTCCTCATCTATAAAGGGGGGATATGTACTTCCCTCAGAGGGTTATTGTGAAAACTCAATGAGGTAATGCAAGTTGTTAGCACATGGTAAAAGCTCAACAGATATTGTTGTTAATGTTGGACACAGGGATTAAGGAAAACATGATTAACTGGAAGAAAAGAAGGAAGTCAAAGTAACAAAGTCTGAGACTCATGACAACTCTGCTTTCTGAGGAGATAGAGCCAGAATCTAAGCTTTGTAACAATATTTCCATAATTATATGAGAATTTGGATATTTATGCTCCCTGGACGTCAGTTACTAGAACAAGTCAATGACTCACCCTTTAGATGCTTTACATTTTCCTTATTTGTCCATCTCCTTCTTGCATCTTCTCTCCCTTCACGTCGGGCCACACTGCTCAAATCATGTGCATTAAATTCATGCAACTTGGGTAACAAGTCTCTCACCCATTCGTAACGGATTGGACACACAATTCTTGCGTAGACTTTGGTGGTAACTAATACCTCATGAAAAATGATCCATTCAAGTTTGGTTTCTTGTTCATGAAGCTATACAAAAGAATTTATTTAAGGATGGTAACTCAGTAACCTGTCTTATTCCACATTAGACCAACCAAATACTAACAGCCCCAAATCCTGTGAATTGATTTCTGTATTCTTCAATCAAACAGAAGGCATGGGCCAATCAGTACCTTTGGAGCTTTATGTAATAAAGATACATGCTAGGGGTGCCCAGATGGCTTGATCAGTTAAGTAACTGCTTCCTGATTTCGGCTCAGGTTGTGGTCATGAGGCAGGGCTCCATACTGGGCATGGAGCCTGCTGGAGAGTCTCTCTCCCTCACCCCTCTCTCAAAATAAATAAATGGACTTTAAAAAAAAGACGTATGCTAAACATAACCACAAAGTGATAAGTAGAAAACATTTGTATATTATTCCCACACCTTTACAAATCTCTTCCCTTTATTAAAAAGGACACTTTAAAAATAATAGTAAGACACTTACTGCTGAGGAAGGATGAATGTGGACTGGGCTTCCACGCCCATCCATTGTGCAAAATGTTCTCCCAACAGATCTAAAAACAGAAAACACCGAAGGATAAGGACAAGAACACTAAAATAAGTAAGTAGAGCACTAAGTCTAACAATGAACAATTAAATAATGTATTCCACCACAAAGAGTGTTATAAACAGAAGTTTAAACTCATTAAACTGTCACTATAACTTCTCTACCAAGCCATCTTAAATGATACATCTTAAAATTTTTTTTTATGGTTTTTATTTATTTTTGAGAGACAGAGACAGTGAGAGCAGGGGAGGGTCAGAGAGAGAGGGAGACACAGAATCTGAAACAGGCTCCAGGTTCTGAGCTAGCTGTCAGCACAGAGCCCGACGCAGGGCTTGAACCCACGAACCATGAGATCATGACCTGAGCCGAAGCCGGACACTTAACTGACTGAGCCACCCAGGCGCCCCAATGATACATCTTAAACACTCATTTAAGTACAAACATTTCTTGTTAATAAGCATTAACAATAATACCATATTTGTGCTTTAACATTTCCAAAATGATTTTGTAATAAATCCTCAAAACAACCTATGAGTTTTGAGAGCAAGTTACTTTTATTAAGAGGTCAAAACACATTTGAACAAATCAACTAGACTTCTAAAGGTCACAGAGTTAATGTATGGTGAAATCGAGTCCCAAACGTAGGTCTTCTGACTTAAATCTTTATATGATGCTACATCTCTCTTTAAAGGGATAATTTTCACTTTTCTAAAACCTGATAATTAGAATATTGCCCCTATCGTTTCTGTAATTCATGTTCTTTTTAAAAAAATTTTTTAAATGTTTTATTTATTTTTGATACAGAAAGAGACAGAGCATGAGACGGGGAGGGGCAGAGAGAGAAGGAGACACAGAACTGGAAGCAGGCTCCAGGCTCTGAGCTAGCCATCAGCACAGAGCCTGACGTGGGGCTCGAACCCACGAACGTGAGATCTGACCTGAGCTGAAGTCGGAGGCTTAACGACTGAGCCACCCAGGCATCCCTGTAATTCATGTTCTTAACTTCAAATTCCTATCCTCTTCTACAGTTCCCTACATAAATGTTATTCCAAAAACTTGTTAAAATATTAGCCCTCGTTCAACCATCACCAGAGATGAATTCCTATAAATCTTTATAAACATCCCATTATAACCCAGATCAGACCACATTATAATTGTTTTTATACTATGCAGTACATATATATTTGTACAATAGGAAAAAAAAAACTTTTTGAGAGAGAGAGAGAAAGAGAAAATTCCAAGCAGGCTCCATACCCAGCTGGATCCTACTGTCAGATCATGACCTGAGCCAAAATCAAGAGTAGGATGCTTAACTGACTGAGCCACTCAGGTGCCCCCCAAAAATCATTTTTAGTTGAACCATTTGGATTAGTTGCCAACGTTATGCCTCATCATCCCCAAATATCTGAGTATGCATTTCCCATAATCAAGGACATTCTCTTACATAACCATAATACAACCATCAAAACCAGGGAATTAACACCAGTACATCACTAACATCTAATCCTCAGATCCCACTGAAGTTTTATCCAGATGTCCTAATAAAATCCTTTATAGCAAAGGATTCCAATTCAGAATCAAGTATTAACTTTACCTTTCATGTCCCCTTAGTCTACCTCATTATGGCAGTCTTCTTTGACCTTCATGATCTTGACAGTTTTTTATTTTTATTTATTATTAGTTTATATATAAAGATTATTTATTTTGAGAGAGAGAGAAAGCATGCATGTGCATGCATGTGCATGCATGTGCAAGTGGCCAAGGGGCAAAGAAAGAATCCCAAGCAGACTCTGTGCTGTCAGCGCAGAGCCTGAGTTGGGGCTTGTTCCCACAATTGTGAGATCATGACCTGACCCAAAATCAAGAGTCAGGCACTCAATCAACTGAGCCACCCAGGTGCCCCTATTTATTTGTTTGTTTGTTTGTTTGAGAGAGAGAAAGAGAGTTCATGAGCGTGGGGAAAGGGACAGAAGGAGCAAGACAAAGAGAAAGAGAAAACCCCAAGTAGGCTCAGGTCTCAATCCCATGACTCTGTGATCCCATGACGTGAGCTGAAATCAGGAGTCTGACGCTTAACCAACTGAGCAACCCAGGTGCCCTCTGACAGCTTTTTGAAGAGTAATTTTGTAGTATACCCTTCAATTTGAGTTTGTCTGTTTTGGGATGATTAGATTTAGGTAATGCATCTTTGGCAACAATATCACAAAAGTTAAGCTGTGTTTTTCATTGTATTCTATCATGAAGAACATGATTTCGATCTGTTTCATTACTAATGGTGTCTACTTTGATGGCTTGATTTGGGTAGCATCTGCCAGGCTTCTCCATGAAAAGTTACTTTTTCCCTTCGTAATTAAGAATTTTGTGGAGGGGCACCTGGGTGGCACAGTGAGTTAAGTGTCCAACTTCAGATCAGGTCATGATCTCACAGTCTGTGAATTTGAGCCCTGCATTGGGCTCTGTGCTGTCAGCTCAGAGCCTGGAGCTTGCTTTGGATTCTGTGTCTCCCTCTTTCTCAGCCCCTCCCCTGCTCGCGCTCTGTCTCTTTTTCTTTCTCTCTCTCTCACAAAAATAAATAAACATTAAAAATTTTTTTTAAAAACGGAATTTTGTGAAGAGGTGCTCAACTAATTCCATTTGTCATTAAACTTCTAATTTATTCATTTAGTAACTTGTATGACTATAGACTCATGATTTCAGATTTTATTTAGTGCACTGTATAATCCATTACTATCATTATTTTGATGCTTAACATGTCCTATATGTGATCAGTTGGGGCCTATTCAAGCTAGCTCTGGTGTACTTCTAACATGGCCTCAATCTTTATTGATCACTTGGTGTTTGCTGGCAAAATAAGATGTTCTCAGCTCATCTTGTACTTTCTCACCCCTATTTCTCCAAACAGTTCTGAGTCCTTTATGTGGCAGATGGCTGTTTCAAGTCAAGATCAAGAATACTAAGTATATTCATTGCTATTATGGTGTTATTGCTCCCAGTCCATCTGAGTGCTAGGGCATATTTGTGTATATATATTTATACATATACAAACACATATTATATATACATATACACCATAACACCTATTCTTATTCCCATGTTTATATATCCATCCACCTAACTATACTAAATAAGTTCACAATGAAACCCTGAAATTCCAATCCAACACCACAGGGCTTATTCTCATTTTCTCCCTTTCAGTATTTCCAACTCCCTTCACCATTCCTTAATATATTGAATTATGTGATCAATTCCTTTGCATATAATGAATCTCCCATCACCACCATCGTTACCCCTTTCCCTAAGAAGATGCCCTCCCTCACTACACTCAGACTCTAAAAATCAACACCAAACAGAGCCCATATGAGTGCCTTCCCCATCCTGCTCAATTACTAACACTCCACACCAAGCTATCCTTCCTCAGGGATGCCATGCTCAACATGTTTGTCTTTCATACTCCACAAAGAGCCACTCCTCCACAAGAAGAGCCTTGTCATTCAACTTAGGTGCTGATATCCCATGCTAGACAGCTCTCCTACAAATTCCCTCCTACAAAACCTGAGCCCCAATACCCTACTCTGTGCCACTGCAGCTCCCCTGCACAAGAGATGATTATGAAATGAAGAGTCTCTATAATTGATGTCTTCATAATCACAGAGCTTAAATAAACCATTAATCTTTAATATTAAATACTTCAACATTATAGTCAAATACAGTAATATTTCTTTATCCATTTCTTAAGCTCCTTATTGCTTACCTTCGAGCTACATTTTTGAAATAGCCTGCACAAAGACATCTCCGTAGTACTTCATGTTTAGGGCCTTCAAAGGTCTGTCTTGGGAAATCACTTTGCTATAGAAAGAATATATATACAGTGGTAATCTTACAGAATAATATGAAATAATCCTTTATTTTGAAAACTACATATTTCTACAGACTTCTGTTTCTGGCCATATGAAATAGAGAGATCAGAGTTACCCTTCTGCTTGAAACAACCAAAAAATGTTTTATGTGAAATAATGATTTCCAAAACATTGCATATCAAATGATAAAGGATAGTGATCTCTGAGAAGTAAATGAAGTACAGGAAATAAATGAAGTAAGTCCAACAGCTACCCCAGGTTACGGTCCACCTTGAGATTCTGGATGAAGGTTCAGGGAAGGAAAAACCCAGTGGAATCTGGAGAACACCCTGAACTAAAGAGGCAGAGCTAAGAGTTCAGGCAGACCAAGATGGCTAGAGTTCACAAGCCAAGAGTTCAGGAGAGAAGAGAACTTGGATGGAAACAGCTCCAGAGATCTGCAGGAGGGCTTCCGCCAGTGTTCAACTGAGCACTGGTTAGCATATAAATGTGAGGAAACTACCGAAGGCCAGGGAAAGAACCTCCCCAAAGGATAAGAGGGAACAGTGCTTGGTACTCACATGCGCAGTTAGGAATGGGGCTTAATTCTACAAACCAGAGATCAGAGTACCTCATAATTTGCAGAGTTTGAGGTACAGTACTCAGAGAATCTTGCCAAAATTTGACTTAAGAAAAGATCACTGTAGCAATCACCTGTTTAAGTTTCCTGATTAGTTCTCGAAGTTGAGCTTCAACACGAAATGCTGAAAATAAGCCCCTCCAATGAATCCAATGTTTTTGGCACCATGAAGCTGGAGCTCCACTGTAGAACAAAAATATTGGTATCATTAAAATATCTTCTCTAAGTGAAAGTCTACCAGGGACACCTGGCTGGGTCAGTGAGTAGAGCATGTGACTCTTAATCTCAGGGTCATGAGTTCAAACCCCACACTGGACATAGAGTTTACTTTAAAAAAAAAAAAGGCAGTCTAACATTCTCGTTTCTATTATAAAACTAGAAACAAACAAGCAACACTTAGCTCTTTTGTGAGACCTGTCCCATTACTGAGAAAGCTGTTTAAGGAATTTGAAAAAACAAAATTATGAAGTTGCCTCTGAGTGAATTAAAAGATAATTTGTAAATTAATTTCTTTTTATACATATATGGTTTAACAAATATCCATTTTCTCATCTAAGGTACTTCTAGAGAACCAAAATTCTATAAGGTCATTTTCAAGAAAGGTTTAGGAAAAGAAAGAAGAGAACTAATATTATATAATAAATTTCTACTTAGTAACAGTCACCCAACGTAGATAAATCTCACTAATGTTCACAAAAATGCCTGAGGTTGATATTATCCCCACTGAACCTTACTGTCTAAAGTTACATAGTAAATACATATTAGAGCTATATTTTAAACTGACACTTTCTAGGGGTGTCTGGGTGGCTCAGTCAGTTAAGCTTCCAACTCTTGGTTTTGATTCAGGTCATGATCTCAGGGTTCATGAGTTTGAGCCCCACATTGGCCTCTACCCTGACAGCACCGAGCCTGATTGCAATTCTCTCTCTCCATCTCTCTCTCTCAAAAAACAATAAAAAAACTGAGGGGCACTTGGGTGACTCAGTCACTTAAGCATCCAACTGTGGCTCAGGTCATGATATCACGGTTAATGGATTTGAGCCCCAGCTCGGGCTCAGTACTGAGAGCTCAGAGCCTGGAGCCTGCTTCAGATTCTGTGTTTCTCTCTCTCTCTCTCTCTCTCTCTCTGCTCCTCCCCTACTCATGCTCTATCTCAAAAATAAACATAAAAAAAAATTTAAACCGACACTTTCTAGTACGTAGAACTGTTTCACATACCTTGATTTGCACTGTTCAAAGATGACAGCTAAAGTTGCAAAATCATTAAATCCTCCAGCTTTAGCTGCCAATTCTCGATGTCTTTGTTCTGCTTCCTTCTGGTACTCTGGATCAACTAAAATGACAAATTGAAAGGAAATTTAATTATGCTTTACATCAAATGCCTACATTCATTTTGTTTACTCAAGGTCATTAGAATCTGCCTCACCATCTGCAGTGGATAAAGTGGAACTATATTAATTCTTGGTAGAGGGACTCTACTCACATAAGTTCTTTTCTTCTTGTTCTTTTTTTAAATTTTTTAATGTTTATTTATTTTTGAGAAAGAGAGACAGAGTGTGAGTAGGGGAGGAGCAGAGAGAGATGGAGACCAAACTCCAAAGCAGGTTCCAGTCTCTTGAGCTGTCAGCACAGGGCCCAGTGCGGGGCTCAAACTCACAAGCTGTGAGATCATGACCTGAGCAGAAGTCAAACACTTAACTGACTGAGCCATCCAGGCATCCCTCTTCTTTAAGTTTTTATTTATTTTGAGGGAGCGCTAGCATGCGCATGTAAACTTATGTGCACATGAATGGGGGAGGGGCAGAGAGAGAGAATCCTAATCAGGCTCTGCATTGTCCGCATGGAGCCCGACTTGATGCTGGAACTTACAAACCATGAGATCATGACTTCAGCCAAAATCAAAAGTCAGATGCTTAACTGACCGAGCCACACAGGCACCCCACTCCTTTTCTTCTTTTAACTACACTTCAGAGATTTAACCAGAATAGTAACATTAGTTCTCCCAATATAGCCTTTAAAGTATTTAGAATTTACTTTTTAAGTTTAGTTTGATCATAAGAGTAACCCATGTTCACAGTAAAAAAAATTATGTAAAAGTTCAACATCCCCCACTTTGTCACATTACCCATAAACCAATCTTCATAGCTAATCACTGTTATGAATGTGTGTCCTCCAAGATATTTTCTTTTTTTAATATTTATTGATTCTGGGAGCGTGCAAGTGGGTCTGAGAGAGGGGGACAGAGGATCCAAAGCCAGCTCTGCACTGACAGGCTAACAGCATAGAGCCCAAAGTGGAGCTAGAACTCATGAACCATGAGATGATGACCTGAGCTGAAGTTGGATATTCAACCGACTAAGCCACCCAGATATTTCCTATGTATAAACCAGCTTATATATGCAGTGGTTTATTTTCACATAAATCTGTTATATGTTTTGAAACTTCCTTTATTTAATAATGGCTTCATGTCAGTATAAGTAGAATTATTCATTCTAAAAATAGCTACATTGTACAAAATACCATACATTGTGTGTATAAGGAACATAACACAATTTAACCAGTCCCTATTTATCCTGTTCCTAATTATAGGCAATTACACCATCATATAAGCAGAACTGAATGACCTCTAGCCCTTTGTTTTTTTAACTTTATACTGAGGTAAAACGTGCATGCAGAAAACTAACAAGTCATAACTGTACAGCTCAGTATTAATAAACATAATATACCAATGTACCCGATACCCAAATCAACAAACAGAATACTACTAACATCCAGAAGCCCTCTTTTTGCTCTCTTTCCAGTAACAACCTATTCTCTTCCACAAACCATATTCTGACTTCTAACCCCACAGAAGGCTTTTGTATACATTTTGTATAAATGTACTTCTTGTGTCTGATTTCTTATGCTCAACATTTGTTTTTGAAATTTATCTGTTACTGACATTGACCCTACCCCACTCAGGACTGATATGCTCTCTAATTGCCCGAGTTCCCCACATACCACTTTGCCCAAGCTAAGTATCTTTCAGAGTCCCACATTTTTTTCAAAATGTCCTAGGTCTCCTTCATTCATCGTACCACATCATACCGCAGTTTGTTCTTCAGTAAACCCATCAGAACTAGATTTAGCATAGGTACCATATTCCCTGGTACTAGAGAGAAGTACTTATATAGCCTATGAAGTGAAACTGCAAAGCAGTAGATCCTGGTATTAGGAGGAAAGCAATCTGATTAAAGAAAACACTCCTGAAGATAAAAAGTCTTTCATCCCAGGCTTTAAGTAGCTTCCGCCTTTGTTACCTAGGTAACAACTAAAGGAAGCAGCTAAAGACAAGAGAGAGAATATGATTATAGGCCATACCAACAGCCCTGTCAAGGTGAAAATACAATTCCCATCTCCTGAACCACTCAGGGAAACTGATTTTTAACAAAACATTTACTTTCAAGCACTGAATCACCACTGTCCAAAAGGTATTATGCCAAAAGTCAAATTGCACTAGATTCAAGCCTCACCTTCCCCTGCCTCCCAGCACTAGGAGACAAGCCTATCTATCAGACAGGGGCTCCTGGATCCCTGTGTTTCCTGCTGTAGAACTGTAGAATGCCAGTTGCCTTGGACCCCTGGGCTCTGAAGCCTCAGAGACACTTCCTACCTGAGCTCAGTTCTTCTTTCTCTGCCTCTAGCTGACCATTCAACTTGGCTGTAATACTTACTATCATAATTTACACAGGTGGCTTAACCATCTCTTATTAAAATGTCAGAATAACTAAAAAAATTTAGTGTAGATTAAAATTTCAAGCTCAGTTCATATTCTATGAAGATTAACTCTGCATGGTTAACATTGGATCCCTGCTGTTTAGAGTGGTGACTTGCTCACATTTTTAAACATGTAGAGAGCATACTGCTTCCCTGGTTGTCCATCCCATATTGCTACCTTCTCTGTGTCTCTGTTTCTCTTCCTCCATTATTCTCAAAGTCAAGAGAATAGAAACACTTTTTGTTCCTTTTCCCTGACTCTCCCCCCAAAATAGCCTAATTAATTAAAATTAAAACAAGCAGAAGTCCCATAGTAAATTCTGAATATGTATAGGAAAGTCACAACTCACATCATACACAGTTCCTACAATCTCAGCAAGTTTATCCTCTAACTAAACAAGTTTGATTAGCCATCATTAATTACTTTCCAGTAGACTTGTCATTTTCTCTCGTTTATTAGCTTTCCCCAAATGAAATTCTATTGTCAGTTTTATCTCATGCAAATAGGCAGATATCACTGAGGCAAGAACTGTAAGTAAGAAGGTGAAGCAGCAAAACCAGGTTGTATCAGCTGAATCTTTCCATTTGGGAAAATAATTCCGTGCTTTTCCATACAGCAATCAATCAGAGCAAAACTATTTCACAGAGGATATCAAGAATAATAACAGTCCTCAGAGCTGAAGCAGAAGAATAAAACCATGAGTGTCCCATACACATAAAGTACCCTTTATTTCTAAAAATATCACAATTAAAATGAAAGATTTAGAACCTACCCAGTGTTGTTCTTTTAAATTTGGTCCATCTTAAGGCAATGCCTTCAGGTGGCTAAAACAAAACAAAACAAAACCAAAAAAACCTAAAAAATATTTAACAGCCCTCTTTCCATTGTCTGACTTCTAAAACAATATCCATACTAGGAGACATTGTATACGGTTCACTACAACAAAAGATCATTAAATATATTGACAATACAATCATTTTGATGTTTATAATCTTTATTTAATGTTAGATCTCAGAATACTACCCAGTTTTACCAGTAAGCATATAATAAACCAAATTAGATGATCTACCAAGACCCAAGCCAGAAAGTTCTTTATAGAAAGACTACAAATGCATATAGAAGTAGTTGGAAAGGCAATACACATTTTGGGTATAAGTCACATGCTCAAATGCTGAAGCTGCATTTTTCAGCAGCTAAAGTTCTTCATGATCCAGGTTTAAAAATTAGTTGTATATTTATATGTAAGCCATAGTATCTAAGTATGAATAAAAAACTGGTAGCAACTGTTGCCTCTAGGAATCAGACCTAAGGACATGTTTAAGAAAAGAAGACTTACTTTTCACTTACTACTTCATGTAGTGTTTAAATTTTTAACTATATTCATGTCTGGGGAATGGTGATATAAGGAGTTAGGCGAAGTCAAGGTCTCTAAAGACTGACTGAATCTATGGAATTCAGTAAGAACAGAAGGCAGCACCACATATGAGTAGGAACCACACTCAACCCTCCATTGCTTTGTGTGTGGAAGAGAGCTTAGCAGCCTGAAAGTGGCACCCTTTTCCTCACCTCCAGCTCCTACTCTGTAAGGAGGATCCAGGCCACATAGCTAATGAATGGGGGCACAGCTAATGACCGTGCATCACAGCTTTCCGTTCCCGAACAGCTCTGTACTGCAGAAGAGCTGGCCTAGTAAGTGCAGCAGCTGCGTGGTAGCTCCTACTACTTCCAGTTTTCTAGAACTACTCCAGGTTTTGGGGTTGTTGGGTTTTTTTGGCAGCTGGTAAATATCCACAGAGGTCTCTTATCAAGCTTTGTGCTGAAGAAGATGCATACTGGGCTGTGGTGGTAACTGAAGCACCAGTTCCCACCACCTCTAACTTCAAGCTTCTGCTCTATAGAGAGGATCCTGGTGGGGCAGCCAGTAAACAGCAGATTCCCAGTCAATTCCCAGCTCCTGCTCCATAGCACAGAGCTTCTTCCCAGGAGAGGATGGGGACAAGTACTGTTAAAAACCAGCAATAATTTCCACCTTTGCAGGGGCAACTTTATTTGGATCAGACTTAGGAGCAACTTATGCCCCAAGAGCATTGTCAAAAACAACAGTGCAATCAGCAACAATCAGTGGAGACTAACAGCTTACTGTGTTACCATTTGAGGCAAACCAACAAAAAACTGAAGCAGATAGACCAAAAACTTGACAGAAAATTCAGAGAAACCTGCTAAACCCAAAGCTGTCCTGATACTGTAAGGGACTGTGTAAATGCCCAAGGTTATATGTTCTGAGGAGCAAAAGGAAAGGCAACATCTGAGCCTCTAGTCTATGGCTGAACACAGGACAAACTCATTAAATCTCTGAGCTACAAAAAGTTTCCAAACCACATGACATAGATCCAAAACTAAAGGGTGAAAACATCACTAGCTTAAAAGTCTTTTTTTTTTAAATTTTTTTAATGTTTTATTTATTTTTGATACAGAGAGAGAGAGAGCATGAGAGGAGAAGGGGCAGAGAGAGAAGGAGACACAGAACCAGAAACAGGCTCCAGGCTCTGAGCTAGCTGTCAGCACAGAGCCTGACGCGGGGCTCGAACCCACGAACATGAGATCTGACCTGAGCGGAAGTCGGAGGCTTAACCGACTGAGCTACCCAGGCGCCCCTTAAAAGTCTTAAGTATAACCTCCAACCAACCAGTACTTAAGTAGCCGACTCTCAGTGGCCGTAAGGACTGGCAGAAGAACCCACAAAATATACATCAAGAGGGCCTATCCTATCCAAAGAGAAGAGAAAAAAAGAATGATGAAAGATGACCAGTCTCAGAGAAATGTGGGACACCATTAAATACACAAACACATGTATAATGAACTGCCAGGAGGAAAGAAGAGAAAGAGGCAGGAAAAAAAGTCAATGAAACAATGGCCGAAAAATTCCAAAATTTGATGAAAAACATTAATCTATACATTGAAGAACTGTAATGAACTCCAAGTAGGATAAAAGAAAAAAGATCCCCCAACACATAATAGCCAAAATACTGAGAGCAGCAAAAGAAAAATGACTAGTTAAACACAAGAGAAGGCCAATAAAATTAACAAATGACTTCTCATTAGAAGTGATGGATGCTGGAAGACTGTGGGATGATATATTCATAGTGTTGAAAGAAGTTGTCAACTAAGAATCCTATATCCAGTAACACAGTCCTTCAAAATGAAGGCAAAAAGAAAGACATTCCCAGGTAGTAAAACCGGAAAGAATTCATTGCTGGTAATACCTGACTTACTGGAAATAAAAAAGGAAGGTTATCAGACTAAAAGGAAGTAATACCAGACAATAATTTGAATGACACTGAAAAAGAGCACTGATTAAGTATGTAGGTATATAAAAAAGAGATTATAATTATTTCTTCTACTATATCCCCTTATGTGATTTAAAAAGAAATTGCATGACACATTATCTCTAAAATTGTGTTGTTCGGGGGACACCCAGGTTGCTCAGTTGGTTACGCATCAGACTCTTGGTTCTAGTGCAGGTCATGGTCTCTCACAGTTTCATACGTTCGAGCCCTGCATAAATAAGCTGAAAAAATATAGTGTTGTTGGGCCTATAACATAGAAATATATTTGACAATAACAACTCATGTATATATATTGTCTATTTTTTTCAATTTATCTATTTTGAAAGAAAGAGAAAGTGTGCTTCTGCAGGGCACAGGGGCAGAGATAGAGGACTCTGTGCTGCCAGCATGGAGCCCAATGCAGAGCTCGAACCCACAAACTGCAAGATCATGACCCAGGTGGAAACCAAGAGCCAGATCCTCAACTGACTGAGACACACAGGTGCACTTATTTTTAAAAAAATAGGCCTAGGTCAGTATTTAAGGGGGGAAAAAAACCCCTCAATCCTGTGTCTGACTAATAGAAAAGGCCACTGCTTTATAGTTACACTTTCATTCTGCGGAATTTAGAAACACTGATAAATCTCTGAGCTACCTTAGTGCTTTTGGGGTCATTCATGTTTCATATCCATTAACATGATTAACTCAAGTGCTTAACAAAGGCAAGACTTAGAAAAAATATCTCACCAAATTAGAGCACATAACCTAAGACATATTCCTATTGGTTATACTATCTGAATAGTCTGAAGAGTTAGATTTATGTCCACAGATATCTAAGACCAACTATCAGGATAACAAAAGGACTTCAAGTCTCTCTTTTCCTTGAGTGCCTACAAATATAATTCACTCTCAAATAATGTTTTGCTGAAGTGCAGATCCCAGAAAAAGGCCTTCGAGATGCCAAAAACCAACTCAAGAACTTTAAAAAAACAAACAAACACATAGTTAAAACCTAAGACCCGAAAAACCTAAAAAGCTAAGATGTTGAGTCAATAATCTTCTAAGACAGAAGATTATAAATAAAAAATTTAAAACCAAGCCTGGACTTCTACATCCAGTTGTGGAATAGACTTAATTTTTCACTCTTTCTTATTCATATATATTACAAACCCCAAATATAGTATTAGAATATTTCCTTTAAACCTTCCTATGTTTTCATATATATATATGACAACAATTGCAGTGGGGGAGTAAATGAAACTAAGTTGTTGCAAGGTTTCCTATATTTCACATGAAGCAATATTCATTGAGTAAACTATGATTCAAGATGTATATTATAATCCCCACAGGAGGGACATGTTAAGCAGAAGAATGAAGGGTTCAACATGATCCCTATCGTGTTTCACAAAAGACAAATCTAAAAAAAAAGAGAGAGAGAAATGGCTCACTGAGGGAAAAAGGGATAGCATTTGACTGGGAAGGAGCACGGAAAACACTTTCTGGAGTGATATAAATGTACCTTTTTTTTAAATTCTTTTTTTATATTTACATCCAAGTTAGTGTATCGTGCGACAATGATTTCAGGAGTAGATTCCTTAATGTCTTTTGCCTATTTAGCCTATCCCCCCAACCCCCACAACTCCTCCAGTAAACCTCTATTCTCCATATTTAAGAGTCTCTTATGTTTTGTACCCCTCCTTGTTTTTATATTATTTTTGCTTCCCTTCCCTTATGTTCATCTGTTTTGTATGGGTTATATGGTATGTGCACTTTGTAAAAATTAATTGAATCATATACCTAAGATTTATACGTTTCATGACATGTAAACTTTATCTCAAAAATAAAAACTGTAGGGGCACCTGGGTGGCTTAGTCAGTTCAGCATCTGACTCTTGGCTTTGGTTCAGGTCACGATCTCACAGCTTGTGAGTTTGAGCCCCCACTGCAGAGCCTGCTTGGGATTCTCTGTCTCTCTCTCTGTCCCTGCACTGCTCATGCTATATCTCTCTCTCTCTCAAAATAAACAAACATTAAAAAAAAAAACTGTAAGCAAAGAGTGGTATATGTGAGGAAATCAAAAACTACTTTTGTATATTCTAGGGACAATAGACAATTTGAATATAGACTCCAGACTAGATAATAGTATTGAATCAATGTTAAATTTCCCATTTTTGATAAATGTTCTATGGTTGAATAAGAGATTGCTCTTATTCTTAGTAAATATACATATACATATATATGTATTTCATGGTAAGGGAAAGCAATGTTCCCAAGTGATTCAAAAAATAAAATATATGTATGTATATAAAGAGAGAGAAAGAGAAAAACAGTAATAAAGCAAATGCAGCAAAATGTTAAAAACTGCTAAAACTAAGTAAAAAGTATAAAGGAATTCCTCTACTACTCTTTCAACATCTCTGTAAATTTGAAATTGTATTACAATAAAAAGGTAATAAAAAAAAAAAAAAAGAGCTAACACCAGACTGGCTTTAATACTCCAATGAAGAAAACCAGTTCCTTTTTCTGGAGTTAGATTGGATCACCTAGACTGGATCACCCTAATCTAATCTAACTCCTCAGTTTCACAAATGAAAAATGAAATCCAGAAAAACTGGGCCAATAGTCAGATAATTAGGCTGCGATGGAAGCAAGTTAGAACTCTGATCTCTTGACTCCCACTTCAATCCTTTAAGAGTATTTTTAGCTTTGAAAACCAGCCAAATGTATTTATTTATTTACTTATTTTTTAAGTTTATTATTAAAGGATAGTTGACATACAACGTTATATTAGGTTCAGGTGTACAATACAGTGATTGTACAATCTTACTCATTACTCAATGTAAGTGCAGTTACTGTAAAACATTATTACAATATTGACTATTTTCCCTATGCTGTACTTTTCATCTCCATGACTTATTTTGTAACTGGAAGTTCGTTTCTCTTAATTCCTTTCACTTATTTCACCCATTCCCTGACCCACACCAGCCAACCTTATTTACAGCATATGGTATTTACCAGAAAAAGAACTATTATAACTATGGGTACTACTAGAGTCAAAATTCTGACACTTAAGACTACAATCTATTTGGGAGAAGCAACACACTGATTAAACCAGAGGACTTTTATAGAAAAGTGTATCCTGCATTATAATCTTGACAAAAACAAAACAATCTGGACCAAATACTCACAGCCTATAAAGGGATATGGCTAGGATAATAGTTCACACTATTGTTAGTCGTGGCTGTAGAAAAGATACACCATCTACTCAGAAACGCCTTTGAAAACAAATTGTGATTTTCCCCCATCAGAAGGAAGTAAAGCTGACACAGGGCGAAGTAAATTGTGTCCCATATGCACATACCAAGAAAGGAATGAAGCAGAAGTTTAAAGGCATGGAAACCTCAAAACAATTCTCTTAGAGTACAAGGGCTGAACTTCCCATTTCTTTTGTTTCTGGGAGGAAAAAAGTTAATATATTACTAATGTACTATAACAGGGCAAAGGTCCACCATACTATCTTCCTTTACCAGTGAAAGGAACTCTCAGCCAGGAACATTATAACTGTCTATTTCAAACAACTAAGTTAAAGGATAACAAAATGTAAAATTAGTTTATCCTCGGTTTCATGTCTCATAGGGCTAGATATATGGTAATAAAACCTGCCCAGTGAATTACTGGAGAATATGAATAAATGGAGAGATATTTCATGTACATGGATAGGCAAACTCAATACTGTCAAGATGTCAGTTCTTTCCAATCTGATCTACAGATTCAACATAATCCAAAATAAAGTCCCAGCAACATATGTTATGGATATCAACAAACTAGTTGTAAAGTTTATGTAGGAACGGAAAAGATCCAATGTTGAAGAGGAGGAGCAAGGTCAGAGAACTGACCCTATCCAACTTCAGGAGTTACTACAAAGCTCCAATACTCAAGACAGTGTGGTACTGACAGAATAGAAAAAGAGATGACTGGAACAGAATACAGGGCCCAGAAATAGACCCATACATACAGTTAAATGATCCTTCACAAGGGGAAAAGGCTTTTCAATGGAAAAACAACAGCCTTTTGAACAAATGGGGCTGGAACAAATGGACATCCAATTCCTAGAAGATAACATAGGAGAAATACTAGAGGAAACTGGGTATAGTGATGACTTTTCAAATGTAACAGCAAAGGCATGACCCAGGAAAGAAGTCATTGAAAACTAGACTTCATTAAAATTAAAAGCTTCTGCTCTATGATAGACCATATCAAAAGAATGAGAGGACAAACCACAGAATGGGAGAAAACAATTGCAAAAGATCTACCTGATAAAGGACTGTTTTTCAAAATAAACAAAGAACTCTTAAAACTCAACAATAAGAAAACATATAACCTGATTTAAAAAGACCTGGGCAGGGGAGGGTGTGGGGGGCACCTGGGTGGTTCAGTCAGTTAAGTTAAGTGTCCGACTTTGGCTTGGGTCATCATCTCGCAGTCTGTGAGTTCGAGCCCCACGTCAGGCTCTGTGCTGACAGCTCAGAGCCCGGAGCCTACTTCAGATTCTGTGTCTCCCTCTCTCTTTGCCTCTCCCCGGCTCACACTCTATCTCTCTCATCCTCAAAAATGAATAAATGTTAAAAAAATTTTTTACTTAAAAAAAAAAAAAGACCTGGGGATGCCTGGCTAACTTAGTCAATGAAGCACACAACTCTTGATCTTGGGGTTGTAAGTTTAAGCCTCACATTGGGTGTGAATTACTTAAAAGATACAAATGGCAAATAAGCATATAAAAAGATGGTTAATGTCACGTCGTCAGGGATCTGCAAGTTAAAATAACAAGATGCCACTACACCCTATTAGAATGGCCAAAATCCAAAACACTGATAACACCATATGCTGATGAGGATGTGGAGCAAGAATAATTCTCAGACTCACTGGTGGTCAGAGTGCAAAACAGTACAGACACTTTGGAAGACACTTTAGCAGTTTCTTACAAATATAAACATATTATTACACTATACTCAGCAGTGAATTGAAATCGAATGTCCACACAAAAACCTGCGCAAGGATGTTTACAGCAGCTTTATTCCTGATTGCCAAAACTTAAAAGCCACCAAGATGTCCTTCAACACGTGAAAAGATAAATAAATTCCACAAAATGGAGTATTGCTCAGCAATAAAGAAATATGCTATTATGCCACAAAAAAACCAAGAAGGAACCTTAAATACACATTGCTAAGCTACAGAAGCCAGTGTGAAAAGGCTACATACTGTATGATTCCAACTATCTGGCATTCTGGAAAAGGCAAAATTATGGAGACGTAAAAAGATCAGTGATTGCAAGAGTTTGGGGTAAAAGATGGGATGAACCAGTGGAACACAAGGGATATTTGGGGCAGTGAAATCATTTAGTATATTATTGTAGTGGAAATGTGTCATGACAGATTTGTCAAAACTCAAAGAATATACATACAATAAAGTGATCCTTTTAGTTAATAATATATCAATACAGGTTCCTCAATAATAACAAATGTACTATGCTAATCAAAGATGTTAACAATAAGGAAAATGTCTGTACTTACCCTCAATTTTTCTGTAAACCTAATACGGGTCTAAAATATAAAGCCTATTAACTTTTTTTTTTTAATTTATTTTTTTTAATGTTTTATTTATTTTTGATACAGAGAGAGACAGAGCATGGCGGGGAGGGGCAGAGAGAGAAGGAGACACAGAACCGGAAGCAGGCTCAGGCTCTGAGCTAGCTGTCAGCACAGAGCCTGATGTGGGACTCGAACTCATGAACGTGAGATCTGACCTGAGCCGAAGTCGGAGGTTTAACTGACTGAGCCATCCAGGTGCCCCGCCTATTAACTTTTAAAAAACTTATCAATAAACTTCTTACCAGGTCTAATGAAGACATTTTCCACTGACAACATCGCTGCTATTGGAAGTAGTAGATCTTCACAATCCAGAGAAGCAGCCTTGATTACTGCACATGTCAGATGTGGAGGGAGAGGAAATTCCACCATAGACAAACCCAATCTGGTCACATGGCCACTCCTTAATAGGAAGAAAAGGTTCTTAAGTCTTTCTACCTTGGGAGAGTACAAATGAAATGTTCATCATTCAGAATAAATCAGATATAATTTATATTATCTTAAATCAACTCCAGAAACTCAATTCAATATAAGAAATATGACACAGTGGCCACTGATAAAAGAAACATAAAGATGATAAATACTCTGCTTTCAAGGGCCAATACATCCAAAAAACTAAACAATGAGACAGAATAAAGTAGTATAATAAAAGACCATACAGATAATTACCAAATCTGTCCCCATCACACAATCATGAGAACAAGGACTCTGGCTCCTTTATTATTATTAAGCCCACAATAATTCCTGGCACTGAAATGGTACTCAAAAATTACTTGTTAAATAATACTAAGTATAAACATAATTTTATCATATAATTTTTGTTTGTTTGTTTAAGTAGGCTTCACACCCAGCACAGAGCCCAGCATGGGGCTTGAACTCACAACCCTGAGATAGAAACCGGAGCTGAGATCAAGAGTCAGATGTTTAAACGACTGAACCACCCAGACACCTTTATCATGTAATTTCTAAATTCAGAAGTGTAGCGAAGAAAAACTGAGGACAAATTCTAATTTCAGGTAAAATAATCCATTCAATTCAAACAAATCATTTTCTATTGATAAAAGAAACTATTAGGAACCCTATTTTAAAAGGAGATTGGGATCCCTGGTTGGCTCAGCCAATAGAGCATATGACTCTTAATCATGGGGTTGTTTGAGCCCCAATGTGGCACAGAGTTTACTTAAAAATTAAAAATGAAGATAAAAAAAATAAAGCAGAAAAAGACGAACATCTGTTGTGGCTGGGCTTTTGTTGCTGCTGCTGTTTTACCTGTCAATAGCATCACACTGGTAAAGTTGTTTAAGAGCTTCCAAAATAAGCCTCTCATTAGGTGGATCCAAATAGGGAAACCTGTGTGTTTAAATGAGATGTAAGATTCCATTCCCTGACCATCGTTAATATTTCATACAGACTTGAAAATTTCTTTATAAGCTTTTACTTCTCCTATTTTTCAAGCCTTCGTTCTTTTCCCTAAGCATTCTATGATTATAATCAGCATTCAGTCGAGGAAATTATTTTTTCTGAATCACACTCTTCCTTTTAATTCAAGAAGCACTTCTTTTTTATTTCAAGAGCTGGAACACTCACCATTCTTCTCTGTTTATCTTAATCCTGCCCCATTCTTCATAGCCAATGTCAGAGCTACTCTGTTCTGTAGCCCACAATTTTTATTACAGTTTTATAAACCAGCAGAGAAAATTAACTGAAAGTGGCCAAACATTACACGTTGTTTAACAGCACCTCAACGTGCTTTTTAACAAAATGGCAAATATATTAGATTAATTTTACCCTATTTGCTGTATGTACATTCTTATTTTCTCTTGAACTATCTGAAAACAAGTTGCAAATACAGTGCCAGTTCACTCCCAAAAAACTTCAGCATGCATCCTCTGAAAATAAAGACATTCTCTTAGATAACCACAGTACCATTAATGAACATAAGAAAATAACTTTCACAAAGGGTGGCATATAACCAAGCATGAATATATGTATTAGACATATATTTTTGTTTGTTTGTTTTAATTAGAACAATAATTGCTTAATACTACTGCACTAGATTACTTTTTCCACCATAAGTGTTGAGACGGTAAATCATCTACTCCAATTTCTCACCTTGAAAAAGGTCCAACAAAGGACAAAAGGTCCAATACCTTACACAAAAGTCCATTCCAGGATTCACAGCTCTATTTAAAAACAAATAAACAAAAATCCTGTAGACTGTTCTACAGTCAGTTTTCCTACAACTTGTACCAACAAGTCCTGGCATCTTCTAGAGCAAGAGTCAGCAAACACTTTCTGTAAAAGGCCAGATAGTAAATATTTTAGGTTCTGCAGGCCATATAGTCTCTGTCACAACTATTTAATTCTGCTACTGTAGTGAAAGCAGCCATACATGAATGAATAGACATGGCTGTGTTCCAATAAAATTTTCTTTACAAAAACAGCCAGTGAGCCTGGACCATAGTTTTCGACCCCTGTCCTAGAGCTATACCAAACCAGTCAGCTGCTTCTTCTGTAGAAGTGCCCTCTCAGATTTGTAAAACTACCATTATTTCTCTCCCTTGGTTATAGCAATTATCGATTTTGTCAAACACTCCTTGTATTGTCTGCTTTCCAAGAAACCCACTATACCTAATTACCATCTTTTAGAAACACTCCCGTTGGTCAAACTCCTCATAAAATGTGATAATATCCAAAACTGAACTCCAAAGGTAGAGTGATCAACATAGAACAGGAATGCTATAATTCCAAAATTTGAACTTTGCAGTCTATTAACATAACCAAAGTCTATGCCAGTAGAAATTTTTTGTTGTTTTCTAAACAGAATAATAATTGCAAGCTCATAATGAGTTGTGGTGATCTGATCATTTCAAATCTTTTCCACATGAATTTCCTTAATGTGCAACTAAAACACAGGATATAAGATGTAACCTATCAGACTTTTGCCTTGTTGATTTGGCCTGTGAGATCATTCTAAATCTTCCAGTTTTAATCATTAATTAGCTATCAAGACATTTTCCAGAAATCTGATAATCACAACTTCAATATCTTTACTTAATACTACCATTTAAAATACTTATGAGGAAAGAGCAAAGTTCACTATACTAACAGCAAATCCCCCATCTAGGATATACTAATCAATACTTTCTGAATTTGGCTCTTTGGCAACTATTCTATTTGGCAGTACTATCACCTTATTAACAAAGATGTCAAATGTAATCTTATCAAATACTGTGTAGAAAACAAGAGACATTAGGTTATCATTCAATAAATTCTTACAGTGCACCCATTATGTGAACAGTCCTGTATTCACACTGAAAAGAAAATGGTTGATTATGATATATCCTTTGTGAACCATTTTGATTCATACTGATTACTATAAATCACCATTAAGTTCTCTAAAACCATTTTCCAATAAACTATGCTAAAACTTGCTAAAGACCAATTTCAAGCATATTGGGCAGTTGTTTACAGATTCTTCCCTTTCCCTAAATGAAAAAATCAAGGAATTTGTATTTCTCACAATTTTCTGGCTACCTATTCTGCATAATTTCTCATAGATAACCCAAAACCTGCAAGTTGTTTCAGTGCCATGGAAATAATTCCTAAAGCCTCAAGACACTCATTTGTGGTCATTAGGTTTTATCACATTTCCTAATCCATCTTGGTCTTCAATTCCTTTTTATTTAGACTTGCTCTCATCTTTCTAGTTTTAAAAACATTCTTGATAAGGGAGAAAAAAGAAGCAATAATTGAAAAGCCCCATTTTCTTTCATCTATGAGTACTATACCATCTATCCCAAACACTGATTCAATTTCTATACACATTAAAAAGAGAGAGGAGAGGGGCACCCGGCTGGCTCAATCAGTGTAGCATATGACTCTTGATTTCAGGGTTGTGAGTTTAAGTCCCAGGTTAGGTGTAGAGATTACTTAAAAAGAAAATCTTTTTCTTTTTTTTTAAAGGGAGAGAGGGAAGAGATAAAATTTTTGTCTCTTGCATTTTGGGGACTTTTAGTACATTCTAAGTCTTAAAACAATAATGGAAAACTAACTCTGTGCAGAAGTTATTAATTAGTATTTCTATTTTTCTAACACATATTTATTCTTGATTACATGCCACTCTTGATATTATTTATTCTTAATTATATGCTGCTTTGTGATTATATATTATTCACAAAAATAATACTATGAATATTATTTTTAAATTGGGCTCATCTGAAAGCTTTCTGTTTAGCCATTTAGAACTCTTTAGATGATTCCTCTTTCTCGTTGGTATCATTCATGATTATAGTTAGAATTTCATGTTATATGCTTTCCTCTTTTTAATTATTTATATTCTCATTTAGAACATCTCTAGTCTTAAAACTATCAAAAAATATTAATTGGTTTTCCAAGAGTATATAATACATATTTGGATATACCTAGTAATTAGTTTCCTTCTTATAAACTTACAGAATGCATGGTCACCTCCCACGGTTCCTGACACTTTCACATTCACAGACAAATGAGACTGAAATTAAGAGCAAGACAACACTTTCCTTGATTACTTCCTCTATCACATATAATATGAAATTTCAAGTCCCTACAATATTGTACCCTATACCAATTGATTATATACTTTAATTTTGAGTAATTTAACAGTTGTCCTATTGTTTGCTTCATATGTCTGAATCTTGTTTACCTAACATAAGTTTAGTGAAAGCAAAATTTGTTCGTCTCTCATAGTACTTGGTACAATGCTGGTCATACAAAAGATGCTATGAAAAAAACACTTTCTGATTGGAATAAGGGTCATTATTCCAGTGGTCACTAAATGATCCAAATAAACCTCAGCATAAAGCACCCATTCAGCCAAGATTAAAATATGAGCAAGGGATCAAATCACAGGAAAGCAATGCAAAGCCTTTTATTTGGGTTTAGGTAAACCTCGAAATGCTGTGATATTGGAATTAAATACTTCAAGAGAGTTCTGGCTCCACCCTAACAAATTTTTCTTTTTTCAAACTGTCTACATACCTTATAACATCGTGTATGGCAAGGCACTTTAAGGTCAGAACTACAGATGTCAAACTAGTTCTCTTGATCTCAGGGATCACATGGTCAGGCATACACTGGTTCCAAAAATCCTTACTATAGATCCGAAAGCATTTTCCTGAGGAAGTCCTGCCAGCTCGGCCACTTCGCTGTAACGCCTCACTCCTTTAAAAGAAAAAAAACCCACAAAAGTCCCCAAAACATACTGCAGGTTTCTTAAGTAGTTAACATCATACCCCCAAGCCAGCTAAAAATGATCTAATAAACTGTTCTTAGAACAAAAAAGCTTTACATAGAGACTTACTTTGAAATTGGAACCACCTCCAGGATGTCCAAACCTAATCTGGGATTGTGATTTAACTGCTTCACAAAGCCACCATCTACCACATATCTAAGAGGAATGGAAAACAGTTAAGTTTTTAGAAAATAAGGAAAAACTTTTGCATTTTAGCCACTTTGGATTCCTCTTTTCTACCAAACTAACCACTACATGATGACTTTTATGTTAAATGTAAATCCTGAAAGTCTGGAAACCCTGGAAAGAAACTGGAACCCTGTATATCACTAATGGAAATGTAAAGTGGCTAAGCCAATGTGCAAACCAGTTTAAAGTTTCCTCTAAAGGTTTAACAGAATTACTACATTACTCAACCAATGCTTGTAGACATATTTTCACAGAAGCACTATTCCTAAGAGACGAAAGGCAAAAATAACCTAAATGTCCATTTACCATTAAGAGATAAACGAATGAACAAATTATGTTATATACATATAATGGAATATTATTTAGCCATAAAAATGAATGAAGTGCTGATACAAGCTATAATGTGGATGAACCTCAGAAGCATGAGTGAAAGCAAGACACATTGTATGACTCTATTTAGATAAAATATCCAGAATAGGATTCCATAAAAACAGGAAATATGCTGGTGGTTGCTAGAGGCTAGAATGGAGGGGGGTATGGGAAGTAATTTGCTTAAAAGACACAGGGTTTTATTTTGGGGTCATACAAATGTTTCAGAAACAGAGAGAGGTAATATTAGTTATAGTACATCATAGAAGTACTAAATACTAACTATTCACTTTTAAAGGTTATTTTTTATTGTGTGAATTTCTCCTCTAAAAATAAAACCTGAAAGTTACCTCTAGAAAAATTCAAATAGGTTCAAAATCTAATTCAGCTACCCTTTAACAATACCAATTAAGTCAATTAAACAAAGAACAAGTTAGGTAAAAAACTAAGTTAGGAGGACCAGGAGGTTTACCATTCACTAAGGGAACATTCCAATACAAATCATTTAATGACTTTTGCCATTGCAGAAAAAGGAAAATTGCAGAGGTTAACTTACTCCAGAGAACTGCTCCCTTAAGCCTTTAGTGAAATCATCATTTTTTAAAAAACTTGTTTAATGTTTATTTATTTTTGGGAGACAGAGAGACAGAGTGCAAGCAGGGGAGGGGCAGATAGAGATGCAGACACAAAATCTGAAGCAGGCTCCAGGCTCTGAGCTGTCAGCACAGAGACTGACACGGGGCTCAAACTCACAAATTGTGGGATCATGACCTCAGCTGAAGTCGGACGCTTAACCAACTGAGCCACCTAGGCAACCCCTGAAATCATCATTTTAAATAAAGTAGGAAAGGAAAGGAAATTGCCTCTCAGATATGAACATTTTACCCAAAAGAAATATACAGAATCTTTGAGATTCATATCTAGCCTTCCTATGGCAAACAGACAGACTTTTAGTTAAGGACATAAAATATCTTGGATTAAAGATAAATATCCTGAGGTGCCTGGGTGGCTCAGTTAGTTGAGCATCCGGCTTCAGCTCAGGTCATGATCTCACGGTTCATGGGTTCAAGCCCTGCATTGGGCTCTGTGCTGACAGCTAGCTCAGAGCCTGGAGTCTGCCTTCGAATTCTGTGTCTCCCTCTCTCTCTGACCCTCCTCGCTGTCTCTCTCTCAAAAATAAATTTAAAAAATTAGAAAAAATATTTTAAAGATAAATATCCAAAGGACTGTGGTTCAACAGTCTGAAAGAACTTCACATTAACCTTCAGTCTATATTTAAAATTTCCAAGTGTTTCTCCACAAAATTTACTCAGAAATTTGATCTATTTTGATTACATAGAAAAACCAGAGACTGGGTGGCTCAGTTGGTTAGGCATCCAACTTTGGCTCAGGTCATGATCTCGCGGTTCACGGGTTCAAGACCCACATCAGGCTCTGTCCTGACAGCTCAGAGCCTAAAGCCTGCTTCGGATTCTGTGTCGCCCTCTCTCTGAGCCCTCCCCTGCTCATGCTCTATCTCTCTCCCTCTCTCTCAAAAATAAAAAACATTTAAAAAAAAAAGATAAGAGACTCGAATCAGAGTTCATTTCACAAAAAGGTGAAAAGTGAGAAACAGTACCTTCAGATAAACATTTGGATTTAAAACACTTATTCCACAAAGTGGAGGTGTCAGATGAGAAGGGACTATCAGACAATTCTAGATATCTGCTGATAATGAGCACAGAAAAGTAACTTTGGCTTTCTACGTAATGAATAATGAAACTTGTGAAGCATTACACATAATCTTAAATTTGGGAAGAGAGAACTACAAATTGCCAAGTAAAAGTAGTTAAAAAGCATACTAAAAGTATACTGTGCACCTCCTACTGCATTATCTAACCATGCCAATCAATAATTACAAAAAAATTATAGGTGATTACAAGTAGGTGAGAAGGAAATCAGTGTATGACAGAGGAGCAAACACAAAGCTAAGTGGTTTCCTTGACTTTAAAAGAAACCTTAGGGGCGCCTGGGTGGCCCAGTGGATTGGGCGCCCAACTTCAGCTCAGGCCATGATCTCATGGTTCATGAGTTCAAGCCCTGCATCGAGGTCTCTGCTGACAGCTCAGAGCCTGAAGGCTGCTTCAGACTCTGTGTCTCCCTCTCTCTTTACCCCTCCCCCACTCACTATATCTCTCAAAGATGAATAAAGATTAAAAAAAATTTTTTTAAAGAAACCTTAAAAGTGTACCTGATTCCATCTATTGTCAGAGATGTTGCAGAAATATTGGTGGATATGACACACTTTCTAATTCCAGGTGGAGGTGGCAAAAATATTCTCCTCTGTTGATCTAAAATACATGTAAAGAGAAAATGTTAACTTACAATATAAATTTGTCAAACTCTACTTTTGAAAAATTTACTTCTTTTCATTAAAAATTATGTTTCCTTCACCTCCTTAATTATCTTGAATTCAAAATAGCAAAACACCTTTGCCTCACCTATTGCTGCTAAGATTTCTAGATCCATTAAATCACAGATTATTACTGCTAAAATAAACTCTATAGCAGAGAGTCCTTTTATGTAGGTCATAGCTCCCTTTGAGAATATTTAAAAGTTGTGGCCCTCTTCTCCATTAAAAGACACATATATACACTCATATAAAAATTTCAAACAATTTCAGTGTTCCGGGACTCTCTGAAGCCCATCCATGGATAACACATTAAGGACCTCTCTCTGTCTTAAAGACTGATTAGCTAGGTGGTTTTTACTTTTTGGGGTGTCTTTCTGATGACTCAGACTACCTCTCTAAGCAAGTTACAGTATACTCATTTCCCTTAGCCATACGTTCTGAAGGGTGAACCCAAGCAGTAATGCTTGTATGTTGTACCTTGGTCCTCCAGCCATAGTGTATGGCACCAAAGATAAACATTTCCCCCAAGCTGGGGCAATCTGATTCTCCTGGAATTTGAAATATGGTCCAAAAATGCTCAATCTGATTAGGCTAGTCTCTGGCAAAGATAAAAAATAAACCTGTGAACCATAGAGAAGTGGTTAATGTACATGGAAGAAAGTCTAAAAAGAGAAAAGAATGAATTAGCCATAAGCATTGACAAGAGAGTATTACTGGGCTCCTGGCACCTCCCAGGCCTTAAGAGGACTGAGTATAAAATACGCAGCAGACAAGATTTGGCCAGACTTGCTCTCCTGCCAGGTTAAGAACAAAATAAGACAAGAGAGTTAATGTTTACAAGGAAATGATTATAGTATGGGTGAAATAAGGTAAGAGACAGTTGATAAAAGACAAGTGTCAATGCATTCTGAAAACTGTTGAATTAGAAGCAGTGGAGTGTCTGGTCAAAATTTCTGTGATCAGAAATGATGGTAATGATAAAGTCTAGGATGGAAGCTTCTGAATGGGTGGCTGAGGTGGGGTAAAGAAAAAGACCACTTAAGCTGTAGAGATCAAGGAACTCTGAAAGAAGGAATTTGTTTGAGTGGATCACTGTATTTCAATAATCTCCAAAAGTTAGGAGTGATCATACCAGTGAGTACACAAGTCAATCCACCGTGTATGAAAAGAAATTATTAGCATTTCTATTTATAATTTCCATAACACCTGTTTAAACTGTTATATGTATTTACTATTGTACATTATATATTAGAATAAGTACTTATATATACACCTTAAGAAAAAAAAATTGAACACTTAGCTGTATTTGTTTTACATTAGATATGCCCATATGTGTTTAGAAAATGCACCTTTCTACCCAAGCAATCTCAAATTATTTTCCTTTCAATAGCCAAGAAAACCTGTTTTGAAATAATAAAGTACAAAACCTGTTCTCAAATAAAATCTTTCAAAGACCCATGTATTCCCAGTACCTGTAACAGACCAAAGCTGAACTACTATCATAAGGAAGGAAAGGAGTGCGCACACAAAGGAACAGCACAGAGGAGCGTCTTCAAGTCACGGGAAGCAGGCCAACCACTTCATCTGACAGGTGAGAAAACTAAATCCCAGAACAGTCAGGTGACTTGCCAAGATTTACAGAGAGACAGACAAATTTGAAACCAAGTAATGTTGATTTTCTTCCACATTATTCAGAAATTAATGTCACAAGTAGAAAAGTATGAGAAAGGTAGCTTAAAAATCTGTGGGCAAGTTTTGAAGTGAATACAAAAATAATTCCAAAAAGACCTATTTCTTTTAGATTTATAGTTTTTTGGTAAAAAATCTTACTAAGTGTTAAGAATTATTTTTTAGGTATTAGATTTAGGTAGTTTATTTCTTCCAGATGGTTCAAAGGAGTAATATACTACTTTGTAGTTCAAACTCTATGTTTAGACATTATTTATGGTCGATTTATTCTACTACAACATAGCTTCATGAAAGCAAGGACTTTCTTTTATTCAAGACATATTCCCAATACCTAGAACAATGTCCGGACCATAGAAAGTGCCCAATAAAGTTCAATGAGTTGATAAATTAAAAATGTATTATATAAATAATGAATTAAGATCCTTCTACCTTTAAAATTCTGCACTATCTTAAAACTTAACATAAATTAAAAAAACATTTTTTTTAATGTTTATTTATTTTTGAGAGAAAGAGAGACAAAACATGAGCAGAGGGGCAGAGAGAGGCAGACACAGAATCCAAACCAGGTTCCAGGCTCCGAGCTATCAGCACAGAACCTGACATGGGGCTTGAACTCATGAACCATGAGATCATGCTCTCAGTGGACACGTAATCAACTGAGCCACCCAGGTGTCCCAAAACTTCACATAAATTAAAAACGTCCTTTCTGAACATATTTATCTCTAATCAAATCTGTTTTTCAATCAATTCATTCCTAAAAATATCTAATTTTTAAGTGTTCAGTTCTAGCAAAATTTCAATTTCATTTACCATTTTGTTCACTATAATCAATTAAAAAGTCTTGAAACTGCTGTTTTAATAGGACTCACATTTACTTCATTTACATTTCACTCACACACACTTTATTTCTTTTAATTTTTATTAAGTTTATTTATTTATTTTGAGAAAGAGCGTGTGTGTGCATGCAGCTGGGGAGGGGCACAGGGAGAGAGAGAAATCCCAAGCAGGCTCCCCATTGTCAGCACAGAGCCTGATGCAGGGCTCGATCTCACAAACTGTGAGATCACAACCTGAGCCAAAGTCAGACACTAAACCAACTGAGCCACCCAGGCACCCCTAAACCACACTTTTTACCATAGTCCGCAAGTTTAAACACATACTAGGTTTCTTATTAAGCTTATTTTTTTTAGTAATCTCTACACCCAGTGTGAGGATCAAAAGTCACGTGCTCTTCCAACTAAGCCAGCCAAGTGCCCCAACACATACCACTTTTATGTTGCTTTATAAAGATTTGGAAAAAAGTTAAATATATATATCCTAAAGCACATCATCACTCTCCAGGAAAGAAAAGGGAAATGGAATACTATCATTAGGATATAATAAGTACTAGGATATTATTAATGTGTGGGGGGTAAGGGGATTGGCAAGAGGCAAAAAAGACTCCAAAGTCTACCAAGAAATGAGGATACTGAGAGATCACTCAATATTCATGATGAAGTAACATTCCTAGATACGTGCATATGACATATTAGATGTTAGGCCAAATGAAACTTCCTCATAGAATTTCTTGTCCCAAAGTCCCCCAAAAAGATTCCAAAGCAGAACTACTTCTGAGAGTGAAAGAGACAGAGAGAGAGGGAGAGAAAGAGAAAGAAAAGAACATAACCTAAAGTATAAACATAAACCGTCAATTAATGGGAGAGAAGATGATGATCCTGGAGAAGAAAGAGGCACAATATTGCTCAGTTCAAACTCTACCCCTCCCCCCAAGAAGTCATTTTTGGGGGAAATAGAAATATCTTGAGAATTCTCAGTAACACAGCTGAAAATCAAACTCTAGACACAGAGAAAAGACTTGAGATAATCAGTAAATGCAATTGAAAAAGTAACGAGGAGGAACTTAAAAAATACAGATGACAGGTAATCCAACATAAGAATAACTGATGTCTCTGAGGTACAGAAACCGACAGACAAAAATTATATTCAAAGACATAACAGAGAGAGTCTTCAGAGAGCTTCCCTGAAATAAAGATCTAAATTTGCAGATTAAAAGAACACATCATAAAAATTCAACTTGTTTGAATATACATGGGTATATACATTTGTCAAAATTCACTGAACTGTATATTTAAAACCAGACAGTTTATTCTATGTAAATTATATCTCAATAAAGTTGATTTTTATAAGAAAGCATATCAAATTCCAGGAAATTTTAATATAAAACACTCAACACCAAAAAATATCCTAATTAAAATCACTGAACTTTAAAAATAAAAAGAAATTTCCAGGCAATCAGAAAAAGCAAATGACTTACAAGGAAGGGGAAAAAAAATCAGGCTTGGCCTCAGACTTCTCCGCAGCAAAATTCAATGCCAGAGGACAACTGGACAACGTCTACCAAGTTCTAAGGAAAAGAAAGTGTGACCCAAGAACATAAAACCCAACCATGATGTAGTTCAAGTATAAAGGCAAAAGCCAGACATTCAAACATAGAAGAATAACAACAAAAAATAACACTTAAGAGCCCTTTTATCTTTCTATTAAAAAAAACATACACACATACACACAATTTTTAAAAATCCAGGCAATCTAAAATTAACCAAAAGTAACTTGAGAATAGAAAAACCAGGGTGCCTCAGTGGCTCAGTTGGTTAAGCATCTGACTTCATTCAGCTGGGGTCATGATCTAGTGGTTCATGAGTTCGAGCCCCACGTCGGGCTCTATGCTGCCAGCTCAGAGCCTGGATCTTGCTTTGGATTCTGGGTCTCCCACTCTCTGTTCCTCCCCACCTCTCTGTTCTCCCCACCTCTCTCTATCAAAAATAAACATTAAAGAATGGAAAAAACATGGTGAAAGGGTTGACGATAAACATTGATACACCTAAACAGTATAAAAATAACTAACAAAAATCAGAAAGGAAGGATACAGAAGAATAAAAGTACTCAAGTCCTTATCTTTCAAATCAGAGAATCAACAGGTTAAGACCTAAAAAGAAGATATTAACTTCAGCTTCTTAATATTTTTCATCTTTTTAAACTTCAAAGGAACTTTTTATAAAATATTCTCATGTGGTAAAGAAAGATTTACTGGAAGTTTAACAATTCCTTAAGGTAAATTCAAGTAAAATTAAATATTTTTTTAAAAAGCAACTAAGAGTATAAGTATTTCTATCAACCTACCTATATATTTACTTATCCTTCTGTATGTACACACACACATACACACACAGACCTGAATGTTTTTCCTAATGTTAAAAATGGTTATTTTTGTATGGACGAACTTAGGATGATTTCTTTACTTTTAGTTTTGTAATTCTGTACACTGCTTGAATTCTTTATAATGAAAACCATATCATTTTACCTTAATTAAGTAATATTTTTAAAAGAATATTGAAGCAAAAATGCTGAGACCTTAAAAGTGTGTTGATTCTGCAAAGTGGGAAATAGATTGTTATTGTACTTTTCTGTATTTTAAAAATTTCTACAAAGGGCTAAATAGAAAAACATAAAAGAACATATATAACAATGCCATTTTTTGTTAGAAAAAACTGAACAATAAAATTTTAAATACATAAGGAAAAAGTTCATATACCTCAAAATATTAATAGTGATTACTATTTAATCATGCTGGTAAGATCTAAGCTTAATTATTTTCTTACATTGTACTCTTTACAACTACCTACTCTTTACAAAAGAAAAATGTTCACACTGATCAGGGAACCTGCTTATGATTCATTCTCTCTCTCTCTCTCTCTCTCTCTCTCACTGTCCTCTTCCCCCATTAGTGCTCTCTCTCTTAAAAAAAAAAAGAAGAAAAAATACTGCGCATTAATCCAAGGTAAATCTCCTTTCCTTTTCTTCATGTATTCTGGAAACACATGTGCTGTTTTTTCAGCTCCTCCTGAAGAGATAACCAGTTATGAAATGCAGTTTTACCCTGCGACCTCAGGAACATCACTTAGTCTCTATCTATAAAATAAAGCAGTGTGATTATACGAAAAATAAATATATGGGTATATTTGCATTTTTTTAGAGAAAGAAACCATGGCTTTCATTATCTTTTAAAAAGAATCTGAGACTCCATCCTCAAAAAAGGCTAAGAAGCACTGAATTAGATAATTACTTTCAGTGCTAAAACTGTCAAATTCCGTGCAAATATTTGTCACTTATAAAGTAACAGGTATATTTTAGTAAACCTGAGAAACTGCAAAGCCTTGAACGGTTTTTGCAAGAGGGAAGTCAGAAGAGCAAAAAGGATTGAGGGAAACTGAAATCTGGCCATTTGTAGCAAAGTGGATGGCCCTCGAGGGTGTCATGCTAAGCGAAATAAGTCAGGCGGAGAAGGACAGATACTGTTTGTTTGCACTCATAGGTTGTCGTAACCCGCGGGCAGGGGGGAGGGGGAGAATCTGTGGCAGGTCCTTCTCCTGAGGGAGGGAGAGAAAAAGGGGGCAGGAAAGGGAGACACAAAGAGTAAAGACAGAACTCACGGTTCTCTGATCAGGCGAAAGAGAGAGAGAGCTTTATTCAGAAAACTGTCTTTTATATAGGTTTCAAGGTGGGAAAACAAAGCAGCTGACCAAGGTCAGTTACCAGGTAAACAGAGTCAAATGAATATCAAAAGAAACGCCCAGATTTGCCTCAGCAATGCTGGGAAGGGGGGAGTTAGCACTGAATAATCCAAAATACGGTTTTGATCTTTTGTGCACCTT